>NC_064284.1:28160295-28346675 GCF_019186545.1 Solanum stenotomum
CAAACTCCGCCAAAGGCAAAAACTGGTCCTACTGACCTCCAAAATCCATAACACAGGCCCGCAACATATCCTCAAGGACTTGAATAGTACGCTCTGACTGACCATCCGTCTGTGGGTGAAATGCTGTGCTAAGGTGGACACGGGTTCCCAACTCCTCCTGAAAAGCCCTCCAAAAGCTGGAAGTGAACTGTGAACCCCGGTCTGAAATGATAGAAATAGGCACGCCATGAAGACGGACTACCTCCCTAATGTAGATACGAGCCAACCTCTCGGCACTGAAAGTAGTATGAATAGGAAGGAAGTGTGCTGACTTGGTCAATCGATCCACGATGACCCAAATGCTGTCAACACCTCTAGAAGTCCGAGGCAACCCTACAACGAAGTCCATAGTGATATGCTCCCACTTCCACTCCGAAATGGGTAATCTCTGGAACTCGCCACCGGGCCTCAAATGCTCGGCCTTTACCTGCTAGCAGCACAAGCAACGGGAAACAAAGTCAGCAATATCTCTCCTCATGCCACTCCACCAGTAATGCTGCCTCAAATCACGATACATCTTCGCTGTGCCCGGATGGATAGAGTATCTAGACTCATGGGCCTCAGAAAGTATCAACTGTATCAAATCTCCAACTCTCGGAACACAGATGCGGCCAACAAATTTCAACACTCCATCGGGATCTAAAGTAGCCTGACCACCATCACCCGCTAACACTCGATCTCTAAGGGCCACCAAGGTATCATCCTCAAAATGGCAACCATGGATCCTATCAAACAAAGACGACTGAACTTCCATAAAGGCCAAGACGCGTTTAGAATCTGAGATATTCAATCGAACCATGCTATTAGCTAAGGACTGAATGTCCAAAGCTAAGGGTCGTTCCTCAACAGATAAGAAAGCTAGACTACCCATACTCACTGCCTTCCGACTCAAGGCATCCGCTACCACATTCGCCTTGCAAAGTTGATAGAGAATAGAGAGGTCGTAGTCCTTCGGGAGCTCAATCCAACGACGCTGCCTCGAATTAAGGTCCCTCTGGCTCATGATGTACTGAAGACTCCTATGATCGGTATAGATCTCACATCGAACTTCATACAAGTAGTGCCACCAAATCTTAAGCGCGAAAACTACCGCCGCCAACTCCAAGTCATGAGTGGGGTAGTTGCGCTCATGGATCTTAAGCTGCCTCGATGCATAAGCAATAACCCGGCCCTGTTGCATCAATACACAACCCAAACCAACGCCGGATGTGTCACAATAAACTGTGAAGCCCTCGCCCTCAACTGGAAGGGTCAATATATGAGCGGTGGTCAATAACTCCTTGAGCCTCAAAAAGCTCGCCTCACACTCCTCTGACCAAACAAAGGGAACATCAACACGAGTCAATCGAGTCAACGGGGCTGCAATAGTAGAAAAGCCCTCAACAAAGCGACTATAATAGCCTGCTAGTCCGACGAAGCTCTGAATCTCAATAACTGAGGTGGGCCTGTGCCAATCATGAATAGCCTCAATCTTCGCCGAATCAACCCTAATACCCTCCTTGGACACCACGTGCCCTAAGAAGGCTACAGACTCAAGCCAAAACTCGCACTTTGAGAACTTGGCATAAAGCCGCTAATATCTCAAAGTCTGGAGCACTATCCTCAAATGCTGCTCATGCTCACTCTGGCTCCGCGAGTATACCAGTATGTTATCAATGAAGACAATGACAAACAAATCAAGGTATGGCCTGAACACACGTGTCATCAAATCCATGAAGGCAGCAGATGGCCATAACGGGTCCTAAATGCAGTCTTAGGGATGTCCGCTGCCCTAATCCTCAGCTGATGGTACCTGAACCTCAAATCAATCTTAGAAAACACGGTGGCACCCTGAAGCTGATCAAACAAATCATCAATACGAGGCATGGGGTAACGGTTCTTTACCGTCACTTTGTTCAGCTGCCTGTAGTCAATACACATCCTCATAGTCCCATCCTTCTTCTTCACAAATAGAACAGGAGCACCCCAAGGCGACACACTCGGATGGATAAACCCCTTACCTAAGAGATCCTCTAACTGAACACTGAGCTCCCTGAGCTCTGCAGGAGCCATTCGGTAAGGCGGAATAGAAATAGGACGGGTGTCAGGCTCCAACTCTATGGCAAAATTAATGTCACGATCTGGAGGTAGGTCAGGTAGGTCTGTAGGGAACACATCTGCAAACTCTCTAACCACAGGAACTGAGTCAACTGAAGAGTCATCTCTACTCACATCTCGCACATAAGCCAAATAAGCTAAACACCCAGAATCAACCAACCGTCTAGCCCGCATAAAAGAGATGATCCCTGTCGGTGTGTGACTATAAGCACCCTGCCACAACACTGGGGGAATGTCAGGCATCGCTAAGGTAACAGTCTTGGCGTAGCAATCCAAGACCGCATGGTAGGGGGATAACCAGTCCATGCCCAAAATCACATCAAAATCAACCATATCTAGCAGAATAAGATCAACTCTAGTATCACAACCCTGGATAGTCACTAAGCAAGATCGTAATATCTGATCCACTACTAAGGACTCACCCACCGGGATCGAAACATGAACTGGATCTGCCAAAGACTTAGACCTCATACCCAATCGGGGAGCAAAATAAATAGATACATACGAGAATGTGGACCCGGGATCAAATAATACTGTAGCAGGCTGATGGCATAATAAAAGTGTACCTGTGATAACATCGTCAGACGTCTCAGCCGTCGCCCTCGCCGACGCTGCGTATAAATGACCCTGAGCACCTCTGCCCGATGCATCTGATCTACCACCTAACCTGCCTCCCCGAGCTCCGCCTCTGGTACCCTGTCGGCTGTCCTGACGACCCTGGTCTTGACCACCACCTCTAGCTAGAAGGGGCACTGCTGAAACTGGTCTAGGTGCAAGGGGAGCTGGTACAATCGCTTCTCGCCCTCGTCGGGGGCACTCTCTGGACAAATGGTCAAGCGCACTGCAATCAAAACACCCCAAAGCTGAACGCCCTGAAGTAACCCGACCGCGATAGGAAGGGAGGGAATCTGATCCCCTCGAACTCTGGCCCGTACTAGGACCACCCTGGTGATGCTGGCCTCCCTCAAAAACAGGTAATGCCGCCTGAACAGGACGACTAGACTGACCCTGCTGGAACCTCTGGCGGGGCCTATCATAGGAGTCTCTCCTTCTAGTCTGGGACCCGTTGTAGCTGCCCTGGTAGCGTGCCCTCTTATCGTTGCCCCCTTGGGCCTCGTGATGAATATGCTCCATGGATCGGGCATGGTCGACCACATCAAGAAATGAACGACCGGCCGAAACCAAATGCTCTGTGTCGACCCTCAAACGGTACCGCAACCCATGTACAAAACAACGAACTCTCTCCTCCTCCGTGGGTAGAATCATGGTAGCATGTCGAGATAACTCATGGAACCTCGTCTAGTACTCTGAGACGGTCATAGGGCCCTGCTCCAATCTGGAGAACTGATCACGAAGCCTATCCTTAACGCTCTGTGGCATGAACCGGGCCAAGAAAGCCTCTGAGAACTCACTCCAAGATACAAGAGGCGATCCAGCTGGCCTGGACTCTCGATACAAGCGCCACCACTGCCTGACTGGCTTACGAAACTGATGAGAGGTGAAGTCAGCTCCTCTCGACTCCAAGAGGCCTAATGACTGTAGCTGCTCCTGACAAGTGAGCTGGAACTCGTAGGGATCCTCCCCAATCGCCCCTGAGAATATCGGCGGTGCCAACCTCTGGAATACCCCGAGCATCTTTTGCTCGCACAGTGGCATCTCCCCGTCCTATAAGTCTGACACGACAGCCACATGAACTGGTGGCGTTTGAACCTCTAGTGCCGCTGCGGCAGACTGACCCTGCGGCGCTGGAGCTGGTGCTGGTGCTGCTGGGGCTGGTGTCTGTCGCATCTCCCCAATAGCTGCTAGTATCTGAGTCAGCAGAGCATGAAGATCAGGAGCTGCAGCTGCAGCTGGTGCAGGTGGTGGCTGGGCTGGCCCCGGCCCTACCGGCTGTGGAGGTACATATGCTGCCTGAGGCTCCTCCTCCCTATCTCGGGCTGGTGCTACGGCCCTGCCTCGACCTCGGGGTCGGCGTCTACCCCAAACTGAGGCTCTGCCTGCAGACCCGGGTGCGCCACCCCTGGCCGCGCCACCTCGCGAGCGAGCCATCCTGTGAAAGAGTGAAACAAGTGAGATTTCCAGAAACCAATAAGACACACACTGCACGAAAGCGAAACAAAAGAGGAAATTTTCCTAAGGACATCCTGTAGCCTCCCGAAGATAAGTTACGGACGTCTCCGCACCGATCCGCAGGACTCTACTAGACGTTAGCTCTGTACAAGTGAGACCAATAAACCTGGGGCTCTGATACCAACTTGTCACGACCCGATTTCTCAAGTCGTGATGGCACCTACTATAACCCACCAGTAGGTAAGCCAACCCGTAACCCGGAACAACAAGTAATGGGTCTGAGGGTAGAAACTAAACAAGAGAAGGCAAATAACAATATAAACAGGCGGAAGCAAACCAAAAACATATATACAAATAAAGATCCCTCCCAGAACCTGGAAGTCACTGGTACAGAGCTACTAACAAAATGAGTACAAGTCCCAAAAGTGGACAACAGAGACTGGACTGTCTCGAAAGGTAAAAGACAAGTCTATATATACAGATGGAGACTGAAATAGTACAAAACGTCGTGTGCTCACTCCCGTCTCCGGATCAGTCTGCTCCAAGCTCGATCAACGCTGGCTACTAGTGCCCGGACCTGCATCACGAAATAGATGCAGAGCGTAGCATGAGTACCAAAACAACAGGTACCCAGTAGGCATCATAGGCCGACTGAACTTGAAAAGTAAAGGCAATATGAAAAGAAGGAATACGCAAACCGAAGTCAAGAACGAAAATCTAACTAACAATGAAATGCACACGAGTGTACAAAGAACTAACTAAAGTAATCTATAAGCTAACTACACCTAACTGGACCCCCATAAGCCCAGAAGGTACACTCGTGCGCAAGTTAAATAAAAACCCGAACGGACCCCCATAAGCCCGACGAGTACACAGAATAACTATAACTAAAGAGAATTGCATAAAAGAACCCAAGAACGAAGAACATCGAACCAGAACCTCAACCCTAATTAGTAGAATCTGACAGCACTGAGGCCGGACCTCGAACCGGATGCTCAGCAGAAGTACCCAAGTAACCAATCACAAGTATCAAGTATAAGAGGCCGGAACTCTAACCGGATGCTCTATATAGGTGTCTGAGCAATAGAGGCCGGACCTTAAACCGGATGCTCTATATAAGTATCTGGGCAATAGAGGCCGGACCTCAAACCGGATGCTCTATATAAGTGCCAATGTAGCTGCTGAAAGAGTCCCAATTGATCCATACTCATAAATATCTGTGGAACGCCGTCCACACATAGCCAATCAATGAAAGTCCTTGGAACCAAATCAAAAATCAAATTAAAATCGCGAAGTAGAACTAGTGTCGCCGATGTAACTCGTGAAGCCGTAACATCGAGGAAAAATAAGAATAACTATAGTCGGAGAAAGAGTATCGCTTAACTAAGGCCCAAACTATCAGACTCAAGTCTGCTACACCAGTCTACAGGGATCTAAGCCGACCGAGCGACGTCGGGGCAAAACTAAGGCCTATTGGATCCGAATAATGTATTTCTAAGGCAAGCCCTAGTCAAACCTAAACTAAGGCCCAACATTCTTCAAATAAACAATAATTAAGCATGCAAGCACTCCACATAGCAAGGAGGGTCCGTTAATAACACAAAGCATGCTCACAGTTACCCGATAATTCCCGAAATAGGCCGAAAACATGATTTCTTAACACCTATGCAAGATTCAATAACTACCCAACCCAAATCCCAACTAATCAACATGCATTCACATTCTCGAGCTCAATCTAAGAGAGGAAAACCGTAGCCTACCTGTAGGCCAATCACACGCGCTCCAAAATCACTTTTCCAGAGCTTTCCCTTTCTGAAAGTCCTCGAAACGCTGCCCCGCTATCAAAAATAGAATCACAACGTTATTACAGTTGTTTAGATACCAAAATCATAACAAACAGAGACGGGTCAATTTCGGGGTCAAAACGGGGAAAGTGGGACCCGCGTAGGAAATTTCGGAATTAACCCCAAAAGTGGGTCCTAACCAGTTTCCCCAGCTCATGTCCTAAAATGGGACACAATTCGGGGCTCGGGAACAACACAATATCAACATGCAACTAAAACCCAAATTTTCTCAAAAACTAGAAATGGGACAGCAGTTGAATCAGTGTATTTACAAGAAATTGGAGGTCTACAGTGAAAGGAGACAACACCACGACGTTCTCCTCGAAAAACCACTCAAGATAGCGTCAAAAATCACCAAAATCGGATCTAAAATGGCTAAGAAAACAAGTCTAAAAAATTTCCAAAATTAAGATCACAAAAGGGTGCAGTAGCAGGTATTTTTCAAAAATTACCTCAAACGGGGACTCCAAATCACTATCCCAGCTCACCAACACGTTGTCCTCGAAAAATCTCACAACTTTGCCTTTTGAATCGCCCAAATCGGTTGAGAGATGAGAGAGTTATGAGGGTTTGAAGTTTTGGAAATGTTGCTGGTTTTTCTGCAATAAATAGAGAATTTTCTGCAATTTTTTTTCCAAAATTAGAAACTCCAACGGGGTGCTCCGATTTCGTTTGGGACCTCGTGTATGCAAACGAGATATGCAACCATACCAAATTCAACAATCCAGACTCAACGGCGCAGTCGAAATTTTCATCAGAGGTCATTTCAATAAAAAGTAGGTCCCACTTCCAAAAGTCATTTTAAGTCAAAACGCACAAAAGGGCTCGGAAAGATATCGAAAACCTCCAGACACAAAAGAAGGGTCAATCTAGACCAAACTCGACATTCCGGAGCTAACCACGCTGACGGAATTCTCATCCGAGCGCGTTTACTCAGAATGTTGACTAAAGTCAAACTTAGGCTTAAACTTAAAGTTAAAACGCCTAATCACACCGACTCGCACTGAAAATCTCGAGAGTCATGACGACCATGCTGCTAGCCTAAAATGACCCTTTCAGAGTTGATGGAATCGTCAGAATTGGATTACAATGTCATCTTCTTGAACTGTTGATCGAAAATGATCGTTCAAGGTTCATAAGCTCCAAAACACAAAAACTCGCATCAAGACCAAACGAACGACCAGGTGATCGAACTATCAGTCCCAGCAAGTCATAAATGACTTGGGGTCGCTATAGAAACGCTCTAAACGACACACAGAAGGCAAGACACAGAAATGACCATGAGGGTCATTACAAGAGAGTAATACTCCTAATACAAGACAACTATCTAGAGATAGAATTATACTTTAACATGGACTCTATTTCTAAAATTATCACTAGTAACTAATAGTTATATCTAACTGATCGTATCTCGACCTTTAACACATTATATCTCCGCAAACTGACTATTGGAGAGAATATCACAAACTAACAACACATTATTCCTTATTATAAAGATATTTTTTTTATCATACTTTCTTGGAGAATGATACTACATACATAAATAAAATATTAAGAAAACATGTCCAAGTACATAAAAATAAAAAAGAAAAACTTGAGAATAAAGTAGTTCTTACCTTCATGTACTTCTTTTTTGTTACATGTTAGTTAATTCACAAACTAATATGATGAAGAAGAGAAAATGTATTCTTGAAAATGTGATTCTTCATGAAATTAAATATAGTTTTATATAGGCAAAATAGAGGAAATAAAAAGAAAGACTTGAGAATAAATATTTCTTACCTTTATGTACTTCTTTTTTGTTACATGTTAGTTAATTCACAAATCAATATGATGAAGAAGAGAAAGGATGATGTTGAATGTGAATCTTCATGAAACAAAAGATGAATTTATATAGACAAAATAGAGGAATACTATAAGACAACATAAACTTACAAATTAAAATTTGGAGGTTATGGACATGAAAACTATGTGAGTCATGAAAATTAATAAAAGTAAAAATTAAAGAGGTGTAAGTCATGGGTAATAAAAAGATTGTGAAGAGTTTTTGTTGTAAATGTTCCTTCTTTAATAAAATATTTATTTATACCAAATTAAGTAATTTACTTTTATTAATACAATAATTAATTTAAATAAGAAATAATGTCAAAAAAGGAGGAAAAAAAAGATAAATACAAATGAAGACCATAGAGAGGTGCCACATCACCTTGTCTATGTTTCTCCTTTATCAAATAAAATGATTTACATAGAAAAAATATTTGTTTTTAATCGTAAAAGAAAAAGAAATATATAAATACTTGACAAGTAATAAAAACGAGTTACTAGAGAACAAAAAATAAATTGTCATTTTTATTGTATCTTGCACAGAATAATCATTGTCTTTATAGTACAAAATATTTCTCAACTTGTAAGAATTAAATGATGTTGATAATTGGACAAAGACAAAGTTAACATATAAATAACTTAATTATTCATGAATTAATTTTATATATGTGAATATTAATTATTATCGCAAAATTAATAGTTATAAGCAAAGGACAATTAAGCTAATGTTTGGCCATAGATTTCTAAATATTTTAGACAAATATTATTTGGGTGAAATTTCACTATGTGTTTGGCCATAGTATTTAGGAAACATATTTCACTTTTTTTTTTAGAGAAAATATGATTTATACCCATAAGTTTTAAAAACTATCAAAACTAACCATAAGTTTGTATTACAAATCAATTGAATCTTCGTTACAACAAATAACTAGCAGTGCCCATGACACTGGAGCAATGTGATAGTTTGGAGTGAGTGCAATAAGCATCATTCCATAAATCGTGAAGTAGACAAAGTACATTATTTGTTACCCTGAACTGATTGTTCATCATTTTCATCAATAACCATATCACTCTTCATCAGTACTTTGGTGTTCACATAAAAAATTATGTAATACAGTGCAAACAACTACTATAAAGGGTATCTTTGTAAAAGATAAAAGTTTGGTGTAGAATTTAAATTTTTAAAAGATTCCAAATAATGATATTTGACCCAAATACTAGTTTTTTCTAGTATTTGGGAATTTGAGTTATTTGCCAAATAATGACAACTTGTATGGACAAACACTATTTGCCAATTTTCCCCCCAAATTTTACTTGGGAAATCTATGGCCAAATGGGTCCTAAGAGTTGGGAATGCAATTCATCGTTGGAATGAGGATAATGAAAAGTCGTAGTAACAATTACTCCCTTTTGTTATGCTCTACCACATCATTACGCTACTTAGACACAACATGACATAAGATTGCCCATGTGGAAGACTTATATTGGAGAACAATAGTGCTTAATGGAATATTCTAGAAACATATGGAGAATTCCTAAGAAGACCTTAGAATTCCATGGATTTGCATGAAAAGTCTTTGAAATCTTCTAGTTGTGTAGAGAGTTCTAGAATAGTAACTTGTACATAATTAATATTTGTAAATTAGCCCCTAATGAGTAGTATAAATAAAGGGGCACCCATTGTAATGAAATGAACCAAGTAAAAGCAAGCAATCTCCAAGTAATATAAAAATCTTCTTAGAAATTCTCTTGTGTCTTTCTTCATTCTCTTAGCGATCTAATTTGAAAAAGGCTTACTTGAGCTTACAAGAACGTGAAAGATTCGTGAGTAAGTTGTCAAGTGTCGCATAGAGTGCTTAGTAAAAAGTCTAAGTCCGTGACAAAGTGGTATCAGAGTCAGGTTGATACTAATGGAATGACTAACGAAGGAGACATCAATGTTTCTAGCCCCACCAATGTCAAGCAAGATGGTGGAAAGAAGCACCTAAAGGGAAAGAAAAACCTTAAGAGAAACGAGGAATTGTTACTCGACCCTACACCAAACAAAGCCCTGACATCTCACTGACTTTCAACCACTAAAGCGAGTGACGATAAACGTGGAGAGGAGCCCATTGACATCACGCTCGAAGTAGAGTAGAGCACAACGATTGACACGACGAGGCATGCTATGGAGATCTTAGGAAAACGCTTGAACGAGGTCGATATCAAGTTCAAGACTTTCGAGGACTTCACCCTTGAGGAGAATGACAACTTTCGCAGTAAGTTAGAGAGGTGCCAACATGCATAGTATAAGATGAAATAAGCCATCACTTTCTTAGAGTGTCAGCTCATGGATGCATTAAGCACAATTGAAATCATGAGAGTCAAGATGAAAGCACTCAAACTAGAGGGGATTGAAGTTGGATGGTCAGCGTCGTTCGACAAAGATAGGGAGGCCAAGGTTGAGGCTCCCAAGCCACCAATGTTCAAAGGTGTTTGTGACGCGCAAGGGGTGGACAATTTTCTTTGGCATTTAGAGAATCTTTAAGTGTAACAGGGTAAAGAGTGATGAGAACAAGATCAACAATGTTGTATTGTACCTCTCAAAGATGGACATGCTATGGTGGAGACGCAAAGAGTCCAAGATAGGGAAGGGACTTTACACCATCAACACTTGGGAGCAGTTCCGAGAAGAGTTCAAGAAGACATTTTTTCCCAACAACATCATCTATGAGGAAAAACACAAGCTTAGGGAGTTGAAGTAGACATGCAATATACGAGAATACGTGAAGGATTTCACCACTCTCACACTTCATATTCCCAACCTCACGAATAAAGATATGTTGATAGTGTTAAGGTGTCTAAAGAGGCAAGGAGTTTAAATTGAAGAAGGAGTCTCACTTGAATTAGAACTCTAAGTCAAGAGAGTTCAAGTCAATAAGGAGTTTGAAGTGAAGAACGACTCTCTGAATTGTTGTGCTTAAATAGAAGCAAAGTCATTCATAATACTTGTGCACTTATCGAGGAAAAAGAACAATTGAGAAATTTAACTTCGCAAGTACTACTAGCGGATTGAAGGATCACATCAAAGAGCCTAGTCTTTTTTGCAGAGTTTATGTGTTAAGATTTTTTCTTTGTGATTGATTCTTGATGTAATCTTAGTTCAATGAGTTACAAATTGAATTAGGAGTGTTGTCTTCAAGTTGGAATACTCGAAAAGTTGGGAACACATACTTTGGGAGGTCTTTGTTGAAGTTTAGGATTTAGAGTTGGTTCCTAGGATTGCAAGAGTTGTAATCTAAATTCATAACTTAAAGTTTAGAAATTAGAGTTAGTTCCTAGGATTGCAAGAGTTGTAATATGAATCCATAACTTGAAGTTTAGGAATTAGAGTTAGTTCCTTAAGTTACGGAGTTTGTAATCTTAAATTGTTGAGGCTCAGTGATTTAGAGAAGTTGGAGTTAAATCCCGTAAGAGCACGGGTCGTGATTTTTTACACCTTTTGAGCTGAGTGTTTACCATGTAAAAACATTGTGTTCCTGTTTCATTGGAACATATTAGGCAACTTGTTTCACTAATAAGTGAATCCAGAATAAATTATTAGGTCCTGCAAAATATAGTAAGTTTCCTCATAAATACTGAGTGATTCTTATGTATTTTTTGTTTTGTTGAAGATGGTGATGTTACAAAGTACTCATGGAGTAAGTTTATGGATGATTTTTTTTTTGTTTACAATCTATAACCGAAATACGAAACTTCATAGTATAAAATAACATTTCCATTCAGCAAATAAATAAATAAAACAACCGTGAATAGCATTATTCCGATTATGAACTATGTATCATTTACTAGTTCACAACATTGCTTTAACTAACTTGAGAAATCCTTGGAAAGATGATCCTCCAACATCAGTGGCTTCTTCAGCTTTCATCTTCCATTCTCTGGCCTTGGACCTCATCTCCTTCCCCTTTTCCCCTTCCATCATCTCACTCACGAGTTTCACCACTTCTTCTCGTTTCACATCATGATTAATTTCCATCCCGATCCCCCATTTTTCACACGAGTAGTGGCAATTCGTTTGTTGATCAGAGAAGAAAGGCCAACAAATGACCGATACACCTTCAGATATGGTTTCCATCATTGAGTTCCATCCACAATGAGTCAAGAATGCACCCACAGCCGGGTGGCGTAGCACTTGTTCTTGTGCACACCAATTCACCAATATACCCCTATCCTTAATCTCCTCAAGAAATTCCTCCGACAATGTGGCTGACTCACCCTTGATAATATCTTGACGAATTATCCATAAAAATTGTTGCTTGCTATTGGCAAGACCCCACGCGAATTCCAAGAAATGATCATTGGTCATTGTTGTCACACTTCCATAGTTAACATACAAAACAGAGTCAATTTCTCTGTTATCTAACCATTCAAAGATTGTAGTGTCCGGTTTCCATAAGCTTGAGTTGAGCGATAGAACTTGGCTATGATGAGGGACATGTTTTCTCAGCAAGGGTCCGAGTGGCCCTATCGAGTAAATATTAGAGAAATTGAAATTTGAGACTATAGTTTGTAACAATTCGTGCTCGAATTCCTCAAATGTGTTGAACATTATGGCAGATGCTTTGAGGCAATTTTGAGCTTCCTCTCCCATGAAATCGAACATTATATCATTAGGATCAGTAGTTCTAAGGAAGCTGGGAAGATCTTTGAGTTTAACATCCTTCATGCCAGGAATCCAATCTATTGGTGTGTCAAGAGTGCCATCTATGAGGTAGTTATCATCTGTGTAAAATAAAAGAAGACAAGTGTGCATTATTTATCAAGAGAAACTAATGCACGCATTAGCTTTCTGTACTAGTAATACTTTGTTTGGTACACCTGATATTGTATTATGTGAGGGGTATTCTTGTAAACAAAGTAATATATTTAGAAATTATGCAATGCATATTACTTTTAATACATCAAATTAAACACTGCGTAATTAAGTTCACTTACTTTTGAATGGGAAAATTCCTCGTTTGATAAGTTGACGATAATGCAAATATCCAACGAAGGCACAAACAGAAGCAGTCCAGAAAGTAACATCCGGAATGCCCAGATCTTGAGCAGCCTTAATGCCAAACGTCATAACTCCATCTGAAATTACACAGCTAACTGGTGGTACACCAGAATTGAGCTTAGTAAGAAGCTTTTTAAACGGAACTAAACAGGTCTTTCGAGTCGTATCACAAAGCAATGTTATATCCTGAGTCGCGTTCTCATCTGATGGTGGCATTCCATCTGGGATGGTCGCGAATTTGAAATCAGGCAAACCTTTCATTGAATCAACACCTTTGGATTGAATTAGACGTTTGTGGTTGAATTCAGTGTTCACAAATGTTATATGAAAGCCTCTTGAATGAAGAAGTTTTGCTAGTGACATCATGGGTGTAACATGTCCTTGTGATGGATAAGGGAGAAGAACAGCATGAGGCTTTGTTGCTTCATTAATTGAACCCATTCTTAGATTATTTCTTCCTATTTTTCTTTTGTTCACTAACTAACTATACACAAGTTTCTGTTTTCTTGGCTTATATATATATATATATATTATATAAGTAGCTAAAATGATGTCTATGGTTGCCCTTGAAATGTCCTTGAAATTGAATAAAAATGTTATCATCAGTTAAGAATTTGGTCTAAAAATGTATTTGCCGTCAATAATTTGATCCCAAAATATATTTTTTATTAGTTACTTAATGGGAAAAAAAATACCCTTTTCTCGATAAATATATTATTTCTTTCTTTTCATACTCAAAAATCTTTTATAAGTTGCATGATTTTAGTCTGTCAAGAGAGGAGACAGTTTTCTTGAGCGCATTTATTCCCAAATTAGCAAATCTTTTTCATGTTTGTAACCTTCATTTGTCAGAAAATTCGCATATTGATTTGCCTCCCACCTAATATGTTTATAAGGAGTTGTTGACTTTTAATAAATATTTACAATCTTTAACAATAGCCCGAGGAGGATGACACTATATGTCCTCTTCTTTGATGAACTTGACACGAGTAGACACCCTATTTCTACCACTACATTAAAAATGATCTTTAACGGCAATAATTCAATTGTTGCTAAATATGTATTTTTAGGGCCAATTAGCACTCTTTGTATATGTCCTTAAAACCTTTAGCGACATTGGATCTAATGACACTTAACTAATGCCGGTAAAGACTTTAGTACTCTTTATTAATGTGTCTATTTATTGCCGCTAAAAGTTATTTTTGTTGTAGTGTACCTTCATTTGTTTATATCTCATATTTATTACTCCCTTTGTTTTAATTTATCTCGTATCATTTGATTGAACACAAAATTTAAAGAATAAAAGAAGACTTTATTGTGTTTATCAAATTGTCCTTATTAAAGTCACTTTATTGTTTATTTTTTGTTGACTTTTCTTCACAATAAAGTATTATGTTAACAAGAATAAAATGGAGATGTCATTAAATAGTTGTCAAATAGGAAAAAGAGACATTCTCCGAGAATAGACTATAAGAAAATATATCACATAAATTAAGACAAAAAATATAATTATTTAGCCATTGTTTTATACTCTATAGTTTATTTTTATAGTAATGCTTTGAAGTAAACTTTATCTTACTTTTCTTCATTATACCCCTTCCTAGGAGCCCCTACCTTTGTGCTTTCTCCATGACTCGAACTCACAATCTAACTTTTCCTGAGTATGGCTTTACCTACCTGAGTATTCCAACAATATCCACTTTTCTTGATCATATCTCTAAAATTCATTCAAAAGTAGTATCTAACATGTTATGATTATCCTTTATATTTTCATTTTTAGTTTTTGATCCTGATATATATATGTACTTGCTTTGGAATCTTAATTAATTTGAATTTCCCCTAAATAAGGTCTATTAAAAGGGAAAACACTTCTAATCAAGTTTTTTTTTTAATTTTAAAAAATTAAATTTAAATCTCTCATTAAAAATTAAAAAATTTGTATCACATCCCATCACAACTCTCAATTATATTTTCTTTGTTAGACTTTCCATCAAGTTGACTAAAGTGTGGCTTACATGTTCCTATATTCCATGTATTAATGAGTAATATTCCAATAGATTCCTCCTTTGTGCGCATTCTTAGAGGAATCCTTGAAACTAATTCCAATAGATCCCTCCTTGTCCTAATTATACAAGTTGGGAAGTTCACGTCACGTAAAACAAATAGTAATATTGTAAGAAAGTTATGGCCTATAATAAGATTACTATATTATATGGCATCAAGCATCCTTAATCGCTCTTCAAGACTTTTACTAGAATATTCCTATGATATATACTTATTGGAATATTTCCAAGTGCTTAATATATATCACATACTTTTCAACTAATCCAAACGAAAGTATAAGTTCGACATTTTAGAAGTTTATTATATAAATGTAAGAATAATTTTTACTTGTGGCCCAAGTTTACTTGTGACCCAAGTTATATCATAAATAATATTTAATGAAGAATAGATTTCGTCCATACATTGGTTACTTGATAGACGTACCAGATTAAGTCTTAACCTCTATAAATTGGTCCTCCCTTCCACCCATTAGGGTTACTACATATTCTCTACATTAATTCCATCACTGACGGCTGTGGTAACATAAAGCTAGGACAAGGAAGTAGAAACCAATTTACTGTGTGTTAAAGTATTTAATCTTACAAGTCACATCCGAGCCTGAATTTTTGAACGGATAATCTTTGTATATCTTGCATCTTTATAGATAGTATTTACGTGATATGTATATATGAAATTATATTTATGGTTCATAATTTGAAGCCCAAAAATCGTGCGATATGTGAACATTGTTATGAACTGTCATAGTTTTTTTTTGAACGATTTAATTTGAATGTTTCATAGAAACTTTGATCGTTAATTGGTTAAATTAATGAAGTAAAAGAATTGAAAAGAGGGTTATATGGAGGCGGCAACCTTTTTGAGAATTGGTTTTTTTTTTTACCTCTTAGTGGTTCTGCTCGTTATTTCCTTGTAATTTATGAACTTAATTTTAAGGTCTTTCATCATTTAAAGTTGAGTGAATTGATATATATTTGGATTGCATTAAAGGAATATAAACCAAACATACCAAGAAAGGTGCCACAAGGAGCACTGAGCTTTTTGAAATTATACACACTGATATTTGCGACCCTTTGATGTTTCATTTTTTGGTGGAGAAAAATATTTTATCACCTTTATTGATGATTTTTCACGTTATGAATTTGTCTATTTGTTGAAAGAAAAATCTCAAGCAGCGGACGTTCTCAAAGTGTACGTTAATGAGGTTGAAAGACAATTAGATAGGAAAGTGAAAATCATTAGGTCAGATAGATGTGGTGAATATTATGGAAAATATAACGAATTAGGACAATGTCAAGGTCCATTTGTAAAATTCCTCGAAGAACATGGCATATGTGCATAGTATACTATGTCAGGAACACCTCAACAAAATGGTGTTGCAGAAAGGCGTAACCGAACACTTATGGATATGGTTAGGAGTATGATGAGTAGTTTCACATTACCCAAATCTTAAAATCGATGTATATTTATTGAACAGGATTCCTAGTAAAGTAGTTTCAAAATGTCACACCCCGAGCCTATACCCTGGACATGATTGGCACTTGAGAACCATTGCTGGCCCCAAGCGAACCCTTGACCTGACTCAACTCTCAGCGGAAGACTTACTCAGAAATAAAAGAACTTTTAAAAGTAACTTTACTCAACTGTCAAAAAGTAAACTCAGAACATTTTAGAAATAAAACATTCACTGGCCAAAAGTGGCAACTCAAGTCTTTAAACATTTAACACTGGAAATGAAAAAGACTCATGAACTAATATTGTCTATCTATCTATGAAGCCTCTAAAACTATAAGGGATGTTGGGACAAGACCCCCCGATCATCCTAACAACTGAAATACTGGAAAATAAAAATAAAGAAGGGATCCTCCAGAAGCAAGGAGGCACACAAAACAAATCTGGAACTTGACTGGATCAACGAAGCGCTGGTTGATGATCCTGGTTACATGTATCTGCATCATAAAAGATGCAGGCCAAATGACATCAGTACATGGAATGTACGAGCATGCAAGGGGAAGTCTAAAACAAGACATAAGCTTGAACTGGAACTGAAGGAACACTTACCTCGTCTCAACTCAACTCAACCTTAAGGATACTCAAACTTACTCAATTCAATTCAATAATAAGCAGTGATAAAGATGCAATATAAAGAAAAGATTTTAAAACAGTAGATTACAACTCAATGTATTGAAAAATACAATATAACCCATTTTGTATGTAAAAATACAAAATAAACTTTGTTTGTATATAAGAATACAAAATAAACTCTGTGTGGGAGATTCTTTAATTGGCAACCATCACTATGAGTTATGTGATGATACAACGTCTCGCCCACGCTGCCAGAAATGATAATACTTTGCTGGGGTATAGGACCTACTCACTAATTTGATCCACTAAGCTATGCTTAAAAAGCAATAAGAAATCATCTAAAAAGTATGACCCTTTCTACCCACGTTAACTACATGGTTTGAGGATTTTGAGTTATCTAAACTCGTCCACATATCAGTGTTCAATACTACTCCCAAAATATAACTTAGCTCATATGTTTAAAAACATAATTCTTTCTCTGGTTTGAGATTATTACTCAAAATATTTCTCTTAAAAGAGATAGTACTCAAAACTGCTCATGAACTCCTTTGGAAATCATAATTTCCTCTTTTTTTAAAAAAAAAAAGTGAAAACATTTACTCTTGGAAATACTTAGTTCCCATATATTCATTTTGAAAAATGAACTCAACTTTACTCATCCTCATACTCAAGAACTCAAGACTTAAAACAAGTTTTAAAAAATTGTAAAAGACTTCTTAAATAGACTCGGAAGACTCTCTCAAACTTGACTCTTAACACTTATCTTGAATTTGAATTATTAATTCAAGAGTTATGATTTGTGTTATGAAAGACTTCTTAATGAATAAGTGGGGTTTAGACAGTTGATAAATAAGAAACGAGCGAAAATACTATCTGGGGAGAAAAGGCGCGACACGAAGATGATTTAATTTATTTGGTCGCAAAATAATTTTTGAGACGGTGGAGTCCGCGCGACGCGGAGAGAGAGGAAATTCTCTGGGGGACCAAGTCCGTGATGCGGAGCTGACACCTAATTTTTGTCCGATCTTTTCTTCTTCTCCCAAACTCGATTCAACTCATACCCACTGAAATTCTAAGGTAAAAACTCTCGAATTCTTTTAATCCAGAACAATCTCAACGAAACCCATACAATAAACAATCAAATTACTCAACTGATTCGTAATTCTCACCCCAAGAACCCAACAAGAACTTCATTATCAAAGAACGCAACTCAAACTTCAAGAAACTTATCAAGAATTCATCAAGAACTCAAATATACTCAATCTTAGGGACAAAATTCGAATATGTAAATCATGATTTGCGTGTGGGTGAACAAACCCAACACTATGAAAGCTTGCATACCTTAATTTAGCGAAAATCCTCGACAAATCTTATGAATCTTGACGAACGCCTTGAACTTTTCTCCTTTTCTTGAACTATTTTCAAAACCCTAAGCATATTTGGGATTTGTAAAACTGACCCAAATCAGATTTGACCCCAAAATATTTATTAATTTCGTTATAAGCTGATGGGGTAAGGAAAAGACCAAAATACCCCTCACTAATTCGGGTAGATTTCCTTAACTGGACAGACAAATTTCAAATGGCCATCTCCCTCATCTGAATTCGAAACTTAGCAAACTCAGTGGCGTTGGAAAGAGGATTCCAAGACCTTTCATTTGACCATTTATGGGCCACCTAACTCATTATGTACTGAAAGTTATGGTCGTTTGAAATTGACCCAAAACTCATAACTTAGCATAACTTGCCAATTTTTTTTCATTTGAGTCTTTCCAAATTAATTCTTTTTAAATCAAGATCTTTCTAAGGTGGGATGTTACACACAGTGGCGGAGCCAACAATTTCATCAAGGGTGTTCAAATTTTTTTTTTTAATAAGTGAGTTGAATGTTATTTGCTTACCCTAGTGATTCTATCATGAACGATCTCAACATTTGTCAATATCAAATATAAACAATCGAGTTTTTTTTCTTCTTTTTGATGCATTAATTTTATATGATAAAAATATATGATTATTGTTTTTAAAGTGAAATATTGATAGAACAAATGCATCTAGCTTTACAAAACATAAATCACCCCTAGTAGAAAAAAAATTCTTAAAAAAGAAGAAGAAGATAAAATGCATATATTGATTTTAGCCTTGGGTTTAAAGTTGTTAACATATATAAACACAAATAATGTAAAATGGTGGCTTTTTTGTTTTCACCATTCGAAAGTGCATTATATCCTAGCTAAAAATTAGAAATACATGATATCTAAATATTCAAAATTAAAATAATGTATTCATATATGTTACTCTATATTATTAAAATTGTAATATTAATAATTAAGAAACTTGAGGAACATAATAATGGTGTGTGAGGTTGTGTTCTGCTCTCAAAATAAAACCAAAACTTGTGCACTCACGGGATTTGAACTTGCGCACCTCGGGTGGAAATGAACATGCTTAACCACTCTGCCACGGAAGAACTTATGTCAAGGTTGTTCAACATTAATTAGTTATTCCTTAAATCCAAAATTTAACCTCTCTATACGGTGTAATTTTCCGGCGAAGGGTGGTCAGCTGACCACCCTTGGATGGATGTAGTTCCGCCACTAGTTACACAAAGACCCCTTTTAAACTATGGATCTAAAGGAAGCCTAGTTTAAGACACCTGTATGTTTGGGGTTGTCAAGCGGAAGCTAGAATTTATAATCCGTATGAAAAGAAATTAGATTCTCGAACGGTAAGTGGTTACTTTATTGGTTATCCAGAGAAATCTAAAGGGTATAGGTTTTACTATCCAAATCACAATTCGAGAATTGTTGAAATGAGTAATGCAAAATTCATTGAGAATGGTGAAGTTAGTGGGAGGGTCGAACGACAAATTATGGAAATTAATGAGGTAAGAATAAATATTCCATTGCCCATGAATGTACCTACTTCCACACCGATAATAAATGGTGTTCCTCTTGTTGAAGAACACTTTAACATTGTTGAAACATTTGAGTGAAACACTTCAAGAAGGAACTAACTCACAAGTATCTGACGCAAATGAACCACAAACAATGCCATTAAGAAAATCTCAAAGAGAAAGAAAATCATCCATTTAAGATGATTATGTGATTTATTTTCAAGAGTCGGATTTTGATATTGGAATTAATAAAGATCCGGTTTTGATTTTCACAGGACATAGAAAACACTAAGTCTGATAAATGGATTGATGCCATGAACGAAGAATTAAAATCCATGGAATACAACAAAGTTTGGGATCTCGTTCAATTACTAGAAAGTTCTAAAAGAATCGGGTGTAGATGGGTCTTCAAGACCAAACGCGATTCTAATGGTAATATTGAACGATATAAAGTCAGACTTGTTGCCAAGGAATACACTCAAAAAGGATGTATTGATTATAAAGAGACCTTTTCACCGGTCTCAAAGAAAGACCCATTAAGAATTGTTTTGGCTTTGGTAGCTCATTATGATTTAGAGTTACACCAAATGGATGTGAAAACTGTCTTTCTTAATGGAGGCCTCGAGGAGGATGTTTATATGGACCAACCAGAGGGTTTCAAAATTAAAGGAAAATATCACATGGTGTGTAAGCTAAAGAAGTCAATATATGGACTCAAACAAGCCTCACGATAATGGTATATAAATTTTAATGATACCATAACATCTTTTGGATTTAATGAGATTACCATTGATCAGTGTATATACAAAAAGATCAGTGGGAGTAAGTTTATATTTTTATTCATGTATGTTGATGACATTTTACTTGGTGCTAATGATTCGGGCATATTGCGTGAGATGAAAGACTATCTCTCTATGAACTTTTGAAATGAAAGATATGGATGAGTCATCCTATGTGATAGGGATATAAATATTTCGTGATATATCACAATGATTATTGAGATTGTCTCAAAAAGGCTATATCGAAAGAGTTCTAGAGAGATTTTACATTAAAAATTGTTCAACAGGAATAGTTCCTATTCAAAAAGGGGGCAAATTTAATCTCATGCAATGCCCAAAGAATGATGTAGAACGACAGGAAATGGAATCAATTCCTTACTCTTCTATTATTGGAAGTTTGATGTATGTTCAAACTTGCACATGATCGAATATTAGTTTTGCGGTCCGAATGCTAGGAAGATATCAAAGTAATCCTAGAATTGATCACTGAAAAGCTACAAAGAAAGTCTTGTGGTACCTGCAAGGTACGAAGGATTGCATGCTCATCTATAGGAGATTCAATCACTTTAGAAGTTACTGGATACTCAGATTCAAAGTTTGCTGGATGAGTTGACACTAGAAAGTCCACCTTCGGTTACTTGTTCCTATTAGCTAAAGGAACAATATCGTGGAAGAGTGTTAAACAATCTGTCATTGCTACATCCACAATGGAAGCAGAATTTGTGGCATGTTATGAAGCCACAATTCATGCATTATGGCTGCGGAATTTTATTTCAGGACTTGGGGTTATTGACACTATTACCAAACAGCTGAAAATTTATTGTGATAATACTACAACAATATTCTTCTCCAATAATGATAAGTACTCCAAACGCACCAAACATATGGAATTAAAGTACTTTACTGTCAAGGAGGAAGTTCAGAGACAAAGAGTGTTACTTGAAAATATTAGAACTGAACTTATGATTGCAGATCTGTTAACAAAGGGCTTACAACCAAAGACATTTAAAGAACATGTTCAAAGAATGGGTCTTGGTTGTACTTATGTCTGATATATTTATGATGTTTTTACACTCTGAACTCAACTATGTGTTTCTGATATACATTAATGAATCTCTTATTTCTCATAATGGTGTATACATTATTGTTTTGAGTAGGGGTGTACAAGTCAAATCGTAAAGTCAAACTGAACCGACGAACCAAATCAAACTGGAAAAAAAAACAATTTGTGGTTTGGTTTGGCGGTTGAAAAAAAAAACCAACCACTCTTGGTTTGGTTTGGTTTGGTATTAAAAGAAAAAAAGTCAAATCGAACCCAAACCAAACCGACATAATGTATGTATGTATGTGTGTGTGTGTATATATATATATATACAATTTTATTTTATTTATAGATAAAAAATATTATTTATAATCTACTTTGCTAATATTTTTTTAGTTAGTTTATAGTTTTCAATGTTTATATATTTTATTTCAAATTTTGGCTTGTAAAATTTGTAATATTTTATTTTTGTATTAAGATCCGAAGTTATAATTATATTGTTGTAGTTTTTCAAATTCGAAGTTAACAATTTACTTTGTAAATATTTCGTTTTGTATTCATTTTGACTGTATACTTTAATTATCTTATTAATTTAACATAATGAACGTTGATATTTCAAAAGAAATATTTTGTACACATGTGAATTTTACCGTCTTTACGAAAAATTCTATTAATTTAACATTTCTTAAGCTTAGCTTATCACACATGTAAGTGAAAACATATTTGATCTCTTTTTCAAACACCGTATAGTTGTTAAAAACCGAAAAAATTTGAAAGAACCGACTAAAACCGAAACCCAAAAAACTAACTTTGCGTGATTTGATTTGATTTTTAGATTTTTAATAAACCGACATAATTGATTTCGGTTTTTTTAATGAAAAACCAAACCAAACCGACCTATGTACACCCATAGTTTTGAGATATTACAAGATTAGTCTCTATGAGTAGTATGATAAGTTGCTAATGTAGTAGTATATGGAAGGACGTATGTGTCTTAAAATTTATGTACAACCGCCATAACTCGCATTAGTAGTTTGTTATATTGTGGTATGTATGATGGACATTACAAAAGAGATTTATTGTCGGCACAACTAATGTTTATGAAATATTAATGTATATGGTCATTGGGACAAGTGGGAGAATGTAAGAATAATTCTTACTTATGGCCAAAGTTTACTTGTGGCCCAAGTTTACTTGTGACCCAAGTAATACAAGAAATAATATTTAATGAATAATAGATCTCGTCCGTACATTGGTTATTTGATGGACGTATCAGATTAAGTCATAACCTCTATTAGTTAGTCCTTCATCCATTAGGGTTACCACATATTCTGTACATTAATTCCATCGCTGACGGATGTGGTAACATAAAGCTAGGACTAGGAGGTAGAAATCAATTTACGACTAACGCTTCCGCTTTTCTCTGTGATGTCTTTTGCATCAGGTATGTGCCCCTAACGTCTCTATGTAAGATTATCGTGCTCAAGATCCTGATGTGTACCAAAGTATTTAATCTTACAATAAATTCATAATTTGATGAAAAAGAAAGGGAGCTATACTCCATTCCGAGCTCATCGCATTTGCTAGAGAATGTGAAACAACATATTACAAATTCAAATTTAATTTAGCTCCTAATAGGAATATTAAATATCAACTAAGAAATCAAAACAAGACAAGAAATAGTGTTTCCACATTCTTTTATGTGTAAACATAAAATGAAAAACATCAATGCTGAGTAGGAAATTATGTATGTGATCACAATAGAAAAAAAAAAAGAAAAAGGGAGCTTGTACTCCGAATATTATTTTAGCATGTCTTGCATTCGATTCCAAGTTAAATTTATTTCAGAATTATAGGCTGAGGTTCTAATCATAGGAGTTAGGACTAATGTATCCTACCTCCTAGGTGGGATAAAAATACTTCCTCTGTTCTTAATTACTTGTCTACTTTTGAATAAACACACCTATTAAGAAAATAATTATTGACATAGTGAGTTTACTATTTTAAAAACTTAAGATTTTCAAGAAGTTCTGCCTTTTTCAAAGTAATTAATTGAGGGTATAATATGTAAGAATATTTTGTCCTTTCTTGATTTGTCAAAATGGACAAGTAATTAGGGACAACTAAAAATGAAAAAGTGGACAAGTAATTAGGAACAGAGGGAGTATAACATTAAATTTGACTTATAAATTTTATCTTCGAATTAATTATATCTTTAATCAAATAAATTGGAAAGTGAAAGGAGAAACGAGGGAGAGAATTATATAGTGAAATCGAATGTTCACTAATAAAATAAAAATTTAGATAATCAATCAACTAAACTACTAATAATATACGAGGATCACTCAAAAGTAGGGGTGGACATAAATACCGAAAAATCAAAAAATTGAACCGAACCGAACTAATTCGGTTCTTCGGTTTCAATTCTTTGGTCTTTCGGTTTGGTGTTAGTGTTATTTTTCCAAAAGTTCGGTTCTTCGGTTCGGTGTAAGGGTCTCAGAACTTCGGTGTTATTTATGGGCATTCTCTTAATCAAAAATAAAGAGTCAACTAATAATTAAATCATTCATGAACAAATCAAAGTAGCAAAAAATGTACAATTCAATAGATAACTTCAAATATTAATCCCAAGAAGAACCAAAACATATTTTTATCAATGTACGTTATGTAAAAGAATTTGTCTTCGTCCTTGTTTTTCTCAAGAAATAGTTGGATGCACAATGTTCTTGACAAAGATAAATATAGTTTTTTAGTTAGCAAATAAGTGTTACATGGCGAGACACAATATTCCTTAACATACTTTTAAATTTTTAAGTATATTATATTTTAATTTTGTCATCATTTTAATTTTCATTCACACCGAAATATCGATTTAAAAAGACCTAACTAAACCAAACCGAATTAGTTTGATTTGTATATGGTGAACACTTTTCTAAAACCG
Organism: Solanum stenotomum; assembly: GCF_019186545.1. Classification (NCBI taxonomy): domain Eukaryota; kingdom Viridiplantae; phylum Streptophyta; class Magnoliopsida; order Solanales; family Solanaceae; genus Solanum; species Solanum stenotomum. The sequence goes on from NC_064284.1 coordinate 28,185,011, forward strand.
AAAACTGAACCTAACGCCCACCCCTACTCAAAAGTTAACCAAACAATGGGAAAATGAAAAAAGAAGATAAAAATCCGACCTGCCGGATTCGAACCAGCGACCTAAGGATGGCTGAAGGCATCACCAACTACAGTCCTCCGCTCTACCAACTGAGCTAAGGTCGGATGATGACTAAATCATGGCACGCATAATTAATCAACAAAACGGTTTTATTTTCTTTCTAAAATATAAGCATATGATGTTTTAAGTAAAGTTAAAAAATAAGCTCTCCTTTCAACTTAATATAATAAATAATTGACATCTTATGCACTGTCATCTATGAAATATTTTTTAAAAAATTTATAATTGATTTCTTCTAATATTGTTTTCCAAAGTACTTGTTTTAGGTAAGATTTCATTAGTTTCAACGTTAAAAAATATCCCTTCACCGAGATAATTATTATAGAAATTGTTAATATAATTCTAGAAGTAAAATTTAAATAAAAATAAGAGTTAGAGCCCGTTTGGATTGACTTAAAAAATAGTTTTTAAGTCAAAAATAAAAAGTCAAACTTAAATGATTTTTAAGTCAAAAAATAAAAAGTTGGGGGAGACCTACTTTTAGTTTTAACTTATTTTAAGTCATTTTAAATTTATTTTAAGTTATTTTTAACCTTGCCAAACATTTCCAAACTAATTTGAAGTCCTTTTTGACTTATTTTGATGAGAATATAAGTTAGTTATTACTGTTAGCTAGTCACAAAGTTAGTTAGTTACAAGTTTGTTATAGTACAATTAGTTAGAATTAGTTACAGGGAAGTCAGAATCTGTATAGTTTGTTAGCTAGCTTTCAATTTATATATCTATATATAGAATCACATGTAATAGTTACTCTCTTAATTTTTCACATTCAATGAAACATATTTTTCATGTAGCTTTTCCAGAATCTTCTTCTTCCTTTCTCATATGAACTCAAGGTTCATCAATGGAGGAATTCAATTGTTTAGCATCACAGTGTGTTGATTTTCTCATGGTATCAGAGCACAGGGCTTAGATCCTTCTTTCTTTCCGCAACCACAACAGTCTGTGAGCTTCAATTCTTGAAGAGTTACATTGTGAATTTAATTCTTTTTTCGTTTCTTTGTTTCAATTTTTGAGTTTCAGTTGTTGTTTCTCAATTGAATATGTTTCTTCTTTCTGGTTCTCACTCGTTTTAAATCTCTCCATGATCTCATCTCACTATGGTTGATCAACAAGTTGATCCAATTTCAAGTGGTTCTACATCCACTGTTAGGATGGATATTCCTAGTCCTTTCTATCAACACCCTTTCGAGAATGCAGGTTCATCTCTATTACATGGAGTTTTCGATGGTACTGGTTATAGATCCTGGAAGAGAGTTGTTCTTAGGGCTTTATCTATTAAGAGCAAAACAGGCTTTATCAATGGGAAACTTGCAAAATCCAATCCAGATGATCCAAGCTTCCAGCAGTGGGAGAGATGTGATGATATGGTAACCTCTTGGATTTTGAATTCCTTGTCACCAGATCTAAGAGATAGTCTACAATATGTTAATCATGCACATGAATTGTGGGTTGAATTGGAAGAAAGGTATGATCAGATCAATGGTTGTAAGTTGTACCAGCTTCAAAAGGAGATAAATGATCTTGTCCAGGGGACCTTGGATGTTACTGGATACTATACAAAGATGAAGAAACTTTGGGAAGAGATGAGCACTGTTGATGTAAGCTCTCAATGCAGTTGTGTGTGCACTTGCGGTGGTAAGATTAAGCTAGCGTTTGGCCATAGATTTCCAAATATTTTTGGCAAATATTATTTGGGTGAATTTCACCATGTGTTTGGCCATAGTATTTGGGAAACATATTTCATTTTTTTTTAAGAAATATGATTTATACCCATAAGTTTTTAGAACTATCAAAACTAACAATAAATTTGTATTACATAACAAAATAGAAATGTCACGTAGCAAGATTCATGACTTCCGCAACAAATCAACAAGCATCATTACAGTAAATATTCACATTGTTAAAAGAGACTAGTACAAATCATGATAATGAAAATACAACTAATATGAATTTGAAAAAGAAGAAGAAAACAGAAGGAAATAAATATCGCAATCACTGAAGCACCTTTGCCTTCTCTTCCAGAAGAGTTCAAACTATTATTTAATATAATCTTCCCACATTTTATGAACAATCTCTTCTCGATGAGCTTGCATTTGCAAATCAGATGATCGAGAAGATGAAGCGATGTTACCCTGAGCCGATTATTCGTTATTTTCATCAACAACCATATCGTCACTTTCATATTCACTGAATATTCCATCACTATTTTGGTGTTCACGTAAAAATTCATTGAGTTCAAACTTTCATCATCAAACTTATCTCGATTTTTAATTATCAATCGTGGACCACTGATGGCATAACCTTTAAATCTAGACTTGCTCGCATCATCATGCAAGACACTTATAAAGATAGGTGTTTCTTCATCGGTCCATTTATCAACAGTTGAACCACGTGATTTATTTATTTTTTTGCGTTTCTACAATACAACATCAACATGACAACACATCATATGCATAACTTAATTTTTTTTAGAGTGCACAAAATCTGAAAGCATATCTTTAACTAAAAATGAAAGACGTACGTTGCATCAGTCGAATGATAAAATAAAACACAAGGAGAAAAGATTCTTATCATTCATAACTCTTAAAACCTAGACAAGAGAACAAATTCATACAGATCAATTCAAGCAAGATCAATCTAAAGAAAATTCATACATATATGCTCTCTATAATAGAAAAGTTTATTAATTGAGTTAGTTGGCAGATGGAGAGTTAATTGAGTTGGTTGGTGTTAATAAATAGAGTGTTTTTGTAAAAGACAAAAGTTTGGTGTTGAATTTAGAAATTTAAAACTTTCCAAATAATGAGATTTGGCCTAAATACTAGAAAAAACTAGTATTTGGGAATTTGGGTTATTTGCCAAAAAGAATTGCCAAATAATAAGAAAGTGTATGGACAAACAATATTTGCCAATTTTTTTCCCAAGTTTTACTTGGAAAATCTATGGCCAAACAGGCCCTAAGTTGGTAAAGGCTGAATAGGATAGAAGACTCGTACATTTTTTGATGGGATGGAATGAAATGCACTGTCATCAGAGGAAACATTCTCATGATGAGTACCCTGCCTAGTATGGCACACGCTTTTGCCATATTATCTCAAGAGGAAAAACAAAGGGAAGTAAGACCCTATAACCACACAGCCTTAGACTCAACCTCCCTGAATGCTTTTGCCAGTAGTACATGATCTAAGGTAGGCCCAGAACAAACTACAGTTCTTCTAAAGGCAGCACAGGAATATCTAGAAATTTGAACAACACAAATGTGTTTAGAGGTAATTCTAGCACCATCAAGAGCTCTTTGTTTTGTGACTTCTGCAGGAGAACAGGTCACACAAGAGAAAGGTGCTACAAGCTTCATGGATATCTATCCAACTCAAAGTTTTCCAAAGGGAAAAATGTTGTTTCTGCAGAAAATATGTACACCTTTGAGAATGATAGGAGCCAATGTGAAGAGGAGCCTGAGTTGAGGAAACAAATGCCATTGAACTTGTCTAAAAATTAGTATGAACTACTGCTCAATCTTTTGGGATCCCTGCAAGTTGGACATGGAACTACTAACTCAGACAACATGTTAAGTGGAGTTGTGAACCTATGCTTGCTTGTTACTCTTCTATTACTGAGATAGGTGATTTTTCTTGTAGATGTGTAAAATTAATTGATGACTCTTGGATCATAGACTCAGGAGCATCACATCATATGACCTACAATAAAAAATACTCTCACAAACATTAGAGCATTGACATATCCTTTCCTTATTAGTCTACCCAATGGTTTCAAAGTCAAAGTGACTGAGATTGGTGATATCTGTTTAAGTCCAGTTTTAACTCTGCAGAAAATGCTTTTTGTTCCTAGTTTCAAATTTAATCTATTATCAATTCATTGTCTAGCATGTCAACTCAAAAGTGTGGTGAGTTTTAGCAACATTTCTTATTTACTGTAGGGTCCTTCTCTGAATAGCCCTCTAGAACTAGGTAGATCCAAGAATGGTCTATATATATTTCCTATGTTTAAAGTGCCACAATTGTTGTTCATTTTCAACTGGGAGCAAAAGACCTCGTGTCTTTTCCAGTCATTGTACTTTTGTTCCTTCTTTAGTCAAGTGTAATGAAGTTTCAACACCATCTACTGTAAAACGTTTTTCTATTGATAATAAAGATGGTTGTCCTAAACTTTATTCTTCTTCATACCATATTACTGATTGTTCTTCTTTTGTTGTTAAATCTGATAAAACTCTTATGGCATGCTAGACTAGTTATCTATCCTTTGTAAAAATGAAGAGCATTCACACTATACCTATTCACTTCTCCACCAAACAACCCTTCACTTGTGTCATATGCCCTATGGCTAGACAACCTATAATGCCATTCCCAGAAAGTACAACCACCACTAGTAGAATTTTCCAGCTGCTTCACATTGACCTATGGGGACCATACCACATCCCTACTCTTGATAGTTATCACTATTTCTTAATCATGGTAGATGACTTCACTAGATCAACTTGGACACAACTACTAAGGTGTAAAAGTAATGCCCTACAAACAATTAAGGCTTTCATATCTCTTGTGGAAAACAAATTCCAGACCAAATTGAAAACTATTGGTTTGATAATGGTCTGGAATTCACCTCTACTGAGACCACTCATTTTTTCCAAGAAAAGGGAATAATACACCAAAAATATTGTCCATATACACCCCATCAAAATGACATAGTTGAAAGAAAACACAAATACCTCCTTGAGACAGCAAGAGCCCTCCTATTTCAGTCTAAATTACCCATGAGGTACTGGGGAGAGTGTGTACTAACAACCACATACCTCATCAACAGATTGCCTTCCAAACCTTTACAAAATAAAACTCCCTATGAACTGCTATACCATACACCACCCACATACTCTCATCTTAGAAGTTTTGGATGCCTATGCTTTCCCACTACTTTGAAAACTCACAAGGACAAGTTTGAACCAAGGGCAACACCACATATTTTTGTTGGATATCCCTTCAATACAAAAGAATACAAGGTCTTAGATTTAGCTACCAAGAGAGTCCATATATCTAGAGATGTTGTTTTTCATGAGTCTATGTTTTCTTTTTTACTTGCTCCTGATGGTTCTAGCTTTCCTTCTGTTTTAAAGCTTTTAGTTCATCACTCAAACACTTTTACTTACATTCCAAGTTCAACAAGCATGTTTTCTAATGATGAATTACTGGACATTAACACATCACATGCAGTCACTACAAATCAAGAAATTAACAATACTGATGAAAGCACAACCTCACCTGCAGGCCATGATATCCATCCACCCACCAACACATTAACCACCACACAATCCTTGTATGCACCTGTTCCATATTGTGATATTATACCTACCCTTAGAAGAACAACTAGATCACTTCATACTCCGACCTACTTGAAAGAATATAATTACATTCTTCCTAACCTACATTCCACCACAAGTACCTCTAGTCCACATCATTCCCTCACCTCTTTTGTATCCAGCCATGATAGTGTTTGTTTCACAACTTTGTGTTCTGATAGTCAGCAGTTGATTGAAAACATATCACATGACTGTGAGACTTCTTCATATGAAGAAGCAATCTTGCATCCTGCCTAGCAGAAGGCAATGACACAAGAATTTCAAGCATTGTATGCAAACAATACTTATTCCCCTACCCAAAGGAAAGAATACTATTGGATGTAAATGGGTATACAATATTAAACACAAGGTAGATGGTAGTGTGGAGAGGTTCAAGGCAAGGCTAGTGGTTAAGGGGTACACTCAACAAGCTGGAATAGACTTTAATGAGACCTTTTCTCTTGTGGTTAAGATGACCACTATTAGGACCCTCATAACCTTAGCTGTTAAGAGGGGATGAAATCTGTATCAATTGGATGTCAATAATGCCTTCCTTCATCGTGACTTGAATGAGGAAGTGTATATGACATTACCACAAGGTCTTGCAGTGGACAGTCAAATATGGTATGCTGATTGAGGAAATCATTGTATGGTTTGAAACAAGCTAATAGGCAATGATATGACAAATTGGCCAGCAGTCTTTGTTCAAAATGATACATACATTCAGATAGTGACTTCATTATTTCTTAAGAGGAAGGGAGATTCTTTAGTGTTTGTTGCCATATATGTAAATGATATGATCATAACTGGAACTGATTTGGAGAAAATCAACTCTTTGAAATTCTTTTTGCATGATCAGTTTAAGATAAAGGATCTAGGTAGACTGCACTACTTCTCGGGGGTTAGAAATATTGTACAAGCTGATGGAGTTCTCATTTCACAAAGGAAGTTCACCACTGACCTCTTGAAAGAGTTTGATTCTTTTAACTGTAAAGTTGCAACCTCACCACTTGATTATACTGAGAAGTTAAAGGCCACAGATAGGGAACTATTGTCAGATCCTACCCATTACAGGAAGTTGATAGGGAAACTTAACTTTCTTACAAATACTAGGATGGATATCTTATAGTGTGCAACATCTCAATCAATTCATGAAAACTCCCAGAGAATCACACTTGAAAGCTGGTTATCATGTCCTTAGATACTTGAGACAAGATCCTACAATGTGAATCTTCATTTCAAACAAGCCTAGCCTTACTATAAGTGCCTATTGTGACTCAAATTGGGCTACATGTCCTGATTCAAGGAAGTCAGTCAGTGGTTATCTAGTACTTATGGGTGATAGTCCTATCAGTTGGAAGTCTAAGAAATAAGCCACAGTTTCTTTATCCTCTGCAGAAGCAGAATACAGGGCTCTGAGACAAGTAGTAGGTGAGCTGGTATGGCTTGAAAGGTTATTGAATGAATTATCTGTGAAGTGTCCCTTGCCAATACAGGGAAGACAGTCAAGCTACAGTACACATTGCCAAGAATCCAGCTTTCCATGAGAGAACAAAACATATAGAAATCGATTGCCACTTTGTTAGGGATAAACTTCAGCAAGCCTGATCACACTTCACCACATTTCTACTGATTCACAGTTGGCAAACATTTTTACAAAGGCTTTGACTGGAGTTAAGCATACTACACTATTGAACAACTTGCATGTAAACTCACTTACCTCCGACTTGAGGGAGGTGATGAGAATATAAGTTAGTTATTACTGTTAGCTAGTCACAAAGTTAGTTATTTACAAGTTTGTTATAGTACAGCTAGTTAGAGTTAGTTACAAGGAAATCAGAATATGTATGGTTTGTTATCTAGCTTTCAGATTGTATATCTATGTATAGAATCACATGTAATAGTTACTCTCTTAATTTTTCACATTCAATGAAACAAATTTTTCATGTAGCTTTTTCAGAATCTTCTTCTTCCTTTCTCATATGACCTCAAGGTTCATCAATGGAGGAATTCAATTGTTTAGCATCACAGTGTGTTGATTTTCTCATACTTTAAGTTATTGTTTATATTTGTCAAACACTTCCAAAAATCAAAAAACTGACTTAAAAGTAGATTTGACCAACTTTTAAGCCAATTCAAACACCCTCTTAGAACTATAGAACCTGACACAAGAAGTTGATAACATGACATATTCCATTTTAATATGCTTGTTGTGCTTGAAATCCTAAGAAGAAATTTTAAGAAAAAGAATTTGATATTCATTTTATTCAATATTTTTCGACTATTAATTTTTATTTTTGATAAAGTGTTGGTCTGACTTATTAAAAATTTGATGAAAGATAATATAAAAAAGTTAAAATGAATCAAATAATCTAAATTTTAGCAAACCAATGAAATGAAAGAAAACAAAAAAACTTGTATTTTGTTCGAGAAATATCAAAGAGAAAAATATAATATATAAGTTTTTTCACAAATCGTATGTTTTATCATAAATAATCATTTTTTTCTATATACAAAATTAACACATAATTTGTTATTGAAAGAACTCACAATTTTTTTGTTAATATTAATTTTTTTTATACTTCTGTTATTGCATTATTTTGTTGTTGTTATTATCTCTTTATTAGTTGCTATATTTTCTTCACTTTTAATTTTTTTTCGTACTTATTTTGATTTGTTGTACTCAAACTGATGGTCTTTCGAAAATAATGTCTCTATTTTTACGAGATAGTGATAAAATCTGTGTACACTCTCCTAATATCACACTTATTGAATTTCATTGAATATATTATTATTATTGTTGATTCAAATGTAATCTTTTGTAAAATAAAATGACTATCAGATTTTGGTTTTGGATTAGCGCTACATACTTGAGAGATAATATAAATAATTAGGATAAGACATTTCTAGGGATGGTTCTAGACTTCTAATCAATCTCATTATAAATCAATATGAATCTAGTCAATTCTCACATTCCATGTTAACTATATGAAAAGGGAAAAGAAAAAAAGGAAAGCTCAATTTTAATTAAGAAAAGATCATGGTACGATAGATATAAGTTTAAACTTGCATAAATATATACAAATTTGCATAAATATATAGAAAGTTTTCATTGGAATCAAACTATAAAAATTTTCATTGAAATCAAAAATAAAAAGTTTTGAAATTTTTTATTTCTACAAATTATGATAAGTTTCCATTGGAATTAAATTATGAAAAAATTTCATTGGAATCAAATATGGAAAGTTTTGAAAAACTTTCTACATATGTATGAAAAAAAAAACTATAGTTGAAACCAAATTATAGTATATTTCCATTGAAACCAATTTGTGGAAAATTTTCCTTAAAATCAAATATGACAAATTTTGGAAAATCTTCTATATACGTATGAAAAGCGACCTTAAAGGGCTAGATTTATGTAAGGAGGATTTGAAGTCCTTATACTTTGTTCAAGTTGTAAGGAGGATTTGAAGTCCTTATACTTTGTTCAAGTGATCAAACAAATTTAGAGGAGAACCTATTGTAAGAGCATCCAACATCAAGAAAAGCAATACCTAATACTTGTGCCGAAATCATGAGCTTCATATCACGAGATAATATCTCAGATGGTCACTCAACTGTGAGTTCTTTTTCTCAGAAAGTCACTCAACTTTGATTTTTAACTCAAAAGTCACTCAACTATGAGTTTTTTCCTCAAAAAGTCACTTAAGTATGAGTTCTTTTCTCAGAAAGTCACTAAACTTTGATTTTTAACTCAAAAGTCACTTAACTATGAGTGTTTTACTTGCAAAGTCACTCAACTATGAATATTTTACTTACAAAGTCATTAAACCAATTTAATTTATTTTTTCATTAATATTTATTAACATAAAAAAAAAGTTAACCAAAATTTTAAGAAATAAAAAGATATTCATTTATATAATTTAGTAAGTGATGATACAAAAATAACTACTCGATTTGCATCTAATTTTTTTTTCTTGAAAAAAATAATAAGGAACCAAGAAGCAAGATAAGGAAATGATCGACTCTGTTGTGACTTGTGATCTTTAAGCTAATCTGCTTTGGAAATCATATGATAATCCAAATAATATAATTTGTTTCCAATTTGAGTGGTGATTAGTTTGGTAGTAGCAAAATGTTTGCAAATAAAATATCTTTTTATTTCTTATAATTTTGGTTAAAAGTAAAAAAAATTATGGAATTTTAATGAAAAATCAATTAAATTGGTTAATTGACTTTGTAAATAAGACATTCATAGTTGAGTGACTTTGTAAGTAAAACAATCATTGTTAGGTGACTTTTTAGTTAAAAATCAAAGTTTAGTACTTTCTGAGAAAAGAACTCATAGTTGAGTGACTTTCTGAGAAAAAAGCTCATAGTTGGGTGACTTCAATTAATAACCAAAGTTGAGTGGTTTTCTGAGCAAAGAATTCATAGTTGAGTGACCATCTGAGATATTATCTCTTCATATCACCAGATCAAGTTTGTAGATACAATTCTTGCTCTCAAAATTCAGTCATTTTATAGTTGATGACCCGAATACAATTATTAAACAACAAAGAATTACCACACAATAATTCTCCATTTATAAGCTGGAAACACTTCAAACTGAAAAATAAATTGGCAAATGATCAAAAGTCTAGTAATCTCTTACAAATTAGAGAATGATGCCAGAAAGATTGTGCTATGTGTTAACTTCAACAAATCATCAAAGTCATTTCTAATGGAAGTTTCAAATGTTTCGCCAGAAATCAACTATGAAAAAAAAAATTACTTCATGAATACATCAAGTCTTATTTTTATTGATTCAACAAAAGGAAAACACAAACAGATAGAACATGGTGACAGGAACTCAACAATCACATTCCAGCCTAGTAAAGGAAAAATCAACAGCTTCAAACATGAGTACATTTTAAAAAAAAAAAAAACAAAGAAAACATCGCCATAAACAACTTATTCTCAATTACTTCGACAAAATCTCAGAATGGAAACAGATGCAACAACACAGAGGGTCTCAAGAACAATATTGTGAATACATTACAGAGACGAGAAATCTTACATGAACCATACAAGAAAGATGAAGGAGTCAATGGACGAAGAAAGCTAGAAAAATGGAGATCCACGAATCTTGAAATGAGCTGAAACAGATTTGAAAAAAAAGCCTTATTACTAAAGATTCGACAAGTCGAGCACCCCAACAAACCTCAAAGTAGGGAGCATTTATAGACAGTGAAGTTTTATCAATAAATCTATATTAAATTTCGGATTAAATCTTAAATTTATGATATGTTTATCAAGTCAAGTTATTGCTTAATAAAGTTGGATTAATATTTAAATTAAAATTATATGACTTCAATAAAGTCAAAATTACATTTGAGTCCGACCATTAAGTTGATAAGATGAGACTAACTCATGTTCTTAAAACCAATGTCCTCTAAAATTAATTGGAGACTAAAATATGGCCAAAACCCTAACTCACGCTTATATAAATGGGTCTTCATAAGACCAGGGAAGAGGAAATACATAGAAAAACTCTCCTCTTCAGTGGTGGTCCGCAAGTCTTCCGCATACAAAGAAGTCTTTGGCTCCTAGTTGTGAGCTGCAAGTTCCCATTAGCTACCTCTTGCTTATTCATGGTGAAGTTTCAACAAGTATTTCATCAATTCAAGAGCAAAGTATAGCTTTTGAGTTGACAATCATGAGGAGAACCACTAAATGATTATATCTTTTTGGTAAGATTTTATAAAGGTTTTAACCCTTACATAAATTATTAAAATATATATATCATTGTTTGCCACTATTTTTCTTTTCTTGATTGCTATTTTTCAGAAACAAACCTTAGTCTCTTGCACACTTCATGGTGACAAAGCTAAAAGGTGAGTAGTATGATATCAAACCCATATAATGTGAAACAATACATAATCAAGTGAAAATTGTAACACTCGGAAATTTGAACTTGGAATGGAAAAGAGAAAAGAATAGTTTCACGGAGGGGTTCGCGGGTCGTGAAGAGGTCCACGACCCATCACTGCGCCTGTGAAGTTGCACCCAACTCCCAGGAAGGATCACGTGCATTTAGACGGTCCGTGAAGCTTCACACAGACCGTGAAATCATCTGTGAAAGGGACTCATCAACTTTTAAGTTTTGCGTCAACTTCAAATGTTCATATCTCTCAACACAAAATGAATTAGGTGCCCCATAACCTATCAAATTAAAAATCTTTGAGTCATATTTTCAACGCTACCAAATTTGCCTAATTTCGAGTCTGGAGTAAAAAGTTATGCCCATTTTAGTGAAGCCTTGTCGAGCAGGGCAACTTGACGACCCACTAGACAAGCCGTGATGCATTAAAAGGCCTGTGAAACATTAAACGGTCCGTGAGACCGGCCGTTTTGGCACCTTTTTAGTTTTAAAAGTTGAGGTCGGTTTGGTCTTTCCCCCTATGCGTTTGGTACTTAAACTACGTCGTTTTAACCCTATTCTAAGCCTAAACTACGTCATTTCACACCAAATTAAGGGCTTAGAGAGTGTTAATAAATTCTTTTACGTTCATTAACACTTCAAGACATTAGATCAAGGTTCCAAGAGGAGAAAAGATAGGGTTCAAGCATTCCTCAAGTTTCTTCGAATTCGCTAAAGAACTTCGTTCTTTCCTGTATGTAAGACTATTCATAGTGTTAGACCAATTCATCCTCACGCCCTACATCTCAATTCAGTCAGAAATCATTACATCTAAAGGATCTATTCATAGTTCTTGATTTATTCCTAGTTCTTGATATTTGAATTCAATTCTTTAACAAGTTGAGGTTTTGATCCTATTTTACATGTGAATCTTATAATGTTGTTCATGTTTAGTATCACATGAACCCTATTGAGTTGGTAAAGTTATGTTTTTAAAAAAATGCATGAAAGTTCCTCATATATTGATTTTGGATTTGGAAGATAAGTTTATGAGCATACGTTTTAAAAGTGTAAGTTTTGAATTGAATACTTGAAAAGAATGTTTTCATATGTTCTATTTGATAGTTGAAAAAGAAAGAGTATGATTGATGTTTTTGAAAAGTGCTCCAGTAATGTAATAGTCCCTTTCTTTGTAAATGACGATTGAGCAAAGTGAAAGGTAAAGTAATGTAATAGTCCCTTTCTTTGTAAAGGGTGATTGATCAAAGTGAAAAATAAGTAAAGTAATAGTCCCTATCTTTGTAAAGGGTGATTGAGCATAAACTATATTGATTATTTTGGGAGTAGTATCGAACACCGAATTGGGTAAGAGTCTATTATAACTCAAAAGTCCCATAAAACTACGTAACCAGCGTAGGATAGGATAACATTGATTCTTCGTGCAACTCCTCACTACCTTTGAGAAGGCCTATTAGATGGATCCATAGTTAAAGTATCATCATACACCCCCGGCAAAGTATAGACCTTGCGAAACGTTGTATCATTGCTAGGCTCATACCACGCGTATGCAGGATTTTCTATAAGCGGTGTCGATATTTAATAATAAATAGTTGATATAACAACACTATATTAATAAAAAAATGTTTATTACTGAAAAAGCCAAAATAAAAATAAAAATAGCTCTTAATGAGACTTGAATCTGGCAAGTTGAGAGAATTAATACACTCCAGCCACATGTCAAACCAACGCGCCAAGGCAACACAATTGTGCAAGGAGTGTCATTTTTATTATTTTTACTAATGTGTTGGTTTTTTTCCAGATTTATATTTATAATATTAATTTTTTTGACGAAGTCGTGTCGGATGATACCCCATGGCATAGCGTGGGTCCGCCCCTGGACTCATAGTAATGGTTGTCGGTTAGAGAAGCTCCCCACAAGTAAAGTACATTATTTTCATATTGCTTTTATTGCATAGCTTATTGTAAAGTTAAAAGGGTTTTCACTTCACATTCATGTATTGGTATAGTGTTGAGTTGCTTTTAGTCCCTCGGTTCAGTTATTGTTTTACTCAGCCATATTACATACTCGTACATTCAAATATACTGATGTCATTCGACTAGCGTCTTTTATGATGTAGATACAGGTGTTCAGGATCATCAACATGCGCTTCGTTGAGATCATTTGACAATCTAGTTAGCTTTGGTGAGCCTCCTAATTGCATTTCGAAGGATTTTCCTTTTTCCTTTCAGTTTAGTCCTTTCAGGGTGTTTTGGGTCTTGTCCCAACATCCATGTTGAACTATTGAGGCTTCACAGATAGTTAGGGTTGAGGAGTCTCTAAGTATTTCCCTATTGTTTGAGATGTTTGAGACTTTTTTGCAAAGTATTATTACTAGGGGTGTACATGGCCGGGTTGGTTCGGGNGTTTGAGACTTTTTTGCAAAGTATTATTACCATTGCAATTAAGTATTTTCAGATAGTTTGAGTTAAGTATTTGCTTGACTTTGAATGTTCTAAAGTCTATTTCTAAGCTTGTTATCGCTTGAGTAAATCTTCCGCTAAGTAGTCAGCCAGGCCAAGGGTTTGCTTGGGGATCAGAAATGGTTCTCGAGTGCCGGCCACGTCCAGAGTATAGGCTCGGGGCGTGATAAAAATTCTTATAAGTAATGATTAAGACATATACATTTCAGGAATTTAATAGCAAAAAAAAGAAAAAGACAAGAAGAGATCAACATTCAGAACCCAAACGAATATCACAATTTGGTTTGTTTAATACATACAAAATATACTAGACAAGAAGTTGGAATTTTACCATTTTCATAATTAAGAGCGAACTACAATTAATCTTCTGCTACAATCATCAAGATGTCTGTCATTCATCTTTGATTGTGAACATTTAAATTTATAACTTATAAGAACCGACAATTTTGATCTTCTATGTATGAGTTAAATAACTTCGTACACAAAAATCGTCTACTATATAAGTAATGAACACACATATACACATAATGATCTATTCAAACAAAGACTTTATTATAATAAATAAAATAAAATACAAAGTCTTTACAAAGGATTAAATAAAATACTTTAACTTAACCTCATGGTTAATAGTATATCCCAATACTATTCCCTTCTAAGGAGAAGTTTTTCCAAGAATGTATCAAAGTGTTTCCATGAAGACCCTCCAATATCAGTTGCTTCTGCTGCTTTCTTCTTCCACTCCAACGCCTTGTCTTTCAACTCCTTACCTTTTTCACCTTCTAACATATCATTAATAATTGCTTCGATTTCTTGGCGATTTACGTCTTTATTGACCTCAACACCTATTCCCCACTCTACACACGCATATCGACAATTTGTTTGCTGCTCAGCAAAGAATGGCCAGCAAATTAGAGGAACTCCTGCACTTATGCTTTCAATCGTAGAGTTCCATCCACAATGTGTTAGAAAAAAACCAATAGATGGGTGGGAAAGAACTTGATCTTGTGGGCACCAGCTTGCTAATAATCCTCTGTCTTTAATCTCTACAAGAAACTCATCAGGCAATACGGCTGAATCACCCATCACTATGTCAGGCCTAACGATCCACAAAAATGGATGCTTGCTATTTGCAAGTCCCCACGCAAATTCTTTTAGGTGATGGTCTGACATTAATGTCACACATCCATAATTCACATAGATTACTGAACTTGGTTCCTGTTCATTCAGCCACTCAAGACATTGGAATTCTTCTTTCCATAAACTTGGCCTAAATGAGCTCAATTTGTTTTCATGGATGGTTTTCTCCATCAATGAAAGTGGACCGGTAACATAAATATTTGGGAATCTAGCTTCAATCGCTTCTAGGACTTCACGTTCCAATTCAGTGAATGTGTTGATGATCATCGCAGAAGATTTCAAGCAATTTTGTGCTTCATCACTTAAATAGTTTAACAGAATATCATGTGGATCAGTAGTCATGATAAAGCTTGGCAAGTCTTTAAACCTAATGTTTCTCATTCCTGGAATTCCATCAACAACTCTATCCAGTGTACCATCCTCCATAAAACTGTCATCTGTTGCACAAAGTTGAACAAAGTAAATAAGGCTTTTGAATGCTATGGTGTTAAACTTAAAATATGTATAATGCGCCATAAGGTCGAATTTTCTTTAATTGTATGTGTGATCTTAAATATGTCACGTGAAAAGTTATAATTAAATAGCTGTCAAAATAAAGGAAAGAGACATTCTTTTTTAAACTGACTAAACAGAAAATAAAACAAATAAATTAATTGAAATGGAGGGAGTATGAGCTTGAGGTCTGAGGACGAACCTTTAAATGGGATAATCCCTCTTCTTGTTAGTTCATCATATTGAAGATATCCCATATAACCACAAGCTGAGGCTGTCCAAAATTGGACATCAAGGATGCCAAATTCTTGTGCAGCCTTAATGGCAAAGCTCATCAGTCCATCTGATATTATACAAGAAATTGGTGGAACGACCGGTGATGAACCAAGCTTTGATAGTAAATCCCGAAAAGGAGTCAAGCAGTTCTTCCTTATTGAGTCACATAACGAAGCAGGATCTTGAGTTACATCGCGATCTGATTGTGGCAATCCTTCTGGGATAGTTTCATATTGGAAATCCTGGAAGCCTTTCACAAAGTCAGGGCCTTGTGATCGGATTAGACGCCTATGGTTATATTCAGTGTTGACAAATGTTACATAGAAACCTCTTGAGTGCAAAATTTTGGCTAATTTCATGAATGGCATTACATGACCTTGTGCGGGAAATGGTATGCACACTGCATGAGGCTTCTTGTCCATGTTTACTAAAGGGTTCTGTTTCTTTTTCAGTTGTGACTTGTGAACTAATATTGTTCATTGAGCCCATTCTTATACTCCATCCGAACAACTTTCTCAGATTGGAGGTTAGGAGTGCTTACCATCCAAACAAAGTATAATGATATTTTGATTTTTTTCTAAAAATATCTAAAATTCCAGCTAGCTTTGAGACTTTTGTAAACTTGTTCATCATTTATTTTAGCAATACTTTGTATGACTATTCCAACAACTATCATTAGAGTCGTCAAAACGTGTTTAGCCCATGGGCCGGCCCAACCCAACCCGTTATTAGGGTAGGGTTGGGATAGAATTTTTCAAGCTCATTTAAAATTAGGGCTTATAAATCTGGCCCATATAAACCCTTGACCCTTGAGGCTTGATCGAGGCCAGGCCGGGGTCGGCCCATAGGCCAAAACTTTTTATAGCTTACAATAATCTCATTAGTATATAATCTAATTACTTAAATTCACATTATATTGTAATATTATGAATCTTACTAGATTTTGGTACGTCCAAATATATGTATCACGAAATACATGAACTCAAATTTAGGTTAATTTATTCAGATACACCCTATCCAAGTAGATTCACATGTATCTAGGATACATAGACAAATCTCGCGCCCTCGCCTCCATCCCATCTTGCTTGTCACTCTCTTATCTCGCTCGCGTATTTGGTATACAGGATACATGTTAATTACACTAGATTTTTTGCTAGTGTTATTGAAACAACACTATTGTTTGTCATATTTGATTTGAAAATCTTCTTATTTATTTTTATGTTATAGAATTATAAGTTTGAAAAGAAAAAAAATGAAAAAGGAATAAAAGAAGGGCTAGCCCGCCCTAGCCCTCGGCCCTTCTAGTCTGGGTTGGGTTGAGCATTTTCAGGCCCTTCCAAATGAAGGTCGGCCCACCCTAGCCCTTCAAATTCCTTGGCCCGTGAGGCTTGGGCTAGGTGGGATTGGGCCGGCCCTTTTTGACAGCTCTAACTATCATAATAACTCAGCAACTATTTCGATATTTTCTTCCGGCAATCTTTATTTACAATTCATTTCCTACCTTGATTCGACGTACTTGGAATCTTTGAATTGAGTTATATATGGAATGATCACCATAAAAGGGTGATAATATAACCTTTTTACATGACCAATAATATACTACAATCATTTTATCTACTGTTTAAATTTGACTAATACTCTTTTTTGTAGTGTCATACGCAACTTGTTTTACGTCGTCCTTTGATATTTTTTGTGCAACTATTACGTAGGTGATCAGTGGGATTGGGTTTAGCATTGTTTCTTGATTGCTAAATCAACGTGCGAATACAATTATTTCACTTAGAAACTTATTCACCCTATTTTTTTAGGGAAGTGATTTTCTAAAAATATGTTTTTAGAAAATATTAGAATAACAAAAATATTTTTTTCTAACAAAATAATATGCAATTCCTAACCCTCCTTTGGGAATTGAGGAGTGTAATTACTACGTACCCTTCAATTAAACCAATTACATCAAATCCCAATTACATTGTGACTTTCCAAACATGTTTTAAGTATAACGGAGGATATATGAATACCATTTGTAATGATTCGAGGGTATATTTGTCCTTTTTCCGATAAATATATTATTTCTTTTCTTTTTAATACATTTTATTCCAGGTAAAAAAATTACTTTTAAAGAACCATATTCTTGTTTCTTTTCTTTTAAAACCTCTTTAACTAATAATAATGTAGGAATAATAATGTTTTTTTTCTTAATCTCATTTTATCAATTAAAATAGAATGCCTACATGTATCTTTTTAACTGATATAATATAGGTCATATATATAAGATCACAACAACTCCATCTTTAATTTCATCTGTATTTTTTATTAATCTTTTTAGAATTGAAATATGATAGGCATTTGATAGAAAAAAAAATTCATAGGTAAAGTATGTGTTTGAAAAGAAATGGAATGATATATATAATTGGAAAAAGGGAAATTTTGATCCATTAAATCAATAGTAGGAGTATTTTTGGGCAAAACTATTAATGACAGAGATATTTTTAGACCAAACTATTAAGTTAAATCATTTTTATTCAATTTTACATAGTTCAAAGATAATTTTGACTTTTTCCCACATAATTAAATATGGAAGTGGAAGGTAGAAATTAGCTCCATCACGTTTTTTTTCTTTCATATATGAAGTCAAGGAATCTAGGTCCCTATAATATTTTCCAAATGAAATTCACATTTCAAGAAAAACTTGCTATAGATCTACTTGAACTCTCATTCTTTGTTAAAAGAGTGAGTTGGTTTTCACCCAAAAAGTCACTCAACTCAACTTTCTTTATAACATCAAAGTCACTCAATTAAGGATTATTTCAGAAAAAGTCATTTAACTAAGGGTTCTTTTCACAAAAAGTCATTCAATTAAGAGTTTTTCTCACAGAAAATCACTCAACTTTCTTTTATAACTTCAAAGTCATTTAACTAAGGATTCTTTCCACATAAAGTCATTCAATTAAGAGTTCTTCTCACAGAAAGTCACTCAACTTTCTTTTATAACCTCAAAGTCATTTAACTAAAGGTTCTTTTCACAAAAAGTCATTCAATTAAGGGTTCTTCTCATAGAAAGTCAGTCAACTTTCTTTTATAACCTCAAAGTCATTTAACTAAAGGTTCTTTTCACAAAAAGTCATTTAATTAAGAGTTCATCTAACAGAGACCCATTCAACTTTCTTTTGTGACCTCAAAGTCATTTAACTAAGGACCCGTTTGGCCATAGATTTCCCAAGTAATATTTGGGGGAAAATTTGGCAAATAGTCTTTGTCCATACAATTTGTCATTATTTGGCAAATATCTCAAATTCCCAAATACTAGTTTTTTTCTAGTATTTGAGCCAAATCTCATTATTTGGGATCTTTAAAAAACTGAAATTTTACACCAAACTTTTATCTTTTACAAAAACACTCTCTGTAGTAGTTGTTGTGTTGTATTACATAATGTTTTACGTGAACACTAAAGTAGTGATGAATATTCAGTTAATATGAAAGTGATGGTATGGTTGTTGATGAAAATGATGAACAATTGGCTCAGGGTAACAAAGTCATGTGCTTTGTCTACTTCACGATATATGGAATGATGCTTGTTGCACTCACTCCAAACTACCACATTGCTCTAGCTAGTTGTTATTTGTTGCAACGAAGATCCAATTGACTTGTAATACAAACTTATGGGTATAAATCATATTTTTCTAAAAAAGTGAAATATGTTTCCCAACTACTATGGCCAAACACATGGTGAAATTTCACCCAAATTTTCACCCAAATAATATTTGCCAAGAATATTTGGAAATTTATGGTCAAACGCTAGCTAAGAGTTCTTTTAACTGAAAGTCATTCACTTGAGAGTCCTTCTCACAGAGAGTCAATCAACTTTCTTTTATAACCTCAAAGTCATTTAACTAATTAAGAATTCTTTTAACTGAAAGTCATTCACTTAAAAGTTCTTCTCACAGAAAGTCACTGAACTTTCATTTATAACCTCAAACTACTAATATTGTTCATCTTCACTATTCTTTATTGACAATTCATTTCCTACCTTGATTCGACATACTTGGAATCTTTGAATTGAATTACGTAGGTGATCAGTGGTCATGTTGTGGATGACAGTGGGATTGGGTTTAGCATTGTGTTTAAAAAAATAATATAAATATAAAATAAATTAAAACGAAAAATACAAGTATAAATATAAGGAAGAAAAGAATTTTAAAAAGTTTCATGTAATTACATGGTGTAATTATACGTAATTCCTAACTCTCATTTGAGAAATGCATAATGTAATTACTACCCTTCAATTACATTCAATTACATCAAATTCCAATTACATTTTGGCTTTTCAAACATACCCTAAGTATAACGGATAACGGAGGGTATATGCATACAATTTGTAACAATTCAAAGGTATATTTGTCCTTTTTCCGATAAATATATTATTTCTTTTCTTTTTAATACATTTTATTCCAGATAAAAAAATTACTTTTAAAGAACCATTTTCTTGTTTCTTTTCTTTTAAAAACTCTTTAATTAATAATTATGTAGGAATTTTTTTTTCTTTATATCATTTTATCAATTAACATAGAATGCTTACATGTATCTTTTTAACTGATATAATATTGGTCATATATATAAGATCACAACAATGCCATCATTAATTTCATTTGTATTTCTTATTGCTGAAAGTCTTTCTCAGTTAAGGTATTGCTCTTCTCTCTTCTAATATTAATTAAAAACGTTTTTAAATTTTTAATAGCCTAAATGATAGGCTAAACACTTCGTGTTGGACTAACAACAACTTGATCTATTACGACATGGTGAGAAAATGACTGTTCTGATGTCTCTAAGTTCGAGGTAGTGCAGTCGAGGGAAGGGAAGATATTGGCTTAGTCCGGTGTTCCTGATAAGGCTCATGTTAGCCATGAATGAGGCACTATTTGGGCCATGTTGAAACCGTAAAAGTTCTTTCCATCCTTAGATTACATGAATCGTAAACGAACCTGTAGTTATATCGAAGCGATCATGTCAATAAGATGGTATCAGAGTCATGTTCATAGTAGAAAGAGGTGTTGTTAGTCCGACGCATCTTAATCTTATGAATATCATTAAAAAACATACTACTGTTAAAAACAGTAGAAAAGAGGAATATGATATGCCTCAACAACTATATCTTCTTAATAAATGGAATATTCCTAAAATCCAACCCAAGGTTATATACCAAATGGGTACTTTTGAAAAAATGGGGTTTAAACAAATTGTTAAAACCACAGAAGAAACTATTATTGTGGATTCTGATCATGATACTTTTAGGTTATTATCTGAAAGTGATTTTGCCCCTTATAGGGAAAATTATAGATTTATGCATATTGGTTTGGTTCAAGTTATTTTTAAGCCCCTTACTCTAAGAGGCTTACCAGAGAGCTTTATAGAAGCTCTGAGGGATGACAGAAATCAGAATTGGAAAAAATTCCTTATAGGGACAGTTCAAACTAGTTTGATCTATGACCCTGTTTATTTTAATGCATATCCTAATTTGCAAATTTCTTTGAATGATGAGAATTTTCTAAATACTGTAATATTAAGTATAAAATTGCAAGGTTATGATTATTTACCTGGTACAAAGGTTATATGTATTTGTTATAGAATTTACTATAAACCATTATATAACTTTAAATCCTATGTGTAAAATTATGGATTTTAAAAATGAAACAATTTTGATAGAAACAAATTTTAGTAAGTCTAAAGTTATAACTAGAAAGCCTATTAAATGGGATGAAATTGATTTTTCTAAGGAGTGGGTGATCGAAGAGGCAGTCCCACCCAAAACTAATAAAATCCTGATATTTCTGATATTGAGCAAACTCCTGATGGGATAGTGAGAATCAAATTCACTGACCAAAATTTATTAATGAGTTATGCTGATAATATAGGTTTTCCTTCAAGAATGCTTAGATTTAACTCATCTTATATATCTCCTGTTGATTATATTGTTGATATGCCTTCTAGAGCGTCTACTTCTCATATCAGAGAAGAAGATAATTCTAGAGTATTCACTTCTTATATGAAAGAAGGAAAGAGAGTTGATAATATCAAGATTCAAAATCATATAGTTACTCCTGATATGGACCCTAGCTACTTTGTCTGAAATGGACATTCCAAATGGTTTACATGGATAGATCAGAACTTATTGATTTTAAACCGGGGTCGCCGGTAAGAAAGAAAATTTTAAATGGATTTTTCCAGCCCAAATGAGAATCATTTAGAAAATGATTTTTCAAATTTTTTTGATAATAATCAACAAACATTCTTCCAAGAAGATTTTTATAATGATCTTCCTAGCGCAAATAAAGCTATTGCTTTTGTGCCATGGTTTATGACGAAATATATTTATAATTATATTTCTATGTTAGAAAAAAATTATAAATTATCTGATGGTACAATTACCAAAACTCTCCTACCTCCTCAACAATTTTTTCAAATTGAAAAAAGATAATAAGATTGTATATTTTACTGCATTTGCAGAGTTGTTTGATGACAATGACAATGCTTTTATTACTTCTAAGCATGTTAAAACTTTAATACGATAAAATAATTACACAAATATTTATGTGAGAATTTTAGGAGAGCATATTCTTTCTTTACATGATAAAATTAGTCATTTATGTTCTGAATTAGAGAAATCTAAAATCCCTGATAAAGGAAAGGAGAAGGCTACTCCTACTATTCAACCCCCTCCAGAAATTAAGGACTTTAAATTATCAAAGCTTTGATAATATTGAAAGATTGCTTCAAGAAAGGTTTCAAGGGTTAAATATTAATCCTCTCCAACTAAGTGAAAGTGATATCACTGATAGGAATAATATTTCAGATGAGATTAATAAAATCTCAGAGAAACATGCCTGAAAACCGGTACAAAGGATGTATTACTATCCTAGGCCTACTCCTCAAGACATTCTCCTGGAGGGGCAAGAATATTACGTCTCCAATAGTTTTAGTGGGACAGAAATTTATGAGTGGAATATTGATGGTTTTACTGATAGGAAAATTTATACCCTGGCTGATAGAATTATTATGTATAGTTCGAAAACAAGAATTCTGAAAAAGATACATCCAATATGATTATTGCTGGATTTACAAGACAATTAAAGGGTTGGTGGGATAATTATCTCTCAGAATCCCAACGTATGGCCATTCTGAGTGATGTTAAGGATGAAAATGAAATGATTCCAAATATAGTTTACACCTTGGTCCTAACCATCATAGAACATTTTTCTGGAAGATGGTCGGATAATAGTGAAACCATTAGGACTATGCTCCAAAACCTTAGATGTAAAACCCTTACGTCCTTTAGATGGTACAAGTATGTTTTCCTATCTAGAGTTATGGAATTACCTGAGTGTAATGACTCTCATTGGAAATTCAAGTTTATAGACGGACTTCCCGCTTTATTTGCAGAAAGGGTTAGGAAAGCACTTAGAGGAGATGGGGTGAGTATTAACTACGAAGCCTATACTTATGGCAAACTCA
The DNA here is from genome assembly GCF_019186545.1 of Solanum stenotomum. NCBI lineage: Eukaryota > Viridiplantae > Streptophyta > Magnoliopsida > Solanales > Solanaceae > Solanum > Solanum stenotomum. The sequence continues at coordinate 28,208,281 of NC_064284.1, forward strand.
TAAGTGTTTGTACCCAAGAAGGTCTCTCTTTATGTAACGAGATCAAATTGAATCAACAAATAAAAAGGTATCATCTCAATAAGAAACAACAATTGGGTGAATTATGTGAGCAATTTGCTATTGATATGCTTGAATCCTCTAATAAGTCTAATAGACGTAGAGGAAAAAGAGATTATAAGGAAAAGCCTCATAGGCAGTATAGAAAAAAGAAACGCTTAGACAAGCGTGAAAAAAGAAAAATAGATTATAAAGGGAAAAAGGACTTTTATAAGAGTGATAAATCAAATGCCTGCCAAAAATGTGGTAGAATAGGTCATTATGCAAGGGATTGCTAGGTCAAGGATAAGATTAAAAGCCTTTACCTAAAGGATAATATTAAGGATTTTTTTATATAAAATCCTCATCAATTCTTCTTTGGAAAATTCATGCCCTAACAATAGTGACGGAGAGGAATCCTCTACAAGTGAAAACCTAAAAGTTCTTCATGAAGAAGACTGCATGTCCTCATCTGAGGAAGAATGTACGTCTTGCCAGATTGACCAACCTTGTGATAATAAAGATAAGGACGAATTCTATCATTTGTATTCTCAGTTCAATGACTTAAATATCAATGTTATCAGTAATGATAATTGGGTAGAAATGCTCAGGATGATTAATGATCCAACATTAAAGTCCCAAATTATTGACAAAATTGGTAATACCAGCACCTCTACTAGTAATATTAGAATTCATAAAGAAAATCCCGCTCATAATAATGCTTATGCCATGGCAGAAGTAAAGAGACAACAATCTCAAAGGGATCATATTCCCACTATAATTCAAGACTTGGTTGAGGAGTGTTACGCCCCGAGCCTACACCCTGGACGAGACTGGCACTCGAGAACCATTGTTGGCCCCAAGTGAACCCTTGGCCTGATTTACTTACTCAGCAAAAGACTTAAACATAAGAAATGGTCTAAAAATATAACTCAAGAATGTTAATAAGAAAGCATTCAACTAGCCAATAAGGCAAACTCAAGTCTTTAAACAACATCTTAAATGAATAAGACTAAGGAACTATAACTACTCATCTGTGAAGCCTCTAAAACAAAGAGGGATGTCGGGACAAGACCCACGATCATCCTAAATACTCAAAAGCAATGTAAAAGAAGGAGCCCTACAGAAAGCAAGGAGGCTCACCAACTGACTCTGAGTGCTCAACTGGATCAACGAGGCACTAGATGTTGATCCTAATTACTTGTGTCTGCATCATTAAAAGATGCAGGCCAAATGGCATCAGTACATTGAATGTACGAGTATGCAAGGGGAATACTAAACATAACATAAGCTTGAAAGAAATCTGAAAGATACACTTACCTTGGCTTTACTCAACTCATGAACAACTTAACTCAAATGCAAAGTACATAACAATAATAGGATCCAGTTATACAAAGCATTTAAAACAGTAGATAGCAATTCATTTTGTTAAAGAAATGCAATAACAACTCAATTTAATCATATAATAAATTCATATAATTATTGTGGGAGATTCTCGAACTGGCAACCACCAATATGAGCCTAAGTGGTGATACAACGTCTTGCCCATACTGCCAGAACTGTCTTATACTTTGCCGTCATATAGAATGCCTTAACTAAGTGGATCCACTAGTCAATGCTAAAAAAAGCACTTAAGGAATCATCTAAAAAGTATGATCCTTTTCTACCCATGATGGCTACATGGTTTATGGAGATTTGAGTTATTATGAACTCGCATCCCAATATCGGTGCTCAATACTACTCCCAAAATATACTTAGCTCATAAGTTTTTAAAACAAAAACTCTTTATTTGGTTTGAGATAATTACTCAAAACTTAGCTTAAAAGCTCTCTTGGAAATCGGTGTTTCCCTTCTTGCTCAAATGCGAAGACATTTTTAACTCTTGGGAATACTTAGTTCCCGTATAATCTTTGAGGAATTGAACTTTACTCTTACTCTTTACTCAACTCAAAGCTTAAGTCTTAAGACAATGTTACAACGTTTGTGAAAGACTTTTGGAAATCTTTATGAACTTCTCTTGACTTAACGCTTAGACTCTTGACTTGACTATTAACTTTCCTTGAAATGAATTATGGATTCAAGGTTCATGATATCATGTTTATGGATGATTTCATGATGTTTAGACGTACCTTAGAGTGTTGGAATCAACTATAAAACATAGGTACGTTGCTAAGGAACTAGTACGGAAAGATGGGGGTAAAATAGGAAGAACTGGCGTCTCTGGCGCACTGAGAGGCGCGGGGCGCCAGCGCTTGAATTTCAGGGGCTGGGTTGGGGCGCTCTGGCTGGCGCAGCGCCCCAGAGCCCAAATTTCAGAGACCCTTTTGGGGCACTCTGGCTGGGGCGGCGCCCTAGGCCCCTGCCTAGGTGCACTCCAACTTTTCTCCTTCATTTTTCAACTCTAAACCCCCTATTTCAACTTGGTTCTTTCCCCAAACACTTAGGAACAACTAAATCATCAATATATGCAAGATCCAACTCGAAATCACACCTAATTACACGAATCAATCTCAAGAAACTTCAACAACAAGAACCCACAAGATTTCAAACGAATTAACATTAAGAACTCATAGGATTTGCTTTCAAAACTATGCAACTTCGCTAAATTGAATCATGATTGGCGCGTGGGTGAACTAACCCAACGCTATGAGATCTCACATACCTCGTAGGGATCACCCCTTGACGAAATCCACACACAATTCTCCAAGAAATCGACGAATCTTGAACTGTCTTCTCCTCTTTTCTCTTTTCTTCAAGCCCTAGCGTGAATTTTCAATTGACTAAACTGATCTAATTCTGATTAGACCCCCAAATAAACCCCTAAACACGAATTAAAATAATTGGGTAAGAAAAAGACTAAAATACCCCTCCAAAATCCGGTTTAGACTTTCCTTATTTGAACAACCCAACTTCAAATGGGGATATCTTACTCATACGAACTCGGAATCACACAAACTCGACGGAGTTGGAAAGATAATTCCAAGATCTTTCCTACGGTATCTGGAAGCACACCTAAATCATCATGAACTAGGAGTTATGGTCATTTGAAATTGACCAAAAACTCAAACTTAACTTGACAAATTTTCAGATTTTTCATTCTTTCCTAAAATGACTATTTCCAATCCTAACTCTTTCTAGTTCTTTCACATAGCGAGGTGTTACAAGGAGATTAATAATCTCAAAAAAGAAATATCTTCTCTCAAAAATCATCATATGATTCTTGATGAGAGAATTACTTATATAGAAAATAAAGACAATAATCATCATGGGAAACAAGTTATGGTTGAAGGTACTCCTCTTGATATTCCTGAAGGTAATATTTCTGATATCCCTAATGAGTTTACAGATAATAAGAATTTATTTTTAGAAACTATCGAGCTAATTACAGCTCATAAATCTTTGGCAAAAATAACTCTTTTATTGATTGTAACTTAAAAAAAGATTTTATTGCTCTTATTGATAGTGGAGCTGATTTAAATTGTATTTAGGAAGGATTAATTCCGTCAAGATATTTTAAGAAGACTACCCATAGTCTTCGAAATGCTAGCGGTCATAAAATGGATATTGAATATAAAATTTCTAAAGCATATATATGTACAAATAATATATGTATGCTTGAAAGTTCTGTTTTAATAAAAAAACATGTCTAACGAAATCATTTTAGGAATGTCTTTTTTCTGGCATATTTATCCCATAACTCTCTGGGATGAGACTGGAATAACAACTACTTTTGAAGGAAGAAAAATAAGAATAGATTTTATATCTCAACCATTTTCAAAATTTGTTAATGACGTTAAAGATATGATTTCTTTACAAAATAAACAAATTGATTTTCTTAAAAATGAGATTTGTAGTCTTACCATAGAAGAAACTTTACAAAATCCTAAAATCCAAGGAAAAATTGAGATTTTAAAGAATCAATTCTCCCTACAAATATGTGGAGATCACCCAAATGTGTTTTGGGAAAGGAAAAAACATGTGGTAAGTCTTCCTTATGAGGAAGATATTCTGAAGATAATATTCCCACTAAGGCAAGACCTTGCCAAATGAATTCATAATATTTGGATTTATGTAAAAAAGAGATTATACTCTTCTTCAAAAGTAATTAATAAGGCCCTCAAAATCTTCATGGTCTTGTACTGCTTTCTATGTTAATACGCAGACCAAGAAAGAGGGTACCCAGACTTGTCATAGATTATAAACCCTTAAATAAAGTTTTAAAATGGATTAGATAGCATATTCCCAATAAAAAAGATTTATTAGATAGAATTCATGAAGCTATTGTATTTTCAAAATTTGATTTAAATTCAAGTTATTGGCAAATACAAATTTCTGAAGAACATAAAAATAAAACTACCTTCAATGTCCCAATGGGACAATATGAATGGAATGTTATGCCTTTTGGGTTAAAAAATACCCCTTCTTGAGCCATGGGATTTACAGTGGAGAAATGATCCTTGGCAAATCATGACGAGATATTTTGATACGGCATCATATGTTGTTCCAACATACAAATACAGAATGTATTATGAGATTATACTCTCATCCATTGGGTCTGCTGAATTCCAACATTTCTACCCAGCAAATACTACGAAGGTTTATAACTTTTCAAAAATTATTATAAAAAAAAAAGATATTTACCCCAAAAGAATGGGGAATCAGCACGATGAAGGAATGGGAATACACCCATCCGGATAAAAGAAATAGTTGTTAAGTTTAATTACTGGGATTACATTGAGAGCTTTAACAAAGCTTTATTATATGAGAATTCTAATAAGAAGCATTCGTGGTTCATCAAAATATGTTCAAATATTTTCAAATAATATATACCAAACTGCTTTTACCAGTGGTGGACTTTATATGGTCCGACTTTGAATATCCTTCCAGAGGATTACAAAAAATTATATGCTCAATGGGTTGATGTTTCGCCCAAGATAATAAAATTACAACAGGAGGACGTATATTTTAAGGGAATATCCTTAATGTATTTTTTTATCGAATTTTCTATCCCATGGATAATGAAATGGACGATAGAAGTTCAAACAAATTAAGAAGGGTTCCCTTGCTTAAAAACAAAATTCCATAAAAAAATTTGGAGTAAGTTACTCCAAAGAGATGTGGAGGGAAAACTTCATGGACGCGAGATTATAGACTCAATCAATGTGTCTATTGAGGCCAGCAACCGTCAAGCAAAAGTTATACAGGATAAAGATGACATCGGCCCCTTTAAACACATAACCAGAAAATTACAGATGAAAAAAGGGGGCTATTTCCGAATTTGAACTTCTTGCTTCATATATGGAAGAAGTGAAAAAAGATTTAGTAAAAAATATGGGTATAGAATTTTCAAACGGTATATCCATGGCCGCTTATAATGAAGAAGAAGACAATTGTCTCGCAGGAGAATCTCAAAGTGTTCATAGCACGGAGGAAATGGACATTGGAACGTTTCTTCAACAGTTCAGAAATCAGATAGAAGAATCTTCTAGCTCAAGCAAATCTAAAGGGAAAGAAATTGTGAAAGATTAGAGGACAAGACATTATCTTTTATAAAGTTAAAATTATTGTATGTTTTTTATAAAGTTTGAATTATTGTAAACTTTCATAAAGTAGAGGACCCCAATGTCGGTCTAATAATGTAACATGACGTAAGCACTTACGTCATGAACTTCAGATTTTCCTCTCGATCCTTTTTATAAAAGGTTCACCTCTTGTAATTAGAAGGCAGGCTTTGGCCAACCTTTCTGGTGTTACTTCCTTTGTATTTCCACTACCATCTAAATAAAATAATTGTTGGTGTTCCTACTTTTGAGAATTATTGCTTAAAGTCTTTTCCAGTTAAGGTATTGCTCTTCTCTATTCTAATATTAATTAAAAACACAATTTTTAATAGCCTAAATGATAGGCTAAACACTTCGTGTTGGACTAACAGCAACTTGAACTATTACGATATGGTGAGAAAAGGATTGTTCTGGTGTCTCTAAGGTCGAGTTAGTGTAGTCGAGGGAAGGCAAGATCTTGGCTTAGTTCGGTGTTCCTGGTAAGGCCCATATTAGCCATGAATGAGGCGTTGTTTGGACAATGTTGAAACCGTAAAAGTTATTTCCATCCTTAGATTACATGAATCGTTATTGATCTTTTTAGAATTGAAATATGATTAGCATTTGTTAGTAAAAAAAAAATATTCATAGGAAAAGTATGTGACAACAATTTTCGCTAGTAAAAAGAAATGGAATGATATGTTTAATTGGAAAGGGGGAATTTTGATCCATTAATCAATAGTAGGAGTATTTTTTTGATAAAATTATTAATGGCAGAGGCATTTTTAGATCAAATTATTAACTTAAAATATTTTTATTCAACTTTACATAGTCCAAAGATATTTTTTACTTTGTTTCTCATAATTAAATATGGAAGTGGAAGGTAGAAATGAGCTCCATCACGGTTATTTTTTTCATATATGAAGTCAAGGATTCTATGTCCCTATAATATTTTCCTAATAAAATTGATATTTCAAGAATAAGTTGCTATATATCTACTTGAATTCACATTCTTTATTGAAAGAGTGAGTTGATTTTTTCACTAAGTCGGTCAACTCAACTTTCTTTATAACATCAAAGTCACTTAATTAAAAAAAAAATCCATAAAAAGTCATTTAAGCAAGGGTTCTTTCACAAAAAGTCAATCAATTAAGAATTATTTTCACAAAAAGTCACTCAAATTTTTTTTTAAACTCAAAGTCATTTAACTAAGGGTTTTTTTCACAGAAGGTCATCCAATTAAGAATTCTTCTCACAGAAAGTCAATCAACTTTCTTCGATATCCTCAAAGTCATTTAACTAAGGGTTCTTTTCATATAAATTCATTCAATTAACAGTTCTTTTCACACACAGTCACTCAACTTTCTTTTATATCGACATAATATCTCATATGTGTTGGGCTTTAAAGGTGTGAATAGGAAATGAAGGGTTGTGACTCTCATGAAGGGTTGTGACTATGCCGAAGGGTTGTGACCTTTATGAAAGGTTGTGTCCTTTTGATGAGTCCACGATTTGGACTCATGTAGGGCTTGATTTGGATAGAATTAGTGTCCTCAAATGCTTGTTTTGTGCCAATAACTGATGTAAAATCCTTGATTTTTATGTATATGGATTGAGGAACAAAGCATGGACACTAATGCGCAAAAAGGAACAAGGCAACGAAAAGAACAAAGAAAAGAAGACCTGTTGATCGCCTAATCCATTGGGTGAGTCGCCGAATGACTATTATCTCACTTAAAGCTCTAGTGTGCCAAGCCCTGAAGGAGAAAATCAAGTCGGTGATAGAAAGGACCAGTCGGCGTGTCGTCGATCGGTTTCGCGATGCAGTGTTGGTTCGCCCGAAGTTACAAAACTTGAGGATGTTGAAGGCCAAAGAAAAAAAGCGATGGAACTGACCAAAGGGCGTATCGCCGAGTTGATCGGCAATCCCGACTTACTGCGCTGAATGATCCTTCGCAACATATTTTTGGTGACTATAAATACATTTTCAAACATTATGTTTAGAATCTTTGGTTAATCAGTTTTCATATTATAGAATTTTTTTGTTTGAACTGAGAATATTGAAACAATATTTTCCTTAGCTTTGAAAAATTGAAGTTTTCCATTTTTGAGAAATTGGAAGTGGGTCTTTAAGATTCTTCAATTTGGACCTTTGTAAAGACGAAATTAGTCTTACCAAGTTGATGGAAACACCATTGGGTAACGATTTTTATCTTTTTATGATGTCTAGCTAAAATCGCAATTCTTGGGGTGTGATTATGGGTTGATTTAGCTTATGGCTATTGCTAATTGATAGTTTAATATTGTTTAAAAGTGATTTCAATCAGTAATTGTGGTTTAATTTAAAGGGTTGTAGTTGCAAATGTAACTCTACCTTCGTGTTTTTGGCTTGCTCGAGAGAGAGGTTTTAAAACCAAGATTACTGAATTGATGGTCTGTCGGTATTGGGTTGTCATGGATTCAGCTCGAGAGAGTGAATCCTAAACCCTTTTCCACACATTCATCTTGAGAGAGTGAATGGACTAAAGCGTAGGTTGTTCTTAATTGATGTTTGTTGGTGTTCGAGAGAAACCAACTTGATTCGAGATAAATTGTTCGAGAGAAGTTTATCCCCACTAAAGTCTAGTTTATTCACTGATTTACAACTATTTACTATTAGTTGCATTTACCCATTTGTCTACCTTAGTCTATAATCCAATCACATCCCAAGAACCCGTCTCATTACTTGTTAATTCGTGTTATTTGCTGCTATTATATTTGATAATTACAATCAAACTCCCCATGTTATTTGACACTTGTGTCACCCTTTAATTTGAATTATTTTTTTATTCGTAAATATTTATTCCTATGATTGGCTTGAACATATTCGTACTTTGCTCTTGATTCTTAAACATGTACCACTCCATGTGGGATTCGACCCCAACTCATTTAGTTGGGTTATATTACTAACTAATGATCGTTGACACTTAGTATTGGATGAAGTTTCCTGATACGTGAAATCAAAATGGCATTGTTGCCGGGGAGTGGTGTTGTTTGAGAATCTTTAGTTAAGTGGAATTTTGTTCTTGTTAGTCATAGTTTCACTTACTTAATTTTAGTTTTGGTTTGCTTGTTGTGTTTTGAAACAAGAAGTATGAGTGTGGATGGAAGCAATGGTAGCCAAGTGGGCCACCAAGATGACATCGAAAACCTCAGTGATGTCAATGAGCCTAATGCTAATGACCCCCATCTAATGGGTGAAATTGGTGCCATACGCTTGCCTCCGGCGGAAGGGAACGTTTTGTTCCATTTCACAAGTACTATGTTGCAAATCATTTGATGGGGTTGTTCAGTGGTTTGGCTCATGAGGATACCCATAAGCATATTAGAAACTTCATGGATGTTTGTGGACGGTTCTCCTTCAAGAACATATCCCAAGAGTCAGTCCATTTGAGGTTGTTCCCGTTCTCTTTGATGGGAGAAACATGTAAGTGGCTGGCTGAATTGCCACGTGAATCAATCACTTCGTGGGAGGAGCTGGTCACCGCATTTTAAGTATTTTTCCTCCTTCGAAGATGATGACTGATGCTTATCGTGACCAAAGACACTGACCTACGGTATGAGTGTCTACGATCGTCGATAATATAGTAACCCAACCAAGGGTTGGGGTCCTGTCCCAAGGGAGCGGTTTTGAGAATTAATAACCAATTAGAATTTTATTCAAGTTAGTCGTAGTTAAAGACATTTGCGATAAAAGACATTGTAAATTAAAGAGGGTGACACAAAAGTGTCAAATATCAAAAGAGGGTTTTGTAACAAGTATTAAAACAGCTAAATAAACAAGAAAATAAAGTATGGGGAAAGGTTCTTGGGATGTGACCGCAATACAAGTTGAGATAAATTGTTGGGTACATGCTTTCGATAGGAAATTTGCAAAATAATAGTGACTAGGCTAAGCTTTAAATGGAAATAAGTTCCCTCCCGGGCAACTTACCCTGTTTCAAATCCGTTCCTCTCATAAAGCCATTTGCCGCATGAAGACCAGCCTGCGCCTTACTCCATTCACTCTCTCGAGCTGAGTGTTAGGATATGGGACTAGGGTTCACCCTCTCGGGCTGAACCTCATGTCGACCCACTCTTTAGGCCATCACTCTAGTGGTTTTCGTTTCGTGACCTCCCTCTCGGGCAAGCCGAAAACACATGGGTGGCTTTGTATTTGCAACTACAAACCCTTTAGATTAAACCACAACCACTAGGTTAAATCACCATTAAAATACATCTAACCTATCACCAAATAAGACCCAACAAGAATATCAACCCATATTTGCTAAATCACACCCCAAGAATGAGGGGTTTTAGCCACACATCAAGAAATAAGAAATTACACCTAACATGATAATGAAATCAACTGGGTATAAGAAATTAAACCTTAAATTAAGCAAAGGAAAATGAATAGAGAAGACCCACTTCCAAACTTGGGGAAGAAGAACTCCTTTCTTCAAGTCTCCAAAAAATCCTCTCCAAACTTGAGAGAAAATATCCACTAAAGTATGTTCTAAAGTGAAAATAATAATAATAATTGTTCCACTCCAAAATTCTCCAAAAAATTCCTTAAGACTACAATTCTAACTAGTATTTATAGTTTTCACAGATTGTGCTGCGGTGGATTGTTCGGCAACATTAGTCGAGATCGCCGATGAACTCGGCGATTCGCCTTTAGGTCATCTCATCGCCTTCAGTGTCTTGCCTTTAGCATCCTCTCATTCTGCATCATTGGGCGGTACAGTACTACTTCGCGGAACTGATCGGCGACTCGCTGACTGCTCGTTTCCTCGCCTTTTGATCCACTTCCTTCAAGGCTTCACGTACTGGAACGAAGGGCGATTCATGTTGTTTCGGCTACTCGCCAAGTTAAACTCGGCGATCCACATGATTCCATTTCTTGTTCTTTTCAGCCCTATTTGCTCCGTTTTGCGCCCAAGTGTCCATGCTTCCACTAAAACTTCAAATACCTAAAACTTCAGGATTTTAATCAGGTATTGAGATAAAAACAAGCATTCAAGAACACTCTTTTCATTAAAATAAAGCCCTAAATGAGTCCAATTTGTGGACTCATTAATGACTCTTCAGGATAGCATTCAGAGCTTCATGCGTCTGGAGGGCGAGCGAATTCATGAAACTTGGCTACGATTTAAGAAGTTAGTGCTCTAATGTCCAACTCATGGCATGCCTAACAACGTTTTGCTGCAGTATTTTTACCGGAGCCTTGACTCAGTAAACAAGGGCGTTGCTGACCAACTTTCTCTGGGAGGTTTAATGCAGCAACCTTATGTGATAGAAACTCAGCAATTGGATGGCATGACTATAATCAATCGGGCTTGGTACATCCGTGAAGATCAGGTTTCCCCTCTTACTTTTATATTGACCAAGAAGCAGATGGAAAAAGACCATGAGAGGGACCAAAACATGGCCAAGATCATGACACGACTTGACATTTTGTCTAAAAATGTCATGGGAGTTGGTGCTCGAAGTGTCAATATCGTGGGGGTTAGGTGTGTGAATCCCGAAGAAGCCAAGTTTGAAGCACTGTATAATGAAGAGGTGAATTTCCTAGCCAACCAAGGTGGTGGTTATCATTCAAACTACCTGAGGCAGGGTGGTAACCAAGGTTGGAACAAAGATGAAGGTTGGAAGGATCGTGATAGAGAGTGGAGGGATCGAAATCCCAATTGGAAGGATGGGGAGAAGGATAGGTATATGCCTCCCTACGAGCGTCAAAAGCCAAAGGATTCGGAAGGTGGCCGGTCTGAGCATATGCTTTCTCGTATCCTAAACGAGGTTGAGAGGTCGGACAAAATTTTGAAAGGAATGAAAGAAGNGATAGAGAGTGGAGGGATCGAAATCCCAATTGGAAGAATGGGGAGAAGGATAGGTATATGCCTCCCTACGAGCGTCAAAAGCCAAAGGATTCGGAAGGTGGCCGGTCTGAGCATATGCTTTCTCGTATCCTAAATGAGGTTGAGAGGTCGGACAAAATTTTGAAAGAAATGAAAGAAGATGTGTCGACCCTCAGCCAGACGCTTACCTCTCATTCAGTATAGATCAAACAGTTGGAGACCCAAATGGGTCATATCTCGTCTCATTTAAACCCGAGACAACAAGAGGGTTGCCTAGTGATACTATGGCCAACCCCAAGAATGAGGTTTGAGTGTGAACTTGCGTCGGCGTTGCTTGGGAGCCAAACCGACTTTTATTTGCTTTCTTTTTAAGTTTGAAATAATGGTGTGTTGAGTGTGCAGGTCAAAAGGTGGAAGGTGTTTGAAAAGTGCAGGTTGGCGAGCTAAAAGTCTAGTTAGCGACTCTCTGAAGAGGTCGGCAAGCCCGACTTGGACCGTTGTTGAACTCAAGACATTTTTAAATTGGAGTCTGTAAAACTCGGCGAGCCTAGGAACTTATTGGCGATTCGTTGACCATGTCGGCGATCACGACGTAGTCTGTCGTTTGGACCCCCACAATAAAAAGAGGTCCTGTAAAACTTGGCGAGGTAAGTACCCACTCGGCATGTCGGCGACCAAGACTAATTTCGCCGAATAGGCGAGAACTGGACGGTTTATAAAGGCCAAAGGTTTAAAGTTTCAAACTCTTTGACTTTACCTCACTTTTGAACTTCCCAAACTCACACCCGCACAATATTTTCTATATTCTATTCATTTTAATAGTATTTTAGTTATCGTATTTGTGTTCAGAGTTGGATTACTTTTCGCCTAGCATTTCAAAGTATTTATTTGGCATTTAAGGTTGGTTTTCCAAACCAATCCATTTTTAGCGATTTGTACTCATTTGCAATTGATTTTTATCTTAGTGATGTGTGTTGGGCCTCTCTAATCGTAATTGTGTATGTGTGTGCTTGTTTTAATTTGGATATCTTGCCCGTAATGCCTATATTATTGAAATCTTGAGTTTTTCGTGCATTAAAAATTATTAAAATTGGGGGGTTGTGCTTGCATGTTGTTGGGTCTAGTCAGGTTAAGTCTAAGTAACCCACATTTGTGCTAAATGACATATTTTGCCCAATGATAGAACGGTTGACGTCATTCTTAAGGGCAAAAGTCGTCAAATGGCCAAATTTGGCCAAACCGGGAGAAGTCTGAGTATCTCGGGGGCATGGGTGTAATGGGTCTTAGCTTAATTGTAAGAATGCATGTTTTGACTTTGTTTTCGGGGGCTTTGAGGTTGAATTTGGGAAGTTGGGTTGAAAGTTGGCACGTTGGGTCGTTTGGCGAGCTGGGTCGAGCTTGCCGCACCACTCGGAGGTTTGCCGAAGTTCCCCTTATCGCCTTTAATTTCATGCTAAATTGTGAGTTAGGTTCTACAACTTTTGGCGAGAGGCCTGAGTTCATCGAGTGCACTCGGCGACTCGCCAAAGGTCTTCCTTCATCACCCTTTTTGCGCCCCTAATCCTTAAATGCACTGTAACTTTCGGCGGGCTAATCCTTGCTCGCCGAAAGCTGTCGGTGATTCACCGAAATTCCTTTCCTATCGTCGACATGCCATTTTTTTGAGAAATTTTTGAGCCAATCCTTTCAGCGAGCCCTATCTAGCTCGCCAAAGTGTTTCGGCGAGTCTGTCTGCAGCTATTCTTTTGTGTCTTTGCTTGAATTGTTTCTAACTTTTCTCTGATGTTTTGCAGAGAGGGCCAAAGAGATAAAAATCAATGAGGATACAACTGCATCCAGGGCCAAGGCAACCAAACCTCCCACAACTGGCGGGAAAGGAAAGGGTAAAGGGAAAGCACATGTGTCACCGGATTCCAGCTCCGACAGTGACGGTATCTACGTTGCTCACCTCACCACTTCTGAGAGTGAGGGTGAGAACCAGGAGTATCAGCCTAGGGAGGATGAGTCACTAGCAGCACAAAGGGCAGAGTTGCGTTCCAAGAAGCTTAACGATCCGTCTAGGATCAGGACCCCTCAGGCTACTTCTCCTCCCGCTCTAGCACAAGTCGTGGTCCTAGCACCACCAGTACAGGGTCCTCCTCCCAAGTCTATGAATAGACTGAAGACCGAGGGGCTGAGGACCAGTATCGAGGAGAAGCGTCTGTCTACTGATGGAGTTATTGACAGGTACCTGGAGATAATGAGTTGCCTAAAGTCACACAACTTCAGACTCTTCACCAAGCCCCGTGGCCCTTACATTCCTAATTAGGTCCGGGAATTCTACGTTGCTTATGGAGCCTTGGTACCACAGAGAAAGAAGCAGGCAGCTGCATTCAAGCCGGTGGACTACGTAGTTGTGCGGGGAAAGAAATTCAAGTGTGATAGTGAGGCTATTAATGTTGTCCTGGAATGTCCTAATGATATTGATGATGACTGCCAGCATCTGATCAGGACAAAGACATTAGGAAACATGAAAAAGTGGTTGGCTCCGCTAATATCATATGGTACTCCCAAGTGTCTAGAGATTGGAGAACTGATTGAAAAAAATATCTAAACATAGCTGCAAGGTTCTGGTTTGGCTTCATCAGCAGTACTATCATGCCATCACAGAATGAGTCGATTCTCCGCCTAGCCAAGGCAGCCTGTCTAGGTTGCATTATTGATGAGACGAGGATAAATCTAGGGATGACTATGGCATAGGAGATGGTCATGAGGGCCAAGCAGCGCCAGACTTCCCTCCCCTTTCCGGTGTTGATCACCGAGTTGTGCAGACGGGCTCGAGTTCCTATAGATGAGAAGAAAGATATGGAAGTGAATCCCACATCTTCTACTGATATCCAAAGAATCGAGGTGGAATATTTAAAAGATGAGGCGGAGAAGAAAAAGGCATCCCCGGTGGACTCTTCCCCGGTTGTGGACACATACACATTACCTGCAGAGGCGCCTTTGCCTACTCCTGCCCCTGGGCCTTCAGGTACATCCAGTGTTGTTCCTTTTGATACCCCTAGTTCCTCTGCTGCTACATTGCCTCCCAGATCTGCTGCTGCTGTTTCCCAGCCCCCGCTTACTCAGGCTGCATAATCTGGATGGGGCATCTAGCCCATTCTGTTGATCGTCGTGCTTCTATACTTGAGGTCTCCATTCCAGGCATGATTCAGTCAGCCCTCACTGATGCTTGATGTTTGTGTATTCAACGATACAACTTCTGATGCAAGTGTCTACGATCGTGCAATAGTATAATAACCCAACCAAGGGTTGGGGTCGAGTCCCAAGGGAGTGGTTTCGAGAATTAATAGAAAAATAAAATTAGTTCTAACTAGTCGTAGCTTAAGACTACGACTAAAAACATTGTAAATTAAATAGGGGTGACACAAAAGTGTCAAATATCAAATGGGGGTTTTGTCACAGGTATAACTAAAACAGTAAAAATGACAGAGAAATCTATGAATGTGAGGGGATTCTTGGGGTGTGACCACAATATATATTTATTTTAATCGTTGGGTACATGCTTTCGATAGGAAATTTGCAAGATAATAGTGACTAGGCTAAGCTTCAGATGGAAAAAAGTTTCCTCTCGGGCAACTTACCCCCGTTTCAAATAGGTTCCTCTCGGACACCCATTTGTCACATGAAAGCCAGCCTACACCTTACCCCACTCACTCTCTCGAGCTGAGTGTTAGGATATGGGACCATGTCTCACCCTCTCGGGCTGAAATTTATGTCGACCCACTCCTTAGGCCATCAGTCTAGCGGTCTTGGTTTCACGACCTCTCTCTCGAGTAAGCCGAAAACACATGGGTGGTTTTGTATTTGCAACTACAAACTCATTAAATTAAACCACAACCACTAGGTGAAATCACCATTAAAATACATCTAATCTATCAACAAACAAAACCCAACAATAATCTAAATACATATTTGTTAAATCACACCCCAAGAATAGGGGGTTTTAGCCACACATCAAGAGATAGAAATTTATACCTAAATGATCTTGCATTCAAATGGGTATGAAGAATTAAGTCTTGTTACAGGCCAAGAATGAAGAATCCAAGAGACCCAAGTCCAAATCCTTGGAGATGAAATCCTCTTCTTCTTCAAGTTCCAAAACCCTCTCAAACTCAGAGAAAAAGTACTAAAATTATATTAATTATTTCACACTGAAAAATATTATGATACTAAAATCTGATACTAAGCTATAACTCTCAACGAGTATTTATAGTTTTCAAAAATCTGTACTGCGACGAATCATTCGGCGACATTAGTCTGAATCGCCGATCAACTCGGTGATTCGCCCTTTGGTGTAGTTCTTCGTCGTCTTGCACCATCCTTCGGCATCGTCATGCTCTGGGTCATTGGGCGATATAGTATTGCTTTGCGGAACTGCTCGGTGATGCGCCGACTACTCCCTTGTTCCGCTGACTTGATCATTTCCTTCAGGCTCAACACATTGGAACAAAAGGTGGAGTGAGACCCTTCGGTGATTTGCCAAGTGGACTCAGCGATCCTCAGGCCTTCATTTTCTCGTTCTTTTCAGCCTTTTCATTTCTTTTTGCGAAGTAGTATCTGTGCTTTCCTTCAATCTTTGAATACCTGAAACTTAAGGGTTTTCATCAGATATTGAAATAAAATAAGCATTTGAAGACACAACTTCTATTCAAATATAGCCCTTAATGAATCTAATTTGTGGACTCATCAACACCCCCAACTTAAATTTTTGCTTGTCCTCAAGCAAACTCGAGTTCAGCTGATCACAAAGGGTGTCTCAAACAGTGCTACACAAGACTCAATCATGAATGTACACAACAAGACTCAAGTTACTCATGCAAAGATCAATTGTATACTCAAAGATTCAAGTTGTGACACACCATTACCAAAGATTCTCATGCTCGCAATACTTGCTACTTGTGCAAGTTCAAGCTTAACAAAAAGTATCTAAATTCCCTCACGTAAAGAATGATTTCATATTCACACATAGAGGTTAATCAATTCAAGATCAGGAATCAGATGCAACGCTCATACTCAAAAAGAGGAAAGCAATGCATGTTTTCACCCATAGGTTTGCCCTTATTTTCCAATCAACTTTCGATTTGGCTTACTCAAGATCAAAAAGGTCTTTTCAATGCTTGAAATGAGGCTGAGTGCAAAGGTATGGTTATTTAGGCTCAGTGACTTCTTCATCCTCGTGAGATGTGGTGTTCTCAAAACGTCATTTTCCTTTCCCTTATCCATTTTTCTTCTATTACTTCTAAGTCATCCTTTTATTCACTCTCTATGTATTGCTTGGATACCCAATTCCTTTTGCACTTTTTATTCCACAGTTTTTTTTTAAGGGTTTCCATTTTGTCTTGCAATACCATGGGTTAAGGGATACTTTTCTTGCACTTCTTGACTTCTCCTTTTCCTTTTTACCATACCCCCAACTTACGCTTTTGGCCTAAGTTGGCTATTTACTAAAACCACAAATCAAGAGGATTATAGGTAGTGGGTCAAGTAAGGTCTAGAGTTCATCAAGGTTCTTCCAAAGAAAGGTAAGGCTCAAAGGGTGTTAAAAAGAGTTTCGCACACTCACGGGTAGGCCACAAAAAAGGTATGTGTCAAATTTGGCTCACACTCTTTAAAGTTGCCTAAGATCATTTCAAGAGCACACCTTTCTAAATCAATCAGACTAATGGGGCAAATTCTGGGTTTTTTCATGCATGGTTCAAAGTAAGCTAATCACACAAGGCATCGACACTTAAGTCAAACAAGACTACACACTTTTGCTAGTGTGCAACGGTCATTACAAGAGAATCAATTCGATAAATGGCTAGTCACAACGAGATGCAAAGAGTTCACATATTGTCTATGCAACTTCATTTGGTCTCGTCGTAGCCGTGCATTCATGTTCGTTCAATTGATGGCACTATTCAAGTCATCAGTATTGATCGGGACTGAGACTTAAATTTTGTAAAAGAACAACCACTTTCAACACACGAGAGGTGGTAAAAATGTGCGAAAAATGAAAAAATTTTGAAAGGGTCAAAATCGTTTAGAAATTTAAAATAAAAGGAGTCATAAGCTTAAACATCCACAGAAAGCAGTATTTAATGTAATTAAAAATAGACAACCCAACTGTACATAAAAACACAGATATCCATATCAAACAAGCAAGGTGGGCCTCACCCCACCAGAATAAAAGTGTTTGCCCTCAAATGCAAGTGATAAAATATTCAGCAGTAAAAATAAAAAAACACAGAGCGAAAGGTAAAGAGGGGATCCTGTTTATGCATTCGCTTCATCTGCCTGTGCATTGGTGTTTGATGCATCAACTTGATATAAAACAATAGCTCCCGAAGTGTTTCCATTCTGGTTTGCATTGTTTTCATTTGCCTTAGTTTTCGCAGCAATGTTAGCCTCACCCATTCTATCCATGTCATGAGCCGCCAAAAAGAAATCTATGGTTGTGTAGAATCCGCGTCTCCACGAAGGAATGGTGGGACCAATAGGAATCCTCCTTCTGGTCCTAGCTTCATTGGTACATTTTCTTTGTCTCGCAAGCTTTGCTTTCTTTTCATCTTCTTTAAACACACGTGCTCTTATGTTCCGGGGTGGTTCATTTCTCCCTACGACTTTTGGTCTAGCCATTTCTGCAAAGACTTCGAATACAAGTTAGACAGTAATTTAAACAGGAGAAGAGAGGGTTCCAAGTGCAGAATTGCTTCGCCAAACTAGTAAGCGAAGTGCTTATCTAGTTAGGTCATTCGTTGAAAATGATGTACAAATGATACAAGGGCGCAGACAAATAGCGAACAAAGGGTCTTTCAGCGAGTCGCCGAGTGCAGTTTGCGATTTAAGTTGATCGCCGAAAGCCACAAATCAATCGATACATATAGCATCCAGTCAAAGGCAAAATGACGACATTAGGCGAACCGCCGAGCAGACGAGTTTGTTTATCTCGCTAAATAGCCAAACATGTCCATTTTCAATCCATTTCTTTCAAATTTCACCCCGCAACCCAGATAATGCAAATTAGGCTTAAATAACACAATTTCAACGAAGACCCATAGAAGTTTCACATTTTCCCCGAGTAAAAATTCAACTCAAAGCACAGTCGAATGGGAGTCCCTCAAATCACGCGAAATCAACTGAATCATAATCAATAATACATACAATCCAGTAACTCAGAGACTCAGAAGAGATTTTATACTATCAATCATTATGCAAATGAGTACAAATTTTGATAAAATAACTGAGGGATTCGATTACCAACCTTTGGTGCTGAATTAGATTGTACTAACGCGCTAGGCAGTAATGCAATCCAAATCCGCGCACAATTCGACACTTAAAATACATTAAAATTGCAAGAAATATAAAGCTAAAGTGCAGGTGTGAGTTTGATAGGATGAAAGAGTGAGAGGAAATAAATTAAGTAGAATTTTTAAACCTGTGGCTTGCAAAAACCGTTCAATTACCACCCATTCGGTGACGTGAGTTAGGCTCGCCCAATCACTCGGCGAAGCGCCAAGTGATTACTAACTTCGCCTAATGAAACAGGATCTGCATCTCATGTGAGAATCCTACAACGGTCTACATCAAGGTCGCCGTTATTGTCGATGATGCGCCACTAATTTTCTATAGACCGCCAAGTTTTACAGGATCCAAGCTGACATAGTCTTAAGTCAGATGATGGAAAGAATGGTGTTTGTCGATCTTTTCGGTGATCCGCCAACTGGACTTGTTGCCTGCCTCCATATACTATTTCAATCACCTCCTTTACTTTAACATGTACAAACAACACATTATTATTCTACTAGTAATTAGGAAACACTTAAAGGGTTTTGGGTTGCCTCCCAAACAGCGCCTTAGTTAACATCGTGGCATGACGTAAGTCTACCTTCAAACCTCACCCTTGGGGTTAGCCATAGTATCACTAGGCAAACCCCCTTGTTGTCTCGGATTAAGATGAGACGAGATATGACCCATTTGGGTCTCTAACTGCTTAATTAAAACTAAATGAGAGGTAACGGTCTGGTTAAGGGTGGACACATCTTCTTTCATGCCTTTTAGCATTTTGTCTGACCCTTCAACTTTGTTGAGGATGCGTGAGAGCATATCCTCAGACCTACCACCGTCTGAATCTTTTGGCTTTTGGCGTTCATAGGGAGGCACGTATCTATCCTTTTCCCCATCCTTCCAATTTGGATTACGGTCTTTCCATTCACGATCCCAGTCCTTCCAACCTTCGTCTTTAGCCCAACTTTGGTTGCCACCCTGCCTTGGGTAGTTTGAGCGGTAGCCACCGTCTTGGTTGGCCAGATAATTTGCCTCCTCGTTATACAAGGCTTCAAACTTCATCTCCTCAAGATTAGTTCCCCCAACCCCCACAGCGTTGACACCCTGGGCATCACCCCCCATGACGTTTTTGGATAGAATATCAAGTTGTGTCATGATTTTGATCATGTTCTGGTCTCTCTCATTGTCTTTCTCAATCTACTCTTTGGATAGCTGAAATGTGATCAGTGAGTCCTGGTCTTCGCGAGTATACCACGCCCTGTTGATGCTTGTCATGCCATCGAGAAGTTCAGCTGCTACTGTATATGGTTGCATTAACCCTCCGTGCAAAAGTTGGTCAGCTACACATTTGTTTACCGAGTCTAGACTTCGGTAGAAGTATTGAAGGAGCACATTATCAGGTAGACCATGGGTTGGGCATTGTAGCACTAGCTTTTTAAACCGGAGCCAAGTTTCATGCAGAGGCTCTTCATCCAGACGCTTAAAGCTTTGGATGTTATCCCAAATAGTCAACATCTTCGAGGGAGGGAAAAATTGCATATTAAATGCGATGACCAACTCCTCCCACGAAGTGATCGAGTTACGTGGCACCTCAGCTAGCCACTTGCACGTCTCCCCCATCAATGAGAAAGGGAATAGTCTTAATCGAACTGATTCTTGAGAGATGTTTTTGAACGAGAATGGTCCAAACACATCTATGAAGTTTCGAAGATGCTCATGTGGGTCCTAATGAGCTAATCCACTAAAGAGTCCCTTTAGTTGCAAGAGTTGCAACATGGTGCTTGTTATGTGGACCACCGCATTTCCCTCTGGTGACGGTAGACGGATGGCTCCAACACCTCCCATGATATGTGGATCATTGATGTTGGGATCTTGGACATCGTTGAGGTTGCTGATGTTGTCCTGATGGCCCACCTGACTCCCGTTACTACCGTTAACATTCATGCTTTCTGAAATGTTTACACAATCAACAAAACAAAACTAAAAATTAAATTAGTAAACTACCACTAATAAGAACAGAAACTCTATTAATTTGAGAAATCTCAAATAACACCATTCCCCGGTAGCGAAGCCATTTTCATGTTTGCGTAATCAACGACACAACTTTCGATGCAAGTGTCTATAATCGTGCAANTGATGTTGTCCTGATGGCCCACCTGACTCCCGTTACTACCGTTAACATTCATGCTTTCTGAAATGTTTACACAATCAACAAAACAAAACTAAAAATTAAATTAGTAAACTACCACTAATAAGAACAGAAACTCTATTAATTTGAGAAATCTCAAATAACACCATTCCCCGGTAGCGAAGCCATTTTCATGTTTGCATAATCAACGACACAACTTTCGATGCAAGTGTCTATGATCGTGCAATAGTATAATAACCCAACCAAGGGTTGGATTCGAGTCTCAAGGGAGTGGTTTCTAGAATTAATAGAAAAATAAAATTAGTTCTAACTAGTCGTAGCTAAAGACATTAACGATTAAAAACATTGTAAATTAAAGGGGGTGACACAAACGTGTCAAATATCAAATGGGGGTTTTGTCACAGGTATAGCTAAAACAATAAAAATGACAGAGAAATCTATGAATGTGAGGGGATTCTTGGGGTGTGACCGCAATATATATTGATTTAAATCATTGGGTACATGCTTACGATAGGAAATTTGCAAGATAATAGTGACTAGTCTAAGCTTTAGATGGAAAAAAGTTCCCTCTCGAGCAACTTACCCCGTTTCAAATAGGTTCCTCTCGAACACCCATTTTCCGCGTGAAGGCCAGCCTACGTCTTACCCCACTCACTCTCTCAAGCTGAGTGTTAGGATATAGGACTAGGGTTCATCCTCTCGGGCTGAACCTCATGTCGATCCACTCCTTAGGCCATAAGTCTAGCGGTCTTGGTTTCACGACCTCTCTCTCGAGCAAGCTAAAAACACATGGGTGGTTTTGTATTTGCAACTACAACCCCATTAAATTAAACCACAACCACTAGGTAAAATCACCATTAAAATACATCTAACCTATCAGCAAGCAAAACCCAACAATAATCTCAATACATATTTGTTAAATCACACCCCAAGAATGGGGGTTTTTAGCCACACACCAAGAGATAGAAATTTATACCTAAATGAGCTTGCATTCAAATAGGTATGAAGAATTAAGTCTTGTTACATGCCAAGAATGAAGAATCCAATAGACCCAAGTCCAAATTCTTGGAGATGAAATCCTCTTCTTCTTCAAGGTTCCAAAACCTTCTCTAGCTCAGAGAAAAAGTACTAAAATTATATTAATTGTTTCACACTGAAAAATATTATGATACTAAAATTTGATACTAAGCTATAACTCTCAATGAGATTTATAGTTTTCAAAAATCTGTGTTGCGACGAATCATTCGACGACATTAGTTGGAATCGCTGATCAACTCAACGATTCACCCTTTGGTTTAGTTCTTCGCCGTCTTGCACCATCCTTCAGCATCGTCGTGCTCTGGGTCATTGGGCAATATAGTACTGCTTCGCGGAACTGCTCGGCGATGCACCGACTGCTCCTTTGTTCCGCCAACTTAATCATTTCCTTCAGGCTCAGCACACTGGAACAAAAGGCGGAGTGAGACCCTTCGGTGATTCGCCAAGTGGACTCGGCGATCCTCAGGCCTTCATTTTCTCGTTCTTTTCAGCCTTTTTGTTCCTTTTTGCGAAGTAGTGTCCATGCTTTCCTTCAATCTGAATACCTTAAACTTAAGGGTTTTCATTAGATATTGAGATAAAATAAGCATTCGAGGAAATAATTTCTATTCAAATATAGCCCTAAATGAGTCTAATTTGTGGACTCATCAATGCTGTGACACCCTTGAGCGCTACCATTGATGCCCTCGCGGCTAGGATAGCGGTGTGTGAGTGTGTCCAAAGGGCCACCGAAGAGGTGATGGTTCTAAAGGCCGTTATTGTTGCACTGAGGAGAGATGTGGACTAGCTAAAGTCCACCGACATGTCCATGATTTTTGGGACGATGGAGATCCCAGATGTGCCAGTTGAGCAAGATATACCTCCAGCTACCACCAGAGATGATGTTAGAGTTGGGGAGGTAGTTGATCCTGAGTCTGAGGTTGAGACAGATGAGGAGATGCTTGAGGTCGTTGAGGAGGCTTCTTATGAGGGCCTTACGGAGACTGAGAAGGCCATGGTAGATGCAGTTGTGCAGGCTTCTTTGACAGATACACCCTGGTGATACTGTGATTGTGACTCTGGGTACTGAGATCCAGGTTCAGAGTGATGCACCAGGCACTGATGCCCCGATAGACTATTTAGAGAGGATCCCTTTTTACCTCCATCTCTTTCTTATTTTTATTGACTTTTGGATATTTTATTGCTTGCATTTGAGGACAAATAGCTTTTGTTTTGTGGTGGGGTGAGGCCCACCTTTTGTGATTATTATTTTGGTTATATATTGGGTTTTTGAGTTATAAATTGTGTTTAGCACTGTTTTTGTGGATGATTGAGCTTGTGGCTCCTTATTTTAAATGTAAAGGATTTTTGGGCCCTTTCGAAAAACTTTGAATTTTGTGCCACCTCTTGATTTTGTTTAAATGTGGTTGTTCTCTTGCAAATTTGAGTATCGGTATTGATCAATACCAATGACTTGGATAGTGCTCATAATCAAACATAAATGAATGTGCAGCTACTATGAGGCCAAATGAAGTTGCATAGGCAATATGTGAACTTTTTGAATCTCGTTGTGACTAGCCAATTATCAAATTGAGTCTCTTGTGATTAACATTGCACACTACCGAAAGTGTGGAGGCTTGTTTGACATTGGTGTCAATGCCTTGTGTGATGAGCTTACCGTGAACCATGTGTGATGACACCTAGAATTTGCCCCGTTGGTCCGGTTGACTAAGTGATGCAATCTCTTGAAATGATCTTAGGTAATTTTGAAGAGTGTGAAACAATTCGACATTATACCTCTTTTGTGGCCAACCTTGTGAGTGTATGATCCTTGCTTGAACACCCTTTGAGCCTTACCCTTTTTCTTGAAATAAACTTGATGCAAATTGTGTCCTTTCTTTATCAATTACCCCTAATCCGCATGATTTGTGGTTAGTTTGAATAGCCAACTTAGGCTAAAAACCTAAGTTGGAGGTGTGGTGAAAAAAAAAGGTAAATCAAGAAATGCAAAGAAGTCCCCCTTGATCCATGGTTGCGAAAAAGATGGAACCCCTCCATACAAAAAAGAGAGAAAAAGAAAAGAAGACTGAAAAGAAAAAGAATGAAAAAGTTGTGGAATAAAGTTGTGAAAGTGCAAAGAAAAATGGGGTGTCCAACAGTCCATGGAAAGTGAATAATAGGGTGACTTTTGAGCATGAATGAGAATGATAAAGAAAAGGGAAGAAAAGTGTTGCCATACCACATTTCATGAGGATTACAGCTATGAGCCTAAATGACCATACCTTTACACTCAGCCCCATTACAAGCCTTTAAAAGACCTTTGTAATCTTGAGTGAGTTGAAGCAATTGTTGATTGGAAAATAAGGGCAAACCTATCGGTGAAGTCATGCATGTGTTCATCTTTGTGAGTGTGAGTGTTGTATTTGATTCCGGAACTATAAATTGTTGAACCATTGTATGTGAATATGGAATCATTCTTTGTGTGAGGACATTTGAGTACCTTTGTTGAGCTTGAACTTTCATTTGAAGCAAGTAGTGTGAACTTGAGAATCTTTGATAATGGTGAGTCACAACTTGAATCTTTGAGTGCACAATTGATCTTTGCATGAGTAAGTTGAGTTTTTTTGTGTGCATTCATGATTGAGTCTTGTGTAGTACTGTTTGAGACATCCTTTTTGAACTATTAAACTTGAGTTTACTTGAGGACAAGCAAAAGTTTAAGTTGGGGTGTTGATGAGTCCACGATTTGGACTCATGTAGGGCTTGATTTGGATAGAATTAGTGTCCTCAAATGCTTATTTTGTGCCAATAACTAATGTAAAATCCTTGATTTTCAGGTATATGGATTGAGGAACGAAGCATGGACACTAATGCGCAAAAAGGAACAAGACAACTGAAAGAACGAAGAAAAGAAGGCATGTTGATCGCCTAATCCATTGGACGAGTCGCCGAATGGCTATTATCTCGCCTAAAGTTCCAGTGTGCTAAGCCCTGACGAAGAAAATCAAGTCGGCGACAGAAATGAGCAGTCGGCATGTCGCCGAACGGTTTCGCGATGCAGTGTTGGATCGCCCAAAGTTACAGAACTTGAGGATGCTGAGGCCAAAGAAATAAGGCGATGGAACTGACCAAAGGGCGGATCACCGAGTTGATCGGTGATCCCGACTTACTGTGCAGAATGATCCGTCGTTGCATATTTTTGGCGACTATAAATACATTTTCAAACATTTTGTTTAGTATCTTTTGTTAATCAGTTTTCATAATATATAATTTTTGAGTTTGAACTGGGAGTATTGAGACAATACTTTCCTTAGCTTTGAAGAATTGAAGTTTTCCATTTTTGAGAAATTGGAAGTGGGTCTTTGAGATTCTTCAATTTGGACCTTTGTAAAGACTAAATTAGTCTTACCCAGTTGATGGAAACACCATTGGGTAACGATTTTTATCTTTTTATGATGACTAGTTAAAACCCCAATTCTTGGGGTGTGATTATGTGATTATGGGTTGATTTAGCTTATGGGTATTTCTAATTGATAGTTTAAATGTTGTTTAAAAGTGATTTCAATCAGTAATTGTGGTTTAATTTAAAGGGTTGTAGTTGCAAATGCAACTCTAACTTCGTGTTTTTGTCTTGCTCAAGAGAGAGATTTTAAAACCAAGATTACTGAATTGATGGTCTGTGGGTATTAGGTTGTCATGGGTTCAGCTCGAGAGAGTGAATCCTAAACCCTTTTCTACACATTCAGCTCGATAGAATGAATGGACTAAAGCGTAGGTTATTCTTAATTGCTGCTTGTTGGTGTTCGAGAGAAACCAACTTGATTCGGGATAAATTGTTTGAGAGAAAGTTTATCCCTACTAAAGTCTAGCTTATTCACTGATTTACAGTTATTTACTATTAGTTGCAATTACCTATTTGTCTACCTTAGCCTATAATCCAATCACATCTCAAGAACCCGTCTCATTACTTGTTAATTCGTGTTATTTGTTGCTATTGTAGTTGATAATTACAATCAACCCCCCCCCCCCCTCCGTTATTTGACACTTGTGACAGCCTTTAATTTGAATTATGCTTTTATTGGTAAATATCTATTCCTATGATTGACTTGAACATATTCGTATTTTGCTCTTGATTCTTAAACACGTATCACTCCCTATGGGATTCGACCCCAACTCATTTAGTTGAGTTATATTACTGACTAACGATCGTTGGCACTTAGTAATGGATGAAGTATCCTGATACGTGAAATCACCAGCTTTCTAAAGGGTTGTGACCATTTGAATGGTTGTGCCCAGTGTTTTTAAAAACTCTGTTGGGACTCGCCTCGAGGCTCGCCCTATGGTGGGACTTTAGCAAAACGCCTCGAGACTCAAGTGGGGCTTAGTTCTGTAAGACATACGCCCTAAGCTCCCGACTGTACGCCCTAAGCACACCCAACGCCCAACGCTCGAGGCTCGCCTAACAGATCTTACACAAATTATATGTCAAAATCTTTAGTTAACATTGTTGACCCTCATAATTCTTGAATAATTGAATGGATAAATAATAATTTATAGATACAAATTATGTGTTAAAATCTTTAGTTAACATTATTGACCCTCATAATTCTTGAATAATTGAATGGATAAATAATAATTTTTAATCTATAGAGATAAAGAAGATTGAGAATAACTCAAATAACAAGTTTTAGTATCTCATCTTTCCTATTTGGTAACACTGTGAAAGTAATTATATATTACGTAACATTTCTTTTATAAATGCGTGGCAGAATTTTACTTTTTCACTTATCATTGGTCTTCATGGTTTTGTCATATGTCTCAAAATTATTATATTTTATTTAGCTATTTGAAAGTAATTTTATTTTTATTCATGATGGAGTGATGTTTTATTATAATACTAGTAAGGCTATTAATTATTTTCTTTTAGGGGGTAAATCGTATAGTATGATAAAAAAAAATGAGAAATAATGATTCTTTTATTATTAGAAAGTTAAGATATTAGATTATTTATACTTGTATAATCACGTTAGAACTTTTATTTTCTATTAGTTTATTTAATCATATTTGTAATTATTTCAAACTATTGATTTATTTTTATAATTGTGTTATTATATTATTATACTATAATATAAATTAAAATTTTAAAAATCCATAGGTCTTACGCCCCACGTCTCGAGGCTTACGCCTCGCCCTATATATTTTGTTGCTATATATAGAATGTTGTTGCAAAAAGTACTTTTGGCAACAATATAAAAGTCATGTTGTTGCAATAAACGCTAATGCGAAAAGTTTTTGCAACAACAAAATATATTGATGCCAAAAACTAACTTATTGCAACCAAAATAATTGTTGCCTTACATTAATATAGTTGTGGCTTATAAAAATTTTCGCAACAAAATTTAGTGTTGCCACAAATTAACTTTTTTACCAACAATATCAGTTGTTATAAAAAATTGACAAAATGTTAGTTAGGAAGGCTTTTAGCAACAATAATTTTTATTGCAATAAAGCTCACATATTTATTATATACCTTTAGCAACAATTTGTGAGTTGTGGCTACATACATAATACACATTTTCTTTCTAGAAATTTTATACAAATATTTTCTGCACTTTAGCAACAATTTGTGAATTGCTGCTATATACACAATACACTTTTCTTTTAGATATTTTTCACAAATATTTAGATTAAGAATTATATAAATTTGCAAAGGTCAATATAAGATTGATATTCCAAAGAACTAAACACTTCTACATATGTTTGTACTTGTAAGAAAAAATAATAAGCAAGTCATTAATTATATTCTAATCCTACTAGTTATAACTTTTGAATAGTCCGATCTTCCAATAGTACTTGTATTGAAGCAATGGTTCAATTATGCATGTTCATCCTGCAAATAAAAGATAAATATAATTATAATTTGACAAAGTAAGTTATAAACTACACAAATATAAATCTAAAAAGTAGAGATATTCACATGAACGCACTCACAAATACACCCACACACACTTTAATCTCCTAATAAATCTCCCTACTCTCCTGATAAATCACCTTATTTCATTTGAAAATGACCAAAATCAGAGACGCTCTTTAAATTATGTACAGAAGAGAGATTGAGATGTTCCAGATTTGGTAAAGGATCATCAAACTTTGTGGATTATTAAAGCTGTTTTGAGACTTTCTTTTCCACAACTGGATGTAGATTTGAGTTGGCTCAAACTTTGCGACGTCATTGAACTCCTCAAACCAGTCCCTCTTTGGAAACAAGTCCACTGGATCAAACCAGTCATAGGTATGAACAAGTTAAATACAGATGGAAGTTTCATTCATTCAACCGGAAAGGCAGGCATTGGGGGAATTCTTAGAGATGAAGAAGGAGACATCATTTTTGCTTTCTCTATACCTGTTCAGAGTAATAGCAGCAATATGGCAGAAGCGTTGGCCGCTAAAATTTGGCTTAGACCGGTGCATTCAACATGGAGTACATAATATTTCTTTGGAATTGGACTCAATGTTGATCACTAATCTCATAAAGCAAGGTCACTCTAGCAATATCTTTCTGAAGCCTATTATAGATGACATCAAGGAGATGGTGAAGGATGCAAATATGGAAGTGTCTCACTGTTATAGAGAATCAAATCAGGTCGCAGATGGTTTATCAAAGTTCGCAACTACATTAAACAAGCCTAAATTCATCAATCAATACCACGATTTGCCCCAAGATTCTAAGGGCCTTATCACCTTGACAAATGGCAAATGCCGAGTTTCAGGATACGCTATGACAAAGCAAATTTCTTCGTCAGCTAATCTCAATGCTCCTTTTTCTTTCATGGGAGAATATTTTTGTTATGCATATGGTAGAAGAGCGCTCGCTCTTAGAATCTCCAATTTTTTTGTATATCACAATACATTGTGTGCTGTGGAGGCAAGGCTCACATCCCCCTCCATTTATGTACTTGCTTTTCAAGTTATAAATATTTTCCCCTTGAAAAAAAAAAATCATATTTATTATTTCAAGGCTAGAAAATTTCTGGAAAAATCCTTGGCCGATAATACTCTCCAAATCAGATGCAGACATATTTAATAACCTCAGATTTGTCAATTTATGCATTCCTATCGGCAGACAACGTAACCGTGTATTATCACAATCAAGCAATTGCAAATTACAAAGATTACCAATATCTGGTAACTCTTTCAACTCATTGCAATTTTGTAGTATTGGAGATCGTAGTTGACATAAACTATTGATGGAAGAAGGCAGTGCTCTAATACCAGTATGACTCAGATTCACAACTCTTAGAGCTGGAAATGCGAAACAAGAGATATTTAGGCAACATACCTCACTTGATTTCTTCTCCAGCTCTACAATTTTTTCCTCAAGTGATGATTTTTCACTCAAAAGCCTCTTTTTTGTTTCTTCTGCGGTACGCAACATAGAACGAGCTTTCAGCTCTTCATGGATCTTTTCAAAGACCTGCAACTAGTGAAGTCACATGAGTGAAATCCGGACAAGTTCACATGTCAGTCTACGTATTCGGACTTGAAAAGTATACAGAGATTAACTTGAGGTCTCATTATTTTTTGAATTCAGTAAATTACTGTTAACATTTGTACATAAGCTGTCATGCACCCCTACTCATTTGGATTGAGCACAGCTGTTGAAATGTACATAACATCTTGAAGGAGAAAAGCTACTAATACAAATAAAAGGTTCATCCACTCTGATTGTGCACATAAACAGATGGAAGAAAAGCAACTCTGTCCACAATTTCCTTGGTCTAATTCTTGGATATCGTCATCAATCCCAACCCCGCTGTGAGCTTACTGACCCATATAATATTGACCACAGCGAGATATATTCCACAAACAGCATATTGTGGTGAACTCAGGAATCTAGTTGTGTTCTATTAAGTACAGTTGAGACTTGAGATGAAGGATTAAAGGTTCCTAATGTGAAAGATTGGCTAAAGTATTTTTTTGGTGAAGTGAAAGATTGGCTAAAGTATTGATGTACAGTACATGTTATTGGTAAAAAGAAACATGTGTAAATAGATGCACTAGTGAATGATCACAGGAATATTGATTTTTTCATGAAGGGCATTCCCTACCTTGTGCTGTCAGATAATACAGCATGATGCCAATGAGATCCAATAGTTCTTGAAGGAGAAGAAGGATCTACACTATGTAATTGCAAATGAATTTGGAGTTTTTCACCTAGATTACACATGACACTGCACTTGTAGATGATTGGATGAAGTGTGTAAAAACAATCTTTTCTCTGTAAAACTGTACCTGATTATTTGCATCAACCAACTCTTTCGGAATAGTTTTCTTCGAACCTTGAGAACTCAACTTTGGAAGCCGCATTTCTAAGCTTCGCTTCTCTATTAGGGCAGCCTATAAATTAAAGAATGGAGTAATAAAATGAATGATTGTCCCCTTAATAAATCAAATTTAATCACATTTAAAAAATACCTTAAGCTCTGCATCTTTTTCATTGCACAACGAACTGAATTTATCACAATCATAAATAGCCATTTCTAAGTTTTGAAGTCAAGATATCTTTCAAGTTATCCAATTCTTTTTGCATCTGTGTTTCTTGGTTTTGCTTTCCATGTAAATCTTCCTGCAACTAAAACACGTTTATTACATATTGTGTTAGTCTGTTGTAACTAAAATGATAGATGGATATGCATAGAAATACAACTGACACAAGGAGATGAAAAATCTATTCAAAGAATAATATAGCAAGTCATCTATGTTAACATAAAAGAATAATCTCTATTTTCATCTAATTACCAGCAACATATACTTGTAAATAAAAACCAAATTTCAGTAACATATACTATCTTCATCTAATTACCAGATGTGATGCTTCAACAAACTTACAACATATGTTCTGTAATTAAATAGCAATACCCGACAATAGCGCTAGTTCAACATGTAATAATAATAGTAATGCCTATCAGATGTTTTCAATAGAAGACACTACAGAATCCCTTATATATGTAGGTTACACGAATTACTAGCCCAAACAAAAGTTGTACTAATACCTACCAAATACTCCTAGTAGTGACCTTTACTAAAAAGTGAATTAATTTAAAAAAAATTTACTTACCCAATTGTTATTCATTAGACTTGCAGAACTTGTCACATTTGAACTAGTTGAAGTTGTAATGATATTGAAAATTGAAGCAGGAAGGTCATTCTGTTAAATATGGCACAACTTAATAACTTAGTATGTCGATAAAAGAAGAATAGAACGAGGAAAAGGGGAAGATGTATAGTGAGAGTGAAAAAAATTTAAGTTGTAATGTAGCATCTACTAATTTAGCGATGTATACTATAATAAATACCTTGGGATTCTGCAAATGAGATACTAGCGCCATCATGCTCTCTTTTAACAATTTTTGGTCATGCACTAAACGAACTTCCATTACTTCTCGGTTTTTTCGCTCCTCTTCAAGTTGATTCTTAACTTCCATTAGCTTGCTTTCTACACTCTCTCGTTTACGGCGTTCTTCTTCTGCTTCCTTTTGTTGTGCTTGAAGTTGTTCTTGAATTTCATTTCTAGATATTCTACTTGCTGACTTAAATCCAGATCCTTGACCAAGAATGTACTTTGATTTTTCTCCCATTATTTGCACGAATGCAGAATTAATAATAGGATCCACATCGGTACCTTCTTCAATTTCTTGAATTTTTTCAGCAACATCTTTCACTTTATTCTACAAAAAAAAGGTTATACTAGCTTTAACTCTCCATATTTATTCAAATAAACTCATTCTATGAATAAAGGTAAAAAAAATATGTACATCACTTCAGCAGAAGCATTAGTAACCCATTGCCCATTTGGCTTCATGTGTGTTATTTCCCAAAGTTTTTGAAAATTCGGCTATTTTCCAGTGGTTGTGTCCCTCTATCAAAACAAGTGAAATTATGCTATTGTTGAAATTGTAACAATAATCGATCAAAAGAAAGACATATATCTCACCAATTCATAAGACACTGCTTGAAAAGTTTTTCTACCGCAAATATGATTCACTTATTGTTTTGCCTTGTTATTTTTGTTTCTTTCACTCATTTTCTGCATTGATTTTGAGTGTGGAAATTTATTTTGATCTATGTATATAATAAGTCAAAAAAGAAAACAGACAATATAAAAGGTTAAATTTGTCACTTTTAAATACCTTAAAATCATCAGAGCTGAAGTAGTCTACCAAGAATTTCCATTCAGCTTCATTAACATCTGTTGGTATGTTTTCCAGACTCCCCTTTTGTAGCAAATTTCTTGAAATGGTCATGACGTCTACTTCGACGATATCAATACAAATTTTTTGCTGTTTGAAGAATGGTATCCCGATTGTGTTGTATGTCCGGAAGCTGAAACTGCAATCAAAATAGTATAAATAATTAGGTTAAATAAAATGTGTCTTAGTTCCCAGCCCCACTGTAGTTCTCAAAAGTTAAACATCTGCTATATCAAATTTCTCGCTCAAATCTTTTCATAAGTTAACATAGTGCATTTGAAGGACTGAAATAATTATATTCAAATAAAGATTAGAGTTGATCAGATAAGACAACCTTATACAATAGTTTTTTAATTTTATATCATACTTAACAATAGACATATAGCATAAGCTATAAGCTCTTTGATTCTCCTTGATCATTGTTTGGGTTCAGCACATACTAGAACAACATTAGTGGAATGACCCTCAAGGCTATTTTGATGTTTTGGCATGCTTTTGCTGTTTTGCCCCTTCCCGTAGTTCATTTATAGCTTTTATATGGTTTTGGGCTGTATGGCATGCTTTTCGAAGTGTTCGGTTGAGTTTGGTGCAAGTTTTTGAGTTTTGGAGGTTTACTGCCTGAAAGTTGACTTCAGTCAACATTCAGAGATTTTGACGTCTGATCGGAATTCTGTCAAGTCCATCAGCTTCAAAAGGGTCATTTTGGTCTAGTGTAATGATCAGTTCGGATTTTGAGGCTTTTATTTGGAGTTAGTGTATTTAGGCGTTTTAGCTTTGGAGTTTTACCAAAAACTTTCCTTCTGCCAGCTTTCTTAGTAAACACGCGCAGAATGAAATTCTGTTAGTGTGGTTAGCTCTGGAACGCCGAATTTCGTCTAGAACGACCTTTGATTCGGTTCCCAAGAACGCTAGGATGATTTTGTGGCATTTAGCAGTTCGTTTGGTAATTCTTTATAAGTATTGACTTTGGGTCGTTGCTGGTGCAACACTGAATGCAGGAGGTCACAATCTCAGACCTCCACGCTAACTGAGGCAACACACCCAAACTCATAGAAGTCAATGACTATTTTGTTTCAGTTTTACTTGTAGAATGAGAAATCAGTAACTAGTCACCAGTCACACTTCAAAGATGCAGAAAAGTACTATAAAATGTTGTTAACAAGGCTGTCTCATGGACATGGGTGTCTGAAATGAGTTGGTGTTGTTCTTTTGGCTATGGCTGTGGGAGGTGCTATCGTGTCACAGATTAGGAGGGTTGAGATTTGAACAAGTTTCCATTTTTTTCGTAATGCCCCAGAGTTCCTCTAAGTAATCTGCACCAGATGTGGAGTGTTCTTTTTTAACAGTTAATGGTCTCATCAGCAACTGAAAATATTAGTTCATAAAACTTAGAAGTAACTTTAGAGAAATAGGTAGCTACTGAACAAGAATTTGGAGATATAGTTGAACATCCTCTGTTGATATCTGACTTATAAGAAGTAGCAGTACAGATTTTTTTTCATGCTATCATGATTCCTGAGTTCATTTACAGGATGTGGAAGTTTCGGGTGCCCGTAGATGAGGTACTGCAACACATGGGGATCAACATTGCATCTAGATGTTGGTGTTGTACTTAACCTAAACCAGAGACTGTCTCATATTTTTCTAACCTCCTATTCAGCTGCAAAGCTATGGAGATTGTTTGCTAATGTTGCAGGTATTCCACTAGAAGGGTTGCAGCTTTCACAAGTAGTTATCAAATGGTGGACATGTGATTGTTGTCCAATTTTTGAAATCACTCATGAGGGCTTTACCAACTATCATTATTTGGAACTTATGGAAGAGAAGAAACAACCTTAAACATGGCAAGACAGCATCATTCAACATTTAGTTTAAGGTCAATTCAGACCTGTGGAAATTGGGAAAACTTATTCACCCGAAGTTGCAAGATCTACCTACAGGTTCGCCTAATATAGTGACTTTTCTAGAGAGAACTGATCTAGAAGCGGAAGCCATTGCAATTAGGGAGGCCTTACCTCACTATGCTACATAAGGAGTAACCCAAGTTTGTGTAGAAACAGATTCACTAGTCTTACAGAGAACTCTATGGCAGGCTTGTCTATAATTTATTCCGACGATAAGGATGATTTATCTCCAAGAACCTACGATGACCCATATAGCATTGCTTTCGACCATGTTTCAAGTAAGCAGAACAAGTATGCACATGACAAACTAGACAAGCTAATTTACCTTAGTGCTCCAACCAGATCAAATACCATCAGCAGGAAAATCATTGATTGTCCACAACAAAGAAGCATGTAATTGAAAATTTTGTTTCATAAAAGCATCGTAAGTCTCAATTCCATCCCCCCATAAGATTTTCAAATCATCAATCAAAGGTTGGAGATACACATCAATATCCATACCATGACCTTTTGGTCCAGGAATAAGTAAAGACAACAAAAGATTAGATTGTTTCATGCATAGCCATGGGGGGAGATATATGGAATCAAGATAACTGGCCACATGCTATATGAATTACTCATTGAACCAAAAGGATTAAAACCATCTGAAGCAAGTCCAAGTCTTACACTACGAGGATCTGAAGCAAAATTTGGATATTTTTCATCAAAACTTTTCCATGCCAATGAGTCAGCAGGATGTCGTAACACTCCATCATCAACTCGTTCATCCTTATGCCACCTCATTTCTTTTGCGGTTCCTTTTGTCATAAACAATCGTTGTAATCTAGGTATAATAGGAAAGTATCTAAGAATCTTTCTAGAAATTCCTTTCTTTTTGTTATTCAAATTACCTGAAGCAACCTCACTATTGGCATCTTTTCCTTTTCTCACTGTCCATCTTTTTTCACCACATTTAGGACATTGCCGCGTATTCCTTTCTATATAAGATACAATTATTAACGCATGCATCTATCTCACATAATCTAAACCCAAATCTTTTATTATCTTTTGAACTTCATAAATAGAATCTGGGAGCACATTTTCTTTAGGTAAAGCATCACTAAGTAATTTCAACAAAGAGTCAAATGAAGTGTTACTCCATCCATGCATACACTTCATTTGAAAAAGACGAACTATAAAAGAGAGTTTGGAGAACTTTTCACAATCAGGATATAATCGATTTTTTGCATCCTTCATTAACTTATAGAATCTCTTAGCTTCTGTATTAGGCTCTTCGTGCGGTGACTCAGTTGTCTCATCAAGGTCATAACTATTATTGGGAACACCATGATATATATCATGCAACATTTCAAAAGCTTCAGCATCATCTTTTTCTAAATTTGAATCTTCACTAATATTTGTTTCATCATCTGAAGATAGATCTAGCTCACCATGATGAATCCACTTTTTATAAGTTTGATTCATTCCAAACCTACATAAATCTGTTCTCACTTCATCTTGCGTTTTCCAAAGAACATTATTGCATTTTATGCACGGACATTGAATTCTTACACCAACCTCAATATTAGAAAATGCAAAATTCAAAAATTGCTCCACACCATTTAAAGATTGTGGAAATGCTCTATTTCCAATAAGTATCCAACTTTTATCCATTATATACTTGCCTACAACAATTTTAAATTAATTAATATAAAGTTATATGATTTTTTAATCACAAAAATAAAGAAAGAAAATGTTAGAGAAAAACTTCATATTATAAAAGGTCAATATAAAAACCAGAAAGTGCTTGTAAGACCAGTAATTCTTTTTGTATATCTACATCTACGAACATCTTTAGAAATCATTCATATATCTACAACCTCTCATACAAAAGAGTATAAAATAGATAAGATTAGAATAGCTAAACAATTTAAATTCAAATCGACATGTGATATTTCAATATCAATATAAGCAACTTTAAAAAAATGGCTTAATAAAGGAGTGGTGCAACTATGAAATTATAGGAGTTAGAAATACATCTCTCCATATTGTCCGAGATGTTGCAATTCCATAGTACTAGGACATATCACGTGTATCTTTACCATGTAGCAGAAAATAACATGTAAGAAAGTATGCTAAAGATAGCTATGCAGGCAAGTTATATGTCATCTTAAGTGAGAATATAACAAGTTCATAGGCACCAATGGCAACAATTTGGTCAACCGTATCTTCAGACAAGCATACACATGACCAGACTGTATTACATCAACATTACTTCAAAATGTAAGGAAGAACTGAAATAAAAGAGTAAATTGTGATCACACCTGTTTACCACTGGAAACAGGTCGTAGTATTGCTCCAGCACCTACAACCTTAGCTTTAGCCATAGCAATAGATGGAGGACGAGACCCTGCAGAACAATAAACCCTGCTAAAAATATTAGTATAATTAATCTAAATTCTTAGATTATTCAACCAAGCAGATGTTGTCATCTACGAGAAGAAAAGAAAATTTCCTCTTGAGAGACCATACCTTAAAACTAATGAGGTGTTAGAAGAAAAGATGCAATTTAGTACGAGGAACAAGCGTTCAGATGCTATTAAGAAAATTATACATATAGTAGCAACACAATGTATCATAATACTCAACGGAACTGCAGAATCCCTTTGACCTTATGGACGAATCTATGTTTTGTACTCTACATGCAGATCAATTTAACATTCCCCTGCTTCTGAAATATGTTTCCTTTGGAAATAGGTTGAAATAAACTCAATTTCAAGAATGGAAAGGATACTACATTAACTATAAGTTGATGAAGAAGAAAGTAAAGAACTATCCGCAGCAGATTGAAGTTTCTGAACAAAGTCGTGAGTATGTTCTCAAGGACTTCTCAAGGATTCTAGATAAACAGATTGAAAAGATTGTCTTATTCCTGTTGGAGAAACAAGGGAACTGGCAAGCAGGTTATTTATTCTTGGACAAGAGCATGATGTCCTAGTACAGCAACAAGATGGTTCAAAATTATCTGAACTTCAACAGTCATATAGAGATGTAGGCAGAGAGCTGCTACAGCTTCTCTTTTTCGTTAAAACGAATGCCATTGGTGTGCGCAAGATACTGAAAAAGTTTTACAAGAGATGTGGTTATAAATTCACCAATTACTATGTCAAGACTTGAGCAAATCATCCTTATTCCCACCTGAGACAAATATTTCAGCATGCGGGCGTTTCAGCTGTAGTTGGAACCATATCTCGCAATCTTGCGGATCTCCAAGACAACAAGGTGAACTTTACTTCAATATATGATCACCCGGGTCTGCCTTTTCAGGACCCGATCATTGGTTCTATTAATCAAGCAATGGATAGACTAACAAATTCAACTGATTCCCTTCACTATTTGGGGAAACATGCATCTATTTTACCAGAAGAACTACCAACTCCTTCTGAGGATCATGCTGCCAATGAGAGATATCACTTGATGTCACTTCTGCTGAACTTGGCAAATGCATTCTTGTATATGGTTAACAACATAATAGTCCCAACAGCAGATGACTACTCTATTAGTTTTGGAGCTGTAGCAACTCTTTGTGGGGCTGTAATTGGCCGGTCTATTGCTGTTGCTCTGGTGTTCTGTTAAGTGTATTTCAGTGCATGGTCAAATAAATCCTACATGAAGCCTACTTTGTTCAGCAGCATTGTCCTTCTTGTCGGGAATACCTTATATGGACTGGCTTATGACTTCAACTCGATATACTTACTTCTAGCTGGATGTCTATTTTGTGGGCTTGGTCCGGCAAGGGTAGTTAATAGGCGTTATATTACTGATTGTGTTCCTCTGCATTTGCGAATGAAGGTTTCAGCTGGTTTGGTAAGTGCAAGTGCACTTGCAATGGCATGTGGTCCAGATGTTGCCTGCTTGTTTCAAACTAACTTTAAGTTCCTGAATATCACTTTTAACCAAGACACTTTACCAGGATGGATAATGGCTCTTGCATGGTTTGTTACCGGTTATGCTTGTGGACTACCTTTAGAGAACCTCCAATGCTGGAAATAGAGGATGTTCTGCTACCAAAATCCAATAGTTGGATGATTGAAAATGGCTTAGTGCAGAAAGGTATTACCCAGCCATTACTTTTAAGTGCAGAATAGACAAAACCAGACGAAGATGACGACCAAGATTGCGATAATAGTGAAAAATCTGCAGAGGAGATCCATAAGCATGTTACTTCCACCGTCTCTGCGTATAAGTTTCTTACCCCATCAGTGAAGGTTCAACTGCTTATATACTTTATGCTGAAGTACGAGATGGAGATTTTATGCTCAACAAGCAATGTGGCCATTTTTCTTGCATGTCTTGGGTTGACTGTCCTTCCAGTGAACATTCTTGTTGGAAGCTAACTCAGAAACATTTTTGAGGAAAGACAAGTTTTTCTTGCATCAGAAATCCTAAAACATTTATATTTAATTTTATTTGCTATCATGAGCTTAAGTTTTTTAACAGACCACTAAAACAGTCCATATCGAAATCAGAAAAGTCCTCAGAAGTAAAGGCCCTAAGAAAGTGAAACTGGTCTACTTCACATCACTAGAATAAATTTGGTCTTGAGGGTAGAACAAGTCAACCCTCAACAACTTAAAATATTGTCATATTAGTCAGTATATTAGTGACAGAAATCCAACCTTGCAAGCTAGACCACTGAAACATTATATTATAATTCATAGGAGATAAACCAGTTTCAGAGGGAGCAGAAGTTCATCAATTAAATAAGTTCACATTGTACATCTACGTACTTCTTGTTTTCGTGAAGCTGTGAGGTGACACTGTGTACCTTTGACAGAGCGTACAAGAATGTAATGGCAAGAAAGACCATTCAAGGTGAACGCAAAAGATATGTTGGGATAAAAAATAATGCAATTACCACCACACACATTAACGGAAGCACTAAACCTTCTAACTAAAATCCCACAAGTTTGATAACAGGAACCCTTGCTACAATACTATGTCAATGATCCTAAATGTGAAATAACTAATAACTTCTATCCAATACTACGTTTTAGGTGTGCTTGGGAATAGTTCTGAGTTTCCATGTCGTAATTCCTTATTCCGTACCACAATATGTATGTTCAGCTCTAATCACATTTGTAGCTGCTGAAGTACTGGAAGGCGTTAACCTTAACCTTCTATATCGGGTCATGTCTTCAAGGATTTCTAAAGAAACCTATAATGGTGGACTACTTTCAACAGAAGCTGGAACTTTAGCTTGAGTATTTGCAGATCGTAGCTACATGTCTCCAGAGTCAGCTACGATTCGATGCTCAGCTCTATGTAATATTTTTACCCAAATCGTAGCTCAGTTCTATGCACTTCTTGAATGGATGCAGTATTGGAAATCTGCAGACATGTAGCTGTTGTTTCGCAATATCGCAAATCCTTATTCCACAGTGCACTCCCTACCGTTGAAAGTGCTATTGGCAATCCCTTGCATTCCACAACAATTTTCTTCCCTATCTCTTCAAAACAAGATAATTTCTACTGGAAAGTATCAGAAATAAAAGGCAATTAAAATTTGACAATTGAAAGTATCTGAAGCTCTTCCTTTACCAACTTTACCACCTGACCTCATCTTCCTTATTTTATAAAGAAATTACCAAGGCAAATTATTAGAAGAAAAATCTGAATTGCAATCTCTCATCTAATTCATGAATAACACATGATAATAATTTATACAATCCCATTCCAGTAATCTCACCAAAGAGACTAAATCAAAAGAAATTGAACTTTAACAAATCAATTGAAATTTTACAAATTAACCTAGGAGACTAAATCATAAGATAATCATACGCAAGAATTCACCGAACTTTGTGAAAAGAAACTAAATCATAAAGAAAACTCACCAGAGATGAACTTCAAGAACAACCGAGAAAACCAAGTTTCAGTTTTCCCCAAAACTGAAGAGGCGCAACTTGTGGCAAAGGAAAATAAGAATTGGTGAACTTCTACAATTTTTTTGGCGGAAACAAAAAAAAAAAAACGCGATTCTATTGGCGGAAAACTAAAAAAAATCTATTTTTTGCCACAATGTATACAATACTGGCAAATTAAATATATTAGCAACAATAAGAAAATTATTGTTGCCAAATATTTTTTAAGATAGCAACAAATTAATTAAATTGTTGCCATTACTTAAGTTGGCAACAATATCATCATTGTTGCAAAAAAGTTGTTGCAATTTTCTAATATTTGAAACTTATTATATTAATTATTGTTAACAATAAAATATCGCAACAATACTAACATATTTGGCAACAACAAAAATATTGTGGTTAAAAATTAAACGATATACCAACAATTAAATCAAGTTGTTGTGATTTATCAATATAAGCCGACAATAATATAGTTGTTGCTAAAAAGTTGTTGCTAATTCCATAGTTTCTTGTAGTGATACTAAGTAAAACGCCTCGCCTCACGCCCCCGCCTTTTAAAACACTAGTTGTGCCTTTTCCAAAGTGTTGTGACATTTCTGAAAGGTTGTCTTCTTTCCAAAAAGTTGTGACATTTACCCTTTGTTGACTATAAATAGCGAAGCTTTCTCTCATTTTTCTGCACTGAATTCTTCTCTTCTTTTGTATACATTTATTACAAAACAAAATTGATCAATCGTGTCTCTGTATGTGATTCATTGCTGTCATTTTAAGTTCATTGAAATTATTGAAGTTTGAGTTACCCCTACTTTTTTAATGGTTTATATATTTTGTCTTGGGAGGAATTAATCTACAACCTCAGGTACTTGAGGGATTAAATTTCTTAAGGACATAGAGTGAGTTATGTGGACTCGAATAGTTCTTTTATTTTTCTTTTGATTTTTTATTATTTCGGGTTTGCTAATCTGAATACAGGAGGTAACAATATGGTCACTCAACTTTGATTAATTCACTCGGAAAGTCATTCAACTTTAAATAGTTTACATAGAAAGTCATTCAACTCTATTTTATAACCCAAAAGTCACTCATTTATTGATATTTCACTCAGAAAGTCACTAAATTTTATTTTTGTAACCCAAATGTCATTCAACCAATTTAAATAAATTTTATTTCAAACTAAAATGTTAAGAAATAGTAATATATCCATTTTAATTATTTTATTGAACCCGCTTTAATTATTTAATTTTAATTTTTTTTAAATGCACAACGATAATTGGCAAAAATCTTTCATTTTCCGTTCTAGTATTTTTCTTCTCTCTTATTTTCCAGTTATATTTGACAAAATTCATTTTCCCCCTTTTTTCTAGTGTTTATCTCTTTTTATGAAAATTATTAATGTGATGATACCTGTTTTGTTTCTTTCTATGGTATAATACTAATTACCTTCTCTTTTTGCTCGAAATTAAAAAGAGCAATAAGTTTAAAATATAGTTAACATAGAGTAGGTTAGCTAGTTAAAAACCATTCCTTCCTTTGAGCTAAAAAGAATTTATATTATTAAAGTTACTTTCATGTAAAACGAAAAAATAAATTAACCTGAAAATTCATTTACATAGTATAACACACTGAAAATTTATTTACATAGTATGACACGTTGACTCTTATTTGTTATTTTGTCAAAATA
The DNA here is from genome assembly GCF_019186545.1 of Solanum stenotomum. Lineage (NCBI taxonomy): Eukaryota > Viridiplantae > Streptophyta > Magnoliopsida > Solanales > Solanaceae > Solanum > Solanum stenotomum. The sequence goes on from NC_064284.1 coordinate 28,249,948, forward strand.
CTATAAACTCTAATTGTTGACTATTGTACTATGTCAAAATACTCCAAACTCTAATCGAGAAATTAATCGCTCGATCAACTAATCAAAGCACTAATGGAACAAACTGGACCAATGTAATATTCCACCAATTTTCTTAAAGCAAAAGTATCTTTTGTTCATAACTGGAAACATGTTTACTAAGTAAAATGGGTATTTTATTATTTATAAAAAGATAATTTAAAATAAAAAGTACATTTGAACAAAATTTAATGAAAACATATTTAAATTGGTAGGGTGACTTTTCAAGTGATATACTAAAAAATTGAGAGACTTTTGAGTTATAAAATAAAGTTGAATGATTTTCTATGTGAATCATTCATAGTTGAATGACTTTCTAAGTGAACTATTTAAAGTTGAGTGACATTTTAGAAGATATTATCTCCTTTTATATCATCAAAGTCAAACAACCTATTTAATTAATTTATTGACATAACATTTTTATTTAAAACCAAAATTGTGATTTTATAGGTAAACTATTAGAAAGGAAATGATTTTTTTTTTTTTAAAGATTTTGGTTTAAAACAAAAATTCATGTCAACAAATTTTTAATCAAATAGGTTGAATGACTTTATAGGTAAACTATTATAGTAAAATGACTTTGAAGTTATAAAATAAAAGTTATAACTTTTTGAGTGAACCAATAGTTGAATGATCTAAGATATTATCTCGGAGTGTGTATCAAACCCATAAAATGGGGAAAACAACACAGAATCAAGTAAAGATTCTTTGTGGTAATGGTTAAGATATATACCCATTTCAGGAATTTCATACTCCATTGGTTTAAAAAAGAATGATCTATTTTTTTATTTAGTTTGTTTAAAAAAGAATGATCATTTTTTCTTTTCTCGCAACATTTTTATTTCAGCTTTTTGAATGACATGTTTAAAATCACAAGATTAAAGGACATTTTGGTACCTTTGACATAAGTTTAATTTAAGACCACAAGATTGATTTTTTTTTATATAAAAAATCTGATCAAGTCAAACTAGGTCATTTTTTTAAATGGAGGAAGTAGCAAAAAGCAGAAAAAGACTAGAAAAGGGATCAACATTCAACTCCATATTTTTTGGGGGGTCATTTGATAGAGTGTATTAGTAAAAATAATGCATGCATTAATTTTATGTAGTATTAGTAATATCTTGTTTGATATACTTTTTCATGTTATATATAACTAATGCAAGCATTAGTTCTACACTCTATTGTGTATTAAAGTGTGTATTATAACTAATACCTAGAAATTCTAGATATTAGTAATGTAAGATATTTTAATGCATGTATTAGCATGGTTAAAGACCTCAATACTCCTCAATTTTTTTTTTTACATCTTTTCCATCATATTGTGAAGAGAATACTTGTAAATAATTTTTTTAATGCAATACATGTTATTTTTAATACATCAAACCGAATAATGTTATCTCATGTATTAAGGTTAGCAAAACAGAAACAGAAAAATAGATGAAACAAATAGAAATAATAATCCGAGTCCACAGAACCCACTGTGTTTGCTTAAGAAATGTAATCCCCTCAAGTACCCGAGGTTGCAGATTAATTCCTCCCAAGATAAAACGGATTAACCTATTAGAGAAGTAGCGATACCTCAAACTTCAATAATTTCAGCGAACGCAAGAACAGTAACGAGAGCACACACAGACTCAGTCGATCGACAATTTGTTTATGTAAGAAAATGTATGCAGAGAGGAAAAAAATTTCAGTGAATGAAAAATGAAAAAAAACTCTTATTTATAGCCATTTGCAGCAAGGAATGCGTCTGTTCGGACAATGGTGTCTTTCCAGAACGTTGTGTCTTTTTGGAAAAAGTAACGCCTTTACGGAAGAAACAAGTCCCTTCAGAATGTTTTTACAGTTACACGCGAATTTCAAATAAATTCCTTTACGCGAAATTAATTATGTTAATTAATTAACATTTATAAGAGAAAGGAAATCAATTAATGAGATTGATTAAATAAATTTTGTCCAAAAATATTATCAATCAATCACAGCATTTTCCTTTAAGAAAAAGAAGTGTTTCCTAATATAAGGACAACAATTTTCCTTTCTTCTATCAATATGAGAGAAATGACTTTTCATTTGTAATTTGCAATGACTTTTCATTTTCCCTCCAAAATTGGTTCCCCCAAATTTCCATTTTCTCTTCTTATTTTCATTCACACCTTGCTAAAACCCAACAAATAATGCATAAGAAATAATATATGTATAACTAATGTCAAGCATTACTAATGCAAGTATTATTAATACACTATATTTAACATTATTCTTAAGTTCTTATACACTCTATCAAATGATCCTTACTGATTTAGTTAAGACAATTTCTGTATAGGAAACAATATTTAGCTTACTATATATTGCTTATTAGTCCTTTCTCTTGCTTGGAAATTGTTTATTTAAAGTGTTGAAAATTTTCCTTTAATACTATTCCCTATTAAGGAGAAGTCTTTCCAAGAATGTATCAAAGTGTTTCCATGAAGGCCCTCCAATATCAGTTGCTTCTGCTGCTTTCTTCTTCCACTCCAACGCCTTGTCTTTCAACTCCTTACCTTTTTTACCTTCTAACATATCCTTAATAATTGCTTCGATTTCTTGACGCTTTACGTCTTTATTGACCTCAACACCTATTCCCCACTCCGCACAAGCATATCTACAATTTGTTTGTTGCTCAGCAAAGAATGGCCAGCAAATTAGAGGAACTCCTGAACTTATGCTTTCAATTGTAGAGTTCCATCCACAATGTGTTAGAAAAACGCCAATAGATGGGTGGGAAAGAACTTGATCTTGTGGGCACCAGCTTGCTAATAATCCCCTGTCTTTAATCTCTTCAAGAAACTCATCAGGCAATACGGCTGAATCACCCATCACTATGTCAGGCCTAACAATCCACAAGAATGGGTGTTTGCTATTTGCAAGTCCCCACGCGAATTCTTTTAGGTGATAGTCTGACATTAATGTCACACATCCATAATTCACATAGATTACCGAACTTGGTTCCTGTTTGTTCAGCCACTCAAGACATAGAAATTCTTCTTTCCATAAACTTGGCCTAAATGAACTCAATTCGTTTTCTGGGATGGTTTTTTCCATCAATGAAAGTGGACCTGTAACATAAATATTTGGGAATCTAGCTTCAATCGCTTCCAGGACTTCACGTTCCAATTCAGTGAATGTGTTGATGATCATTGCAGAAGATTTCAAGCAATTTTGTGCTTCATCACTTAAATAGTTTAACAGAATATCATCTGGATCAGTAGTCCTGATAAAGCTTGGCAAGTCCTTCAACCTAATGTTTCTCATTCCTGGAATCCCATCGACAATTGTATCAAGTGTTCCATCCTCCATGAAACTGTCATCTGTTTCAGAAATAGCTTTTCATATATATAGAGTTTCATATCGAAAATATTGAGTTCAAATGAACTTATTACTAATAACTTCTATCTACATCTGTTTCAATTTGTTTGCTGGTTTTTTGAAGAACAAATTTTAGGAATAGCAAACATACAAATCATATTAGCGCTAGTTCTATAGCTATAGTTTTGCTATTTGCGCTAGTTTGCTATGGAGTATCTGATTTGTATAAATTGCAGGCAAACATCTCGTTTGTATAAAAGCGCAACGATTGTATATGAATATCGGTTAGATAATTGTCTATATGTAACTACTATGTATATTTATGTTTGTATATTTGCATAAAATTTGAATTTGTATAGAATTGAATCGAATTAAAATATTTGTATATCAAATCTCTCTCTCTCGCTTTATACAACACAAATTATACATTGTAATTTGTGTTGTATAATTAAAAGTGTATAGGACGAAAAAAATATGTATTTGTATATTCAGTTTTCTCTTGTTTTATACAAACACAAACACAATTTGTACATTTGTGTTTGTATAAAATGAGAGAGACGAGCGAGAGAGTGGCGAGTGAGATGTTATGAATGACAAAGTGTTTGCTACGAATTAGAATTAAAAGAAAATGTAGCTATAACATTTATTTTGAATTAATAGTTTGATATAATGCATAATTTTCCCTTTTTAGAATCGTCAAAATGGGCTTAGCCATAGGGATGGCCCAACCTAATCTACTATTAGGGTAGGGTTGGGATAGGATTTTTCAAGTCCATTTAAAATTAGGGCTTATAAGCCTGCCTCATATAAGCCTTTGGCCCTTGGTGCTTGATCGGGGACGGGATGGGGTCGGCTCATGGATCAAGACTATTTATTTAAGGGTAACTTATAGAAATCTCACTAGTGTATGAGCTAATTACTTAGATGCATACTATATTGTAATATTACAAATCTTACCAGATTTTGGTGCATCCAAATACATGTATCTTGGGATACATGGACTCAAAATTAGGTGTAATTTGCCTAGATACGCTCTATCCAAGTGGATTCACATTTATCTAGGATACATAGATAAATCTCGCGCCCTCGCCTTCCACCCATCTTGCTCGCACTCTTTTATCTCGCTCGCGTATCTAGGATGCATCACACCAGATACATGTATCTCGCGTATGTAATATCCTAGATACATGATAATCACACTAGATTTTTTGCTAGTGTTATTGAAACAACACCATTGTTTGTCATATTTTATTTAAGAATCTTCTCATTTTCTTGATGTTATAGAATTTTAAGTTTGGAAAGAGAAAAAAAGAATGGCTAGCCCACCCTAGCCCACAACCTTTCTAAGAGTGGGTTGGGTTGAGCATTTTCAGGCCCTTCCAAATGAAGGGATGGCCTGCCCTAGCCCATCAAATTCCTTGACCTGCGCAATTCTAGCTCACCCTCGGATCAGGGGATACCTTAAGTCAGCAGCTCCCTTTGAAGATAGGGCACTTACATAAACTCCAAGGCTTGGGCTGGGCTGACCCTTTTTGACAACTTTACTGATTTTGAATCTATATAGAGTTTAACAAAGTATAAAAGGAAAAGGATATGATATACCCTCAACTTTGTCATTTAGAGTTGATATACCCTTGTTATAAAAGTTGCTCACATATACCCTTATCGTTACAAAATTGACTCACATATACCCTTACCGTTACAAAAATGGGCATACATACCCCTACAGTTATAAAATTGGCACAATTTATTTTTAATTATTTTAATTTTAAAAAAATCACGTGTTTTGATTATTATTTTTCACACATGAATTATTTTTCGACTTTTTTGATTATTATTATTTGTGTTTCTTATTTTTATTTCATTTTTTCTTTCATTCTTTAGTGAAAAAATAAGAGAAACAAAAAGAAAGAACTGTGACCGAAAAAAGAGAAAAATATATAAAACTTTTTTTTGTGGTTATATTGTAATTTAGTTTTTATATCTGTAAAATAAATTGAGGTATCTATAATAAATTTTACAAGAAAGTAAGTGAAAAAAATAAATTTGACCATCACAATAATAAATTCATATGACAAATAATAGGGATATATGTGAGTCATTTATGTAATAATAAGGGTATATCAATTCTAAATGACAAAATTGAGGGGTATATCAGACCTTTTCTCAAATGTAAAAGTCTTTGTCTTAAACATTTCATATTACAAGTAGAAAGTTAGAACTAAAGAGTTGTAAAATATTTCCCAAGTTTAAAATATTATTTTTAAAAACTGACTAAAAAAATAAATTAAGAAAACAAATTAAAACGAATGAAGTATGAGGTTGATAGCTATGAGGACGAACCTTTAAATGGGATAATCCCTCTTCTTGTTAGTTCATCAAATTGAAGGTATCCCATATAACCACAAGCTGAAGCCGTCCAAAATTGCACATCAAGGATGCCAAATTCTTGTGCAGCCTTAATAGCAAAGGTCATCACACCATCTGATATAACACAAGAAATTGGTGGAACGACGGGTGATGAACCAAGCTTTGATAGTAAATCCCGAAAAGGAGTCAAGCAGTTCTTCCTTATCGAGTCACATAACGAAGTTGGATCTTGCGTTGCATCGCGATCTGAGGGTGGCAATCCTTCCAGAATAGTTTCAAACTGAAAATCCTGGAAGCCTTTCACAAAGTCAGGACCTTGGGATCGAATTAGGCGTCTATGGTTATATTCAGTGTTGACAAATGTTACATAGAAACCTCTTGAGTGCAAAATTTTGGCTAATTTGATGAAGGGTATTACATGACCTTGTGCAGGAAATGGTACACACACTGCATGAGGCTTCTTGTCCATGTTTAGTACAAGGATGTTGTTTCTTTTCACTGGTGGACTAATATTGTCGATTGAGTCCATTTTTATACTTCAACTAGGGGTGTTTCGGATAAAAATTGAATCAAATCGATTAAATAAATTTATTTTATTTGGTTTGATTTAATTTGACTTTACATTTTAAAAACTAATAATATTTGTTTGATTGGTTTTACATTTTGAAAAATCAATAATATTTTACTGGGATAATTTCATAAACCTCCTTCCAGATTCAGTTCTACCACACTGACCTCTCTCGTGGTTTACAATATTATACTTTCCTCCTTTATTTTTATTGTTTTGTAACTATTATTTAAACCTTATTTATCACTAAATATAAATAGAATATAATTTTACTTACAAATTTTCCCTTTTTAATCATAATCTTATTAGTTAATTATTTCAAAATATCTTACTTAAATATTCTTAATAGAGGCATTCGAATGCAACACATCCCTCGTCAACCACTGCTCACCGGAGATACAACTCATTTATTTTATTTTATTTATATAAGTAAGGTTTAAAGAACAGTTACAAGAAAATCAAAATAACAGAGGTAAACATAATATTATAAACCACAAGAAAGGTTAGTGTGATAGAGTTAAATTTGAAGGGGTGTCTATGAAATCGTCCCTATTTTATTTGGTTTTGATTTTGTTTAAAAAGACTAAACAAATAATCTAATAGAATCGAACCGACAAATTATATACATATTTTTTTTTATAATTATATATACATAATATGTTATTTTCTTACGAACAAATAATTTAAATATCTTTATATTTTCATCAATTTATAAATTTATTTATGAAAGCAAAAAAAACTCAAGAGAAGAGCATTTATTTTGCTGGTTTCGTGTATATATGTACTTATGAGATTTCTTGGTGTGATTAGAAATAACACTGTCTCTACCTTGTTTAGGCCAATAGTGGTGAATTTAAGGACTCGTTTGGTAGGCGGTATTAAATAGAATAGTCCCTGGATTAAAATTTAATCCATTTAATACATTGTTTGGTTACATTATTTTATTTAATCCATGGATTGCTTATACATTATATATAGTCTTATTTTATCCCTAGTAAATGGAGGGATAACTAATTAAACCTTGGATAAGACCCCTAAATGACAAAATTATCCCTTTATTCATTTTTCTAAATTTCTTTTGTAATTTAATTTTCTTTTTATTTATATTGAAATAATTATAAATGTTCTTTTTAATTCTCCAAATTCGTTTAGTGTAATTTAATGATTTCATTAATATTTTTTTATTCAATGTAGTTCATCGATTAACCACTTGGACTATTTTTTTTTAATAAGCTTTAGCTATTGAACAATATAAGTAGTCTTAAATCTATGTTAAGTTTAAGATATACTTGACCAACAAAAAAAGTGGTACATCATACCTCAAATTTTATTTATTTATATATATATATATATATATATATATATATTTAACTTAACTAGTTAAATGAAATAGAAAATCCTAAAAAAAAATATTGTCCCACAACAACTTTGATTAATTATTATCCGGGTAAGGGACTTTGGTATAAAATTGTATGAGTATATTTTTAGATCTTCATTTTTGATAAGTTTAAACTCTTTTGTCAACATCCGGTTGCCATATACAATAATTATACAGGTTAAAATTTGTAAAAATAAATAAATAAAGATCTAGCATTTTTTTGTTTACTATGAATTTTATTCAACTGTTGCGTAGTATTACATTTTTGTTATTAATTATGCACAAAAAAGAAAAAAAATTGTTTCAATTTATATAACACTATTTTTCTTTGTTGTTATTTTTTAAATTTTTTTATTGTAGTGTTATGGTCCGGTTATCTACCTTGACTCAATTACATGAAATAAACAATCTCATAATAACACAAGGGTATAATAGGAAATAATTTTTTTGTAGAGTTTTAAATCAAACACAAGATTAAGTGGAAAATAATGAACCAAACACTTGACAAAAAATAATCCATGCACTACTAATCCCTGCATTACTAATCCCTGCGTTATCAATGTTTGTACCAAACGATCCCTAAGAGTATTATTCATAGTAAATTCAGTGATTAGAAATTTTGTAAGGCTAGTCGTTCTTACTATTTTTCTTTCTGGATGATTATTTATTGTCTTTTCTTAAAAAAATTGAATGAATCATTTCTTTTATTTTCGTGTATGATTGATAACCAGATCAAAATGAATCAAAACCGATAACAATCAAATTGCTAAATATATATTATATTTGATTTGACCTAATTTTAATAATTCAAGAATCAATTAAATTGATATTATTTTAAATTTGATCAATAACAGCCCAAACCGAATCGTGACCACCCTAACTCTGACGTTGACACTGTTTCATGTCAGAGTGCTCTTAGACTTGTACAAACTCTGTTCATCTTTTGTTTTGCTTCCTATGCTAACCATTTGTTTGACTATTTCAAAAAAAATTCGAAATTCCAGTTAGCTTTGAGACTTTTATTATCTTTGTTTATTTTTTATTTTGCCTCTTTTGACAACAATTTGTATGACTATTCCAACAAATATCTTCAACTTTTGTGCGACTATATATTATATAGGTGATCAGCGCACTACAACAAATTTTCTTTGACTTTCAAGAAAAAAAATTAACCAATCCAACATAAGAAAATTTAAAAAATATTTTTCTCCGTAACAAACACACCCTATATATCTTTCATTATCAATTCTCAACTACTTCAGCCAATCTTTGTTGACAATTTTAGTTTCCCACCTTGATCGTATACTTACATAGAAAGTAGTAAAATTGTTAATTACCTTGCCAACTATGGAAAAAGATCCAAGGTGATACATCATATTTGATGAAGCTTAGCTTGTTCTCTTCCAGAAATAATAAATTCAATAAGGGTGAAAATCATTTTCACCTCCCAATTTGCTTTTAAAATCAAACTATCTCCTCAACTTTGAATAATAATTAAACTTGACGGTGACAATCCTTTCAGAGTTTGATTATTATTCAAAGTTAAAGGAGGAGTTTGATTTTAAAAGAAAAGTAATAGTGTTGACTACTTGTATTGTATAGCATCCTTTTGTATAGTTCAAAATATTTTATAAAAGTGATAATAATTAGTAATGTACACTCTTCATTTTTGTATGGAGGTTATGGTCTATGTCCCCTCCTGTACTTTCATAGTCCTTCTTATAAAGAGCCTAGCAAGAATCGATTCAGATTCAATTGTTCGAGGAAGAGGTATATTGGCATCTTCACTAGTTGCCTTTCAACAGTTCCTTCTCTGCTCGCACCTTCCCATCCTTTTCATTAATATGCTTTCTATGTACATTTTTATTTGTTCAGTATATTAAAAATAATTATTCAAATTTCTTTGTCTAATTTAAAAGTTAGAATATCAAAAGACAATCTATTATTTTATGTCAATTTTATCCTTGTTTTTAAATATTATTCATCTAGCTTCAACATTTAAATGACTTATAATTAATAAAAGTAATATACTACAATTATTTTTTAATTTATTAATTTGTCAGAAATATGTTAAATTAATAATGAACAAGTAAAATGGACGGAGGGAATACGTTTTGGGGTCTTGTCTAATCCATCATCCACCTTGACAAAAAAAGAGATATGAATGAGCACGAAAGGATGATAACGAGAGGCAGACATGAGGGTGCACGTGCACCGGTTAATTTTTTTTAAAATAATTTATATATATGTATATTTATTTTAAGAAATTGACATAAATTAGGATATAATTTAATAGTGTACTCATGGAAAGCATAAAAATGTTATTGTGATGTTGATAAAGCTAGAGGATCCTCTCATGAGACCTAAATTCAAATTTTGAATTTTCCTCTAATGATAACGATATATCTTAAAATCAATGGCATAAGTCTTTTATACACTATAATATTTTGACTAATACTTTGATTTTTTTGCGGTGTCATACGCAACTTGTTTTGCGTTTTTCTATTGGAAAGACAAAATAATAATTTTCTTGCCACTAGCATCAGTATATAAGAAAAAGATATTTGACGAAAATAGAAAGTATATATTACAAAGTAATATGTCAATCGTCTTAACTAGGGGTGTTCATGGTTCGGTTTGGATTGGTTATTAGTTAAAATCAAAATCAAATCAATTTAATCGTTTTTTAAATTTCTAAAATCAAACCAAACCAAATAAAAAAATAACCGTCGATTTAGTTATTATCGATTTGGCTCGGTTTTTTCGGTGTTTTTGGGTTTGAAAGTAATACGTTTGTTGAGGACATACGCATCTCGATGACACAAACACTTAGTACATGAATAATTCACAGAAAAGCTATTACACGAACAAAGTGATTCATCCAATGTACCAAGTTTCTGAAACTAAAAAAAACTCATTGTTACTAGCACAAAGTTGATTCAATATTCTGGAGATCTCAACATCTTATCAATAGACTTATCAATAAAATTACATCTTAAAATATTGAGAAATTACTTCTCAAAATAAACAACCAATAATTTATAGTCAAAACTAATCACCATCTTCTTTAGCTTGAGCTTTAAATTATTCAATGTTGCGTTAGAAAATTTTATAAAGAACAGAGAAAGTGTGATCTTTAAAGTAATGAATATTGAGGGATTTAGACTTAAGGTTTTAATAGTTGGGCTAAAATTTAAGTGTTGAGCTTCAGAAAATAATAAAATTAAAGACTTAAGTTAATTAAAATTTATCAAAATACTTATATTTTATTTATAAATAATTATAAAATTTATATGTATAACTTCTCAGTTAGGTTTGGTTATTTTTGCGGTTAATTTTTAGTAAAACCAAAACCAAACCAAATAGTATCGATTTTTTTCAAAATTTAAAACCAAACCTAACCAAATATCAATTTTTTTAATCGGTTTGATTCGAATTGCAATTCAATTTGATTTTATAACCATGAAAAACCCTAGTCTTAACATACAAATGGAGTAATTTTTCAACTTAGGTTAATCAATCCTACAAGGAAAAAAGTGTTGTCTTATTTGTTGTTAATTGTGGTGGAGAATAATATAGAAAGTTCAGGATTACAACAATATAGAAGCATACATGATTGTCTAGTGGAGGACATATTTGAAAAAATTATATATTTTGTGTTTTAGTTTATTTATTTTATTATTTTTAATTTGTTATATATTAAAAAATTACATTAAAAAATATTATAAATTATGATTATAACAATATAAAATATTTATAAGACATATAAAAGTTGATTCTCGAAATTCTATAAATGCCACATAGATAGGAACAGAGGAAGTAACATATATTATTTGAAATGATGTAAAAAGTAATATAAATCATAATAATTAACAACTAAAAAAATTAAAAGACATATAATTTTTTTAAATGATTCTCGAAATTCTATAATGCCACATAAATTGGGACAATGAGAATAACATATATTATTTAAAAATTACGTAACATGTACTATAAACTACAATAATTCACAACTTCTAAATTTAAAAGGCATATACAAATTTGGTTGACTATTGAAATTCCATAATTATTACATAGTTGGGACAACTGAAGTAACATATACTATTAAAATTATGTAAAACGTACTATAAATCACAATAATTAACAACTTTAAATATCTAAAAATTATATTAAAAAGTATGGTGACTCTACGAATTTAAATTATGTCACATAGACTAGGATAAAAAATAATATATATATATGTATATAGGACTGTACTAACACAAAGTCTTGTATCTACTATGTAATATAGGACTCGTACTAACACAAAGTCTTGTATCTACTATGTAATGTAATATAGGACTCGTACTAACACAAAGTCTTGTATCTGCTATGTATAGAGGGGCACGGCCCGTGCTTAAGCACGGGACCAACTTTATAATTGTTGAAATGGTAAAGAGTAAATTTAGGATTAACAAATATAAAAATCATATTAGTATGTTATAGCTATAGTTTGTATAATTGCGCTCCCTAACACATTTTATGTTTTCTATATCTATTAATATGTATATTTCAGTATACATATACAAAAAAATCAATTGTATAATCTGTTTCGGTATATATATACAAAAGAAGATCAATTGTATAATATGTGTTTGTATAAAGCGAGGAAGAGAGAAAGACAAAAGAAAACTGGGCAGGGGAAGATCTGTATTTGTATAATTATAAGTGTATAGGACAAAAATATATGTATTTGTATTTGTATACTTGCTTTATATAAACACAAACGCAATTTATACATTTATGTTTGTATAAAGTGAGAGAGGCGAGTGTGAGTGGAGAGCGAGATTCTCTGGGGGAGAGAGGCGAACGAAAAGATATGTATACATACACTTTATACAAACACAAGCACATTTTATACATTTGTGTTTGTATAAAAGTGAGACAGGCGAGGGAGCCAGCGAGAAACGAGAGTGGCAAGCAAGAATTTCAGGGAGAGAGGCGAATGACAATAGTTTGCTACGGGTTATAATTAAATCAAACTGTGATTATAACATTTAATTTGAATTAATAGTTTGCTATCTTATACAATTTTCCAATGGTAAATGCTTTGAATAAGTGCTTAAGTCTACGCAAGAGAATATATAGATTTCTACATAAGTTAAAACAAATAAACACCATCAATGCCTAAAAAATGGCTTATCTAATCCTCATATCTTAAACGTAGGTAAAAAAAACATTGAATTATTTTTTATAAAACTGTTGAAAATAACTATTCAACATATAAGCCAATTAGATGGACATTAGCACAAACCCAACATCTTATATTTTTAGTGCTTGATATTTTTGTTTAGTTATCTTTTGAAGTAAAAAATAAATAGAGTTTTTGACTGAATAGGTATCTATAGAAGAACATAATACTAAAATGTTATAAGTTTATATTTGTGTCTATTGATTCGAGTAGATGTTACGTATGTGAATGTGTGGCAGATGCCAGAATAGAGAATACAGAGTAACATTAAATGTATAAATTATGAATAATAACCATGTACTTTCAAATTGATATAATTGACTGACGATAAAATAACATACATAATAAATATTTGCAGATATTTTTCTGCGGTAAAAATTAAATAATACACAATGAAAATGTCACGACCCAGACCGTCGTGATTGACACCCACACAAATCCTCCGAGGGGAGAACCATTACTACAACCCAAACTAACAAATTTTATGAAAACCAAGACATTTAAAGATACGGAAGCAGGTTTAAATGTAGAAATTATATAGAGTTTCCATAAACTCCAAGGTTTAAACAAATAACTAACCAAACTAATGCGGAAATTCAACCCCTAGAACATGAAAGTCAATGTACCAAAACTCTAACAAGATTCATAAGTCTAAACGAGAAAATCATCTAAAGAACTAGTCTAAGTTCGAATATGATGGACTAGACAAAAAGAGAACTCAAGGCAACCCGGAAGAACTGACTCACCCTTGAATTCGGATCAGCGATCACTGATTTTCTAAACGAGATCTGTCAATAGCCGCCGGAAGATGCCCTGTACTCAACAAAAATAAGAGCAAGTGCAATATCAGTACAGAACCACCGTGTACTGGTAGGATCACACGGCTATCCCACTAAGTGTAACATACATTAGTCAATACAACAATATAATCACATGCACATATCAAACATATACAATATCATCAACATATACGAACAATGAACAACTTCACGATTCTCACATAACACAGTTATATCAATTTAGAGCAACATACCATCTTCCAATATCAATCATCATTAGATATGAACAAACTCATCACAAGTAGATACATAACACAATTCAATGGTCCTCTCACGGAACCCAATTCAATGGCCCTCTCATGGAACCCACACCCAAACAATTAGCATACCGAAACGTGGTATCCGATCCCATAATTATGCCGGAACGTGGCAACCGATCCCAGTTAGTTATGTCGAAACGTGGCAACTGATCCCATATTTATGACGGAATGTGGCAACCGATCACATAATTATGCCAGAACGTGGCAATCTGATCCAAGTTAGTTATGCCGGAACGTGACAATCCGATCCCATTCACACACCACAATCACAAACACAAGTACATCATCAAAATCATACATTCAAGTCATGATTTCATGGCAATGATATTCATCTATCTCATTTACAACAAGTGTGATCAACATTGCAACATTCATACATACACAAGTATCATAATGAAGCAAGAACAAGCATACATCACACAAACATAGAATCACAACCATCACCTACCTCAAAACAAGCTTGAAACCCTAAGAAACTTGATCTTTCTCTTTCTGGATTCGTTCCGCTTGTTCTTGGTCTACAAATAATCATAATAACACGGGAATCAATAAACAATCACTAATTACCCGAATTATTAACAATTCTATGAACCATAGTTCATACCCATGATCCCAATTATCCAAATTAGGATTGTTTCCACCATAGAATCTATAACAAAACCTTTCCCCATCAATATTCACCCATTCTATTACATTCTACGGAACGAAAAACAAATTCGGGAAGTGAAAAACTTACTTTTAGCCTAAAAAATGGTGAAAAACGGTCAAGAAGTAGCCTAAGGTCACCTCCTTAGCTCTAAAAGTTGAAAAGTACATACTGAGGTCGTTTAGGGGTTTATTAACGACTTTAATTCGTGTCGGGCCCGCCACAACGGCGACGCCAGAGCGGCAAACATTCCCGTCAAAGCGGCCAAAACGAAACAGAGAGCTATTTCAAGAACTCCAAAATTCCCATTTCACAACACACCTCTAACCCACAACGCTCAGTAAATACCTTTTACACTAAGATCAATTCTTGGAGTTCTACTAGCCCGAATTCAATTCCGTAAAGTCTTACAGATTCCTTAACGAGTTATCTAACTACTCATGTAATCAAAATCATAAACGATTCACCCGATTGTTAACAGATTTCCCTACACCTCAAAGACTTCGATTTCGTCCAAATATGGACAAGGTTGAGAAAATTCAATTACTACGAAAAAGTTTTCTGACCCCAATTCTTTCTCCGTTGGCTCTTTCATAACGACAGAAATTAGATCATTACAATAGATACCAATTTATCCATCACTTATCCCCGAGTGATCAACTAGGAAAGACTGATTAAAGTAAGGGTAGAGTAGTATCTGAATCATCGAACTACTGGGGATACTTGTATCACATGTCCTTCTTATCAAATCTCATTACCCCCTAAGGGTTTCACATCTCCAACCTCAAACCAACCAATTGAATACCTACACATCCTCCCTTACAATGCCTCAATGAAGTCATCTCAACACTTGAGGGATAAATATTTTGTTGTAGGTAAACTTAACTAATCAACAAAACGATTCCCAACAACCATCAAAGTTGATCGTACACACGTCTGCCACATGTTATCAAGGATCTTGACACAAATATCAAGACGAATCTTTTCTCACATAACCATGATAAAATTCTAAATCAATACTCGCTATAATTAGAGGTGGACCTGAACCAACCAACACACACTCATAAAACCCAAACAATTATAGTTCTTAACAATATCTCCATCACACAACATAATTTCCCATGAGCTTAAGTTATAACAAATTTGATCTTTAGAAATTATATACTCATCAAGGGATATGTCCAAGCATACAACCCCTCCAACAACACTATCGAAATGCTAGATTTAGTAATTGTAGATTACCTCTTAAGAACATTAAAATTGGACCTAATGATCCCCACATTCAACCACACATAAACGGTACATGACCTCGACGACTAGAGGAATATTAAGATTGTCGGATAACCACAAATACGCATGGTAGCTCTTCTATAAATTCTCATAAGCAAGGTGGTACATGTAGACCCACTAAAATACTTTAACAACTCCAAGACAACACTAATTATGTCATTCAAAATAACCAAATCTTCCCAATCTTCCCACTAAACCAAAAGAACATCGCTGGATTTGGTACCCCTAATCCACCACTAGGGATCCACCCACAAAAGTGAAAACACACGAGAGCATAGCTAGTGAATCATACTCACAATACTAACAACCATCATTAACACTCCGACCATTAATCTCACTCTAAACCAACACTTTTACAGGAAAACCTTTCTTAGGTTCTTAACAATCAATAGTAATAAACTTTACGACTTAACCTAGGTGTAAATCCTTTCAAATGCTCAATATCGGATACAATTGATCATTTCATACCTTGACAATTCATACCTTGACAAAATACATCACCACGAATGTAGACTCACAATGAAAAATCTGAATTGTAATTTTCACCATATAACACAATCTCTTTCTCTATCAACATCTTGTACCTTGAAGATTTTTATGAATTCATAGATCTCCATTTATCATTGATCGCATCTCCATCGATCTTACCATATATTTCGCTAAAATTTCAGTCATACTCATTACTAGACTCAAAAATAAAACCAAGCACTTGTCATTACACTCAAGCTAATGTCCACACACTCCTTTCTCAAGTCTTTTCCAATAGTTTTTAACAAATCTGACGGACTTGTAACACTATTACCATAGCCACAACAAAACGAATGAAATCACGCATCTCTGAACCCAATTATCTACCCCTATGAAAATATTTCTTTAGCCTTTGCAATCAAATAAATTATTCTTGCTCTCGCCTCTCTCTAAAGGTTGTACTACATCTCACTATTTTTCTTCATTATGACTCTAACTCTTTGATTTCTATTCGAATGGTGTCCACCATCTCTTAAAACTTTCCATACAACCACGTAACTCACCAAATATTAGAAAACCACAACCTTAGATACTCGCAAGTCGTAACTACTATACAAAATTCGCTTAAACAACAATCTCATTATATAGTTTCATCCCATCACAATTCATCGCAAACTCTTATTACCATTACGCTCAGTTAGCCCTAACTATCACTATGAAGTCAACCTTTTCATCAACATGACACCTAAAACTCAGGTATACTCATCAAATTTAAAGGACTAACCTAATCTTGGTACACATTTTCTTACTAAAATCTTCAATTTCCTTCACCCAAGTATACTCTATGGAACTTTCACTATCCGTAAGTTTGTCATTCTGGTATTAATCCACTCCTTTATGAGTTAAGATAAAATCATCAATCATCATACTACCCTCCTTCTTCTTAACAAACAAGACAGGAGCACCCTACGGGGAAGCACTAGGACGGATGAATCATTTATCAAGAAGCCCTTTGAGCTTTAAGCTCTCTCAATTCTGACACCACCGTAATAGACTCAATAGAGGGGGATTCAACCTTAACATCCCGAACATGAGCCAGTAAGCCAACAATCATTCCCCACCAGTTTCCTATCCCGAATGAAGGATATGATCTTAGCTAGCTTAGGCTTATACACCCCTTCCCACTCTAATCTTTCCCTACCAGGGATCTCTAGAGTTATCGACTTAGTATTATAATTAAGCTCGGTATAATAGGGGGAAGCCAAGTCATGCCTAAGATTATATCAAGTCAGTCATCTTTAGCATAACCAAATCAACCCAAATCTGAAAATCCATAACCACAACAGGACAATACGATACACATAGGTGACTACGACTGACTCTTCAACTGGGGTAGAAACATGGATGAGGACATCAAGTATATCAACAAACCACATCAAATCCCAAGACAATTGAACTAACACGTACGAATAAGTATAACCCAGATCACGCAAAACATTAGTCATCCGATCACAGACAAAAGCAGCACTAGTGACCACTTCATCCCGCTCTGGCGGGAAAATTTCCGCACTGGCGGCCTTGCTTTGGCGGGAAGAATCCCGCCCCAGTGGTCATAACAGAAACAGAATCCATGCCAACAATTTTTCTAGGTTCTTTTCTTTCCCAATTTCCCCCAAAGGTTCCCAGCTTTACTTACCAATTTAGAATAATCCTCATAACTAGGGTAATCATTGTCTACCCCTAGTCAATCCCACGATACACGAACCAATTCATTCTTGTTAATTCAGCACCATAACCCACACATCCCCAAGATACACCCAGACACTCACACGATCCTTAGTCAAGATCTTCCTTTCACAACGAATTTCACGATACTCAAGTATTTACAACTTGCATAACCTGAACGACCAGTCAACATATTGTACATATCAAAGTTCAGACACACATTTATTGTGCACATAATCACCTCATCATGTTCAAGCAATTACAACTTCACATTTGTAGTTAATTAAAACAACCAGAAGCACACATTCAAAGTTTCCAAGATACAATTTAAATATAAGTCCAAATTATTAATTAATTATTTCGCTCCATGGATGACCATTTCTGATCATCCGTGCATTCACACCACCCCTAAGGCCAGATACAAATTGGAGCCTTCTCAGTTTCCAATTTGCTTTGCTTGTGGCCCCTCAGTCGTGACCACGACGTCTAGTTCATTTCGTTGAGCTACCAATTGGACTCAACTCATACCACAAGCAACAATAGAAGCTAGCGATCCCCTTAAAACAGCTAATTTCAATCATAGAACTTGGTCAAACTCAATTCTTAACCGCCTTAATCCTTAATTGATGGTAACCAGACCTTAAATCAATCTTAGAGAAAAACGATGCACCTTGTAACTAATCAAAAAGATCATTTATCTGACGCAGTGGATACTTGTTCCGAATGACGATCCTACTCAACTGTCAGTAGTCTATACACATCCTCTCTTGCTAGTGATGGTGTTACCACTGTTATTGCTCTAGCTTGGACCATAGAGTGAATGAGGAAAGACACCAATTTGTATCACCCAGATACCAATTGTATTCAAGTCATAGCACGAAGGAGTAGAAATAAGTGAGTTTTTCCTAAAGTCCTATAGCCTTTCAAAGAAAAGTATGGACGTCTTCGTCCCGTTCCGCAAGACTCTACTAGACTCATTTTGGTACAATGAGATCAACGAACCTAGAGCTCTGATACCAACTTTGTCACGAGCCAGACCGTCATGATTGACACCTACACAAACCCTCCGGTGGGAGAACCATTACTACAACCCAAACTAACAAATTTTATGAAAACCAAGGCATTTAAAGATACAAAAACAGGTTTAAATGCATAAATTATATAGAGTTTCCATAAACTCCAAGATTTAAACAAATAACTAACCAAACTAATGCGGAAATTCAATTTCTAGAACCTAAAAGTCAATGTACCAAAACTCTAACAAGATTCATAAGTCTAAACGAGAAAATCATCTAAATAACTAGTCTAAGTCTGAATATGATGGACTAGACAAAAAGAGAACTCAAGGCAGCCCGGAAGAACTGGCTCACTCTTGAATTTGAATCGGCGATCACTGATCTTCTGAATAAGGTTTGTTAATAGCCGCCGGAAGATGCCCTGTACTCAATAAAAATAAGAGCAAGTGCAATATCAGTACACAACCACAGTGTACTGGTGGATCACGCGGCTATCCCACTAAGTGTAACATACATTAGTCAATACAACAATATAATCACATGCATATATCAAACATATACAATATCATCAACATATATGAACAATGAACAACTTCACAATTCTCATATAACACGGTTATATCAATTTAGAGCAACATACCATCTTCCAATATCAATCATCATTAGATATGAACAAACTCATCACAAGTAGATACACAACACAATTCAATGGTCCTCTCACGGAACCCAATTCAATGACCCTCTCATGGAACCCACACCCAAACAATTAGCATACCGGAACGTGGTATCTGAACTCATAATTATGCCGGAACGTGACAACCAATCTCAGTTAGTTATGCCGGAACGTGGCAGCCGATCCTATATTTATGTCAGAACGTAGCAACTGATCCCATAATTATGCCGAAACGTGACAATCCGATCCAAGTTAGTTATGCCGGAACGTGACAATTTGATCCCATTCACACACCACAATCACAAACACAAGTACATAATCAAGATCATACATTTAAGTCACGATTTCAAGGCAATGATATTCATCTATCTCATTTACAACAAGTGTGATCAACATTGCAACATTCGCATACATACATGTATCATAATGAAGTAAGAACAAACATACATCACACAATCATAGAATCACAACCATCACCTACCTCGAAACAAGCTTGAAACCCTAAGAAACTTTATCCTTCTCTTTTCGGATTCGTTCCGCTTGTTCTTGGTCTACAAATAATCATAATAACACGGGAATCAATAAACAATCACTAATTACCCGAATTATTAATAATTCTATGAACCCTAAATCATACCCATGATCCCAATTATCCAAATTAGGATTGTTTCCACCATAGAATCTATATCATAACCTTTCCCCATCAATATTCACCCATTCTATTACGTTCTACGGATCGAAAAACGGATTTGGAGAGTGAAAAACTTACGTTTAGCCTCAAGAATAGTGAAAAAAGGTCAAGAAGTCGCCTGGGGTAGTCTCCTTAGCTCTAAAAGTCGAAAAGTGCATACATTCCTGTCAAAGCGGCCAAAACGAAATAGAGAGCTATTTCAAGAACTCCAAAATTCCCATTTCACACCACACCTCTAAAGCACGATGCTCAGTAAATATCCTTTACGCTAAGATCGATTTCGGGAGTTCTACTCGCCCGAATTCAATTCCGTAAAGTCGTACCGATTCCTTAACGAATTATCTAACTACTCACGTAATCAAAATCATAAACTATTCACCCAATTGCTACCAAATTTCCCTACACCTCAAAGACTCCAATTTCATTTACATTTGGACAAAGTTGGGAAAATTCAATTACTACGAAAAGTTTTTTGACCCCAATTCTGTCTCCATTGGCTCTTCCATAACGACGAAAATCAGATCGTTATAGAAAAAGAATTAATGTGAACAAATCTCCCTGTTAAACTGATTGTATATTTTTCTGCTCTATCTGCTTGTATATGACTTATGAATAACATTAAGCTTTCTTCAAAAACGTCTCCATTTGATAGTGCTATAAAAAGGTAAAGTAGTTTATCATTTGCTAGGCACTTGAGACATATGGCCAACATGAAAGAGGTGTAATGCAAACTTTTAACCAAAGCCGATTATGTTTCTTGGAATAGGAAAGGTAAACATTTATTATATAAGAAAATGACAAAGGAGGGCCTTTAACTCTTATATACTATAATAACATGACAGAAAAATTAGCTTTCCCTTGTAGGAGAACATTATACAAACGCTTCAGTTTCCAGCTTTCTACCTTTCATTGTTATTGAACTGATAAGACATTAGCAAGTCAGAGAGTATCCATTTAATGATTCATTGACCATATTCTAGAGCACAAGGTTTTCAATTAAACACTGTCCAAGGGAATCCTTTTTAAGTAGCACCAACCAAGGGAACGCGAGGTCGTCGTCATATGAGTTTATTATATGTGCATAAAATTACTGTAATCTTCAGGTTTCCGAAGTCCTATGAAAATCGATAATTATCCAATAGTAATTTAAATTGAAATGAAATTATGAACTCTGTTTCTTATTATGATTTATGTATATAAAAATAGCAATTACATAAGACTCAATCTTTATGAATAAAGATGATGCACTCTTCACTAAATTGAATGCGACAAAAAATATGAGCTTTACATCGTCTTTTTAAAATAAGTCCAGATTTTTTATGTGTATTCAGATTAGTAAAGAGTCTTGCCATAACCTTGATAAACTAAAAAAAAAAATGTATTTGTGGACGACATTTCGATATAGCCTATATGTAAAGTTATATTTTCCTTCCTTCTTTGAACCAAAAATTGACAAAAGAAACATTTTAAAAGAAGATACATGGTAAATTAAATCCACCCCCAACCCTGGTCATTTTTCATTTCAACCCCTTGATGATTGAAACCTGTGGAGGACCATTTCTACTAAATCAATTCCTCCCTTAGCAACCTATAGTTTCATTGTTGAAAATCAAAAAGTCTCCTTAACTGGATTATTGTTGAGATAGTCCATTAATATTTAAAATTTAAATGATGTGCAAGTTAATTGAATTTTAGACGAAGATCCTTTATCCAAAGAAGCTGTAAAACAATCACTGATATGACAAATTATGTAACCGCAAAACAATTTCTATAATTTTTACCGAAAATAAGTGATCAGCTACTCGTAGATCTCGATAGCAGTTTCTTTGCCATTCTCTTTCACTTGAACTCCAAAGATCCCCTATTTGCATTTGATTTTTTTTAATTGTTTGCTTTATCTATAAAATGAGAGATTGATTTCACCCTATAACCGCATGCAATATAAAATCTTAGAAAAAAATCTGATGAAATTACTAGAAGAATTTATAACACACGACACTTGAACAAAATAAAGAAATAATATTAAACAAGCTCAAAAGAGAAGAAGGCACCTCGCCATCAACAGAAAAACTTAACAATCTGAAAGAGTGAAGAACATAGAGAAGAAACTCACCAAAATATATAATTCCATTGCTTAAAGAGTGAGGAAGAATTATTAATTAGTCCACAAATTTCACATATTAGACTACATAATTCTTGCTATTTTTTCTTTTCTAATGTAAATAGTAAATTTTGTAAGAGTCTTGAAAGATGTGGTCATCCAGCTTAATTTATTAATCTTTGTGTTCAAAGATATTATTTTTATTGTTTTTTTCATATTTATTTATGTATGTATAACATTATACACCTTAGCAAAAAAAGATTACACTGCTTATAAAATGCATATAAACTACATTTGAAAAATATTATCTCAATCACATAAATTAGTTGTAGCTATATTTCGTTCAAAGATTTAGCATAATAATAAGAGGACACAGACATTAAAAATTGAAAACTATTACAAATAAGAGAAATTCAAAAAGATCCTACCTTGCATAGGAAAGAAGATGCTACTACGAACAGGACGGACTTAGCAAATACAATGACAAAATAATTCTACTTTGCACACGAACCTGCGATCAACAAATTGAAAAAAATACAGAATTTCAATCACCAAAAATAAATGAAAAATAAGAACTTGTAAATAGGGAAAGACGGAAGGAGGAGGAGAGCAAAAGGACCTGCAATGTGTGGGAACAACAAACCAAATTTAAATTTAAACATATAGTGATTCACAATGTTATAATGAAAAATAAAAAAATATATAAAAAGAGAGTAAAAATTTGTCTTTATTGAAAAATCGAAGAAAAGTCCTTTTGCTAGAGGTTTAAAATTAGTACTCCCTCCGTCTCATTTTATGTGACACTTTTTGGATTTTGAGATTCAAATAAATCTATCTTTGACCGAAAATTGTTCATAGATTTTTTAAGCATTTTGAATTATCAATTATTGGGACTTATAGTACTTTTTACGTAGTTTACAAATATATAAATTTCATTTCAAAAAAATTGAAGATTGATGCGCAAATTCTCGATCAAATTTAAATTGTTTTGACTCTTGAAAAACGAAAAGTGCCATATAAATTGGAATGGAGGGAGAATACAACAGAGTCCCAAAATTACGAGTATGAGACCAACTATTTTCAACGAAAGTTTAATCACTTCAGCTTTGCTGATCTACCTTCATTTCGACAGTTCTACCTAATCAATTTCCACATAAGGCTTACAGTAGTCAAATATACATGTATGTACAAATCAATACACATAGTTAAAAGGAACACACAATTAGTTTTAAAATTCTTCCTAAGTTCATTGTCCACTTTTTGTTCCTTTCTGTATAACAATCTTATGAAGCAACAAAATTGAAACAAAAATCAAGCCAATTGAATGAAAAATCAATGAAAAGAGAGATAAAACCAAAAAGAAAAAAAAAAAGCAAATCAAATCTTAATTGTACAGAGAAAAAACTTTAGCATGAATAAACGGAAGAAGAAGAAGGTGGAATTGTACAAAACTCTTCCATGGAGATTTAATTGAGCATGGAGTTTTTCAAGGGATGGAGAATATGAAGAGATTTTAGGGTTTGTAGAAAAAGTGAACAAGGATATTGGATGGAAACACACATGTTTTGCAGATACAATATATACGTATATTATTTAGAGAGGAATGTAAAATTACCAATTTAGCCATGTCTTTACAACTTTTTGGTACAGTCCATATTACTTTCGGTACACCACTTTATTGCAGTGTTCATCCTAGCCTTATTGGCTTAAATATATAATAAATAAACTAGAAGTAAGTAACAAAAATTGGCTTAGTGGAAGAAAAAAGTCAACTTTATCTAATATGCTAAACGTTTTCCGTTAGTCTCATAACATATATATTTTAATATATAACGGAACTATTTCCTACACTTCGTAAAATGGAACTATTTCTTACACTTTATAAAGTGTAAGTTTTTCTTACACTTTGTAAAGTGGAACTTTTTTTTACACTTTATAAAAAGTTATTTTACCTTTTTACTTTCTTTTTCTCCCCTTTCACTTTCATGGCTTTTCAAACTTTTTTCACTTTGAAGATTAATAGTTGATGGTCCCAATCCGACAACTGAAGCGGCCCTACACTAAAAAATCAAAATCTTGAAAGATTGGAGTAGCACAACCCGACAACATAACAATCCGATCCTACAAATTATATAAATTAGGTATTTTTTTCCATCTCATATTTTCATTACTTTAAAATGATGTTGTAATTTGTTCAAAATTTCAGCAAGTCTTATACAATGTGCATTCAATTACTAAATATTGAGTTAAAAAGTCTTTAATACGAAATATACAAAAGAAATTACACTGTTGGATTTGTATTGCAAAATAGTATTTGGCTACGGCTGAATTACACCTTTTCATCTCATGTTTTTTTTTATTCTAGATAGACACTTATATTCATTTGTTCTTGTTGGCCTGTATTAACTTTACCATGTGCAATGTGTCCAAACTACCAATTAGATCCCATCAAAGTACAAAAAATAAATAATAGTCAAGTATTATTTTTATGCACATAAACTGTGTCCAGATCCTTGTAAAAATTGACAATAAATTGAGATTGCACAAATGGCTATATTCTTGTTAATTCAGTTGGTTAAATTTGTCCGCAAAACTGAACACAAAATTCATCAACCATATAGTCATCCCTCAATTGTTCCAATAGATGGTTCCATCTGTTTCTCTTTAGGTATATGTTCCTTTTGGTTTTTTTTTTCTATTTTATTTTTTTGTGGTTGACTCGACAAATAATACATTGAATTGACTTGCTGAAGTTAGAGATTCTTTAGTTCTCGTACAATTATTCGTTTGAAGATAGTTCACAGTTTAATTTGCCAAGATATAATTATATTAAACGAATTAATAGAATTTTTCTTACATAATATAATGGAGTGTGTTGTGAATCCTGGACCGATTGATCGTACACTTCTTCTCTCTCAGCATGAGCATAAATCAAAATTGTTATGGAAAGGTGAGATATCATTTAGTAGCCTTATGAGGACGGTGCACATGAATGATGCCTGGAATTTATTTCGTTTGCATTGACCTCATGGACGTGCTGAAGAGATCTTACGTAGGTCAGGACTGTATGTGTGGGCAGGATGCAGTATGACCATGCCCTTGTTATAGCTATGGTTGAGCGTTGGAGGCCAGAGACTCATTGCTTTCACTTACCTTTTGGTGAGGTCACGATTACATTACAGGATGTGCTGGTCTTATTTGGTTTGCACATCGATAGTGGTGTTGTGTACATGCAGGATGCTGCACAGAGAATTCGTCCATGGCGTACTTTATTAGAGACACTCACAGGATGTGCCATAGCACTTGCTGATATAGATGGTGCGAGCCGAGTGAGGATACATAACATTACTGGCTAGTTGCGAGATCAGTTACAAGTAGATCCGATAAGAGATGCTACTCCAATGGAGCGGGTTGAGAAAATTTCTAGACTTTACATGCTTGTTATATTGGGGGGCATCTTATTACTGAACACGTCGGAGAACCTTATTAGCTTACAATACTTGGCATTCCTAAATCCCATCCACGACGTAGGTAAGTACAGTTAGGGCAGTGCAGTGTTGGCCTACTTGTACCGTGCACTTTGTCAGGCATCTATTGGTAATGTGGTTGACATTTGCGGATTTATTCCTCTCCTTCAGGTAACTTTACATACTAAAGTTTTAAAATACATTCAAATACAAAAAATCTTTAACATTACATTGTACAAGAATATTTTTTCTATATTCAATTTTTTAATATATTTAAATTACATACAAATAATTTCTAAAAATTATTAAAAATAGATATATGTAATTGTTAATTTTTTTTTGTTAATGATAATAGTTTAATTATTTTGTTTGTCACATTAAGGCTTGGTGTTGGGAGAGGATCTTGCATGTACAACCATCAGCTCCTCTGCCACATGATGGTGACGTACTACTTCCATATGCTAGGGGATGGACGTGTGGAATTGATAGGGATGAGTCACATCATGTTCTTATCCCGATTAGAGACCAGCTAGACAGCATGCCGAAGGATCAGGTACATGAAATAATTTTTGCAACTCTTTACTAGTTTTTTAAAGAGTGTGAACATAAAGGATCTTTCGGTCAAAAAGAGGAAGAGGGACAATGAAGATGAGGATGGATATACGGGACTTAGACCGCGAGATGTTTTACGAATTTCAAAAAAGGGTTGTGGAACATAATATTATTATTTTTGTGTATGTATCTTTTTTTGAGGGTGTATAGTATTATTATTTTAATTATATATAGTTATTATTTTGTGTATGTATTTCTTTTTTAAAAAGTGAATGAAAAAATTTGAAAATACAAACATGACTCGAGGATGATCAAAAATATGAATTAAAAGTTGCATAGAAATTGATACAAGAATAAATTAACACAGGTAAACATCTTTCTTTAGCTACTATCACTATATGAGGCGTTTCGAGCTCGTGAAGGACAGTTGCGCCTATTATGGCCTATTTGTTTGCACGTTGAGTACTTGCGGGAACATCCATTTCATTATGTATACAGGTGATTTTATTTACGCCCACTTTTCGTAAATATTTTTTATTTGCTATCATAAGAAAAGGACTATCAGGCCAATACTTTTCACCGCCGAGTGAATTGAATTGTCCAGAGTAGGCTTTTTTGTAGCTACACACGCTGAATTCTGGTGCCCATGCTTGATACCCAATTTGGTCAAATTCCTTTATTGCATGAGAACACAGAATGTGGTATGATTGTCATTTACCACATTGACATTTTCCTTGTGATGCATTTACAATGTGCTTATTACCACCACGGCCATGATGCATATGTGTCAGCACCTCAAATATGTTTTCCCTTTGTTGGTGATAGTTGATAAGTGTGTGACACTGTGATTTTTTTCGATTATCCTCAAAAATCTTGAATGGTTTAGGCATCCATTGTTGCTTTTGTTGTACTAGTTGATTGACAAATTTTGATCTTGTAACAAATCGATTCACAATCTGATTGTTGTTGACACCCAATTTTGACCCTCCACAATTGAATTAATTTTCAAGCTTCTTCAATTTCAAATAATTTGAAATAATTATTTTCGTAAATCAAAAGACTTTAAAAAATCATTTTTCAAGACTTTTTTGCAATAGATTATATGTTTTTATATTGATAATATATATATATACATATATATATATTTATATATTTATATAGTTTTTTCATCTTAATTGAATATTTGAGAAAATTAGTTTACCGAAAGATAGTGTTTTAATTGAGTATGTTTTAACATATATATATATATATATTTATTTATT
This sequence comes from Solanum stenotomum, assembly GCF_019186545.1. Lineage (NCBI taxonomy): Eukaryota > Viridiplantae > Streptophyta > Magnoliopsida > Solanales > Solanaceae > Solanum > Solanum stenotomum. The sequence goes on from NC_064284.1 coordinate 28,277,883, forward strand.
TATTTATTTATTTATAACTAACTCATGAGTTAATTGGTATAGTCGATCTTTTATTTCAAAATAATTATTTTATCTTGTTAAATTAAGAAGCTCGATTAACTAATTTTAATTTGCATCGAACCGCATTCTTTGAATTCAATTTCTCAATGAAATACATTTATTTGGGTCCATTTTAAGCCTAATTTCTCAATAAACCAGCCCACACCCTTATTTCCCTATTTTCCTAAATTTCTACCCCTACGCGCCCACTCTACTTATTTTTTGCCCAAAAGAACGCAACAACTCAGTTTTACGCGCCCCTCTTTTCCACTCTTCTTCTTCTTCGACAAAGAACAACCCCCATACGAGCACAACTCCAACAAGAACGAACTCATCCCTTCTTTCTCAATCAGCCGTGCTATCAATGTGCCTAGCATGAGTTCTCGTATGAGCCACGCGGCTCGTATTCATTTAGATTTATCTAATTCTCTTTCCCAAATCCGTTGCGAAATAGTACGAATTCGTACTATTACCAGTCTCGACCTTATCCGCTCAAGGGTTTTTTGAAATTTCTCAATTCCCACATCGAATTCTATCTCCCAGTTTCGACCCAGAGTCTCTCCTATAAATACCCCCTCTCTTCATTGTTCAAGGGGACGGTTTTTGGAGACTGAAGAGCACCCTCGAAAAGGTTTTGGGAGCTCTTAGTTCATAGTTCAAAATTTTCTCTTGTCCTGGCTGTTGAGTTGAAGGTGGTATCATTCTCAAGCTCGTAGTCTTGGTTCGCTGCTCGGCAAAAGGTAAATTTTTTTTGTTCTCTCCTTAAGTTGGTTCGAGCATTTGGATAGTATGATATCTTTGTTGTTTCATATGGGTTTAGTCTCCTAATTTTCTTCATTTTTATGTTAAGTTTCCTGTTCTATATTATTTGTTCTTGCTTGGTGTAGTTTCTACTCTATATGTTAATTTCCATTGTAGAAGCTAAATTTTGCTATGTGTTATGGCTAACAGTTCACTGATTTGAAAAAACTTGAATATGTAAATTGGTTAATTAGATTTAAAACTAAAGTCTTAGTATTTTATAGCTTGTGTTAACAACTTCTAAATACCCGCAATCCGCTCTTAATAGTTTTAGTTTTTTTTTCTTTTTCTTAGTTGTATCGGAAACGGATTTTGTTTGTCTTATGTTAGGCATTTTTTTTTAGTTTAGATGGTTAAATCTCCTTTTAATTCCTCCGTATCATGTGGATTATTTCAAGGTTTCTTTGTTTCTCAAATTAAATAGCGGTGTCGTTTTGATTTTTAAATGTGAGCTCGTTTAGCAGTTTCTTTCTATTTCGTGCCTTAAACTGATCATNTAATTTTCTTCATTTTTATGTTAAGTTTCCTGTTCTATATTATTTGTTCTTGCTTGGTGTAGTTTCTACTCTATATGTTAATTTCCATTGTAGAAGCTAAATTTTGCTATGTGTTATGGCTAACAGTTCACTGATTTGAAAAAACTTGAATATGTAAATTGGTTAATTAGATTTAAAACTAAGGTCTTAATATTTTATATCTTGTCTTAACAGCTTCTAAATACCCGCAATCCGCTCTTAATAGTCTTAGTTTTTTTTTCTTAGTTGTATCGGAAATGGATTAGAAGCTTCTTGTTTGTCTTATGTTAGAAATATTTTTAGTTTGGATGGTTAAATCTCCTTTTAATTCCTCCGTATCATGTGGATTATTTCAAGGTTTCTTTGTTTCTCAAATTAAATGTCGGTGTCGTTTTGATTTTTAAATGTGAGCTCATTTAGCAGTTTCTTTCTATTTCGTGCCTTAAACTGATTATTTGAGACGTGTCATCTACTATTGAATGTCCTCTGCTTGTCTCCTCGTAAAGCTTCTTGTAGTAATCTTCTACTCTAGCTATCTTTTTTATCCCCTGCTTTAAAGATTAGTTTGAGTTTGAGATATTTAATTAGTTTTCTTTGTTTTAAAATCTGTCCAGTTGATCTCATTTTTCCGAATATAGTTGTACTCCCTTTGTTTGACTATGTTCGATTTTAATTGGTTAAAATATGGAATTCTTTATTTTATTGTCTTAATTATATAAGTGGTGTTGTGTTTTTCGATTTCATAAGAAGTTGTTGCCTGAAGGATCTGCTTTTGTAGTTTTGCTATAGATATGTACATTGAGCTTGTTTTTTTTGTGAAAGAAGTCACGAGTCAATGATATATGAAGTCTAAGCTAAAATCGGAATTCCTCTATATTTTCTCTTATTTAATTGACGGCTGATTACGGTTGTATGTTTAGTACAATTTTAGCCATTGTAAGTATGCCTTTTGCTGGTTGTATAGATCAAAAGGTCCAGTGACTAATTAATCATTTTGGGGATTTACGAGCTTAGCAATAGCTTTAGATCTGTTTCTTTGTCCCCTTTGTTCACAATAGTTTATTTGGTTGCATTCTTGTGTTTGAATGTTTAAAACTTAAGCGTCATTTTCTCGCTACATGTGCTAATTCTTTTCCTTCATATTCTTTGCATGAATTCTCCTAACTTGAGTCCAATTTGGACTCCCATTCTCTTGCATTTGATCCTCTTCGAGTCAACCTCCATCAAAGTCATGAAAAGGAAGCTAGTATTTTGGCCAACTTGGTCAAAATAAAGCAGATTTGCAGCAGTCCTAAAGGACTGAAATTTGAGTATTTTGAACTTAAAAGCTTGGTAAAATGACCAGCAGCAGCAGACCTCAAAAAGGCAGAAAAAGGAGGAACAAAATTGGGTTAAAACCCATAAGGGATCAAGCCGCAACACAACAATTTCATCCCCGAAATGATCGAAAGTGGGCTGGAATTTCCAGTTTTTGATTCACTGTTTATGTTACTTCCTCTTATTATTTTATTTGTGACGGCTAACATTTTCTTAATCTAGATGAAATTCCCATGGATCTCTTCAATTTTTATTTTTATCAAAGTTTTCTTTATTATAATTGGTAGCACTTCAAATTTTGAAATTCCCAAAACTCGTTTTAAGTTGGGCAATTTAAGCTTATTAGAATAACTTAAGAACTTTTCATGTTCTTTCATAGTTATTGAAAAGCTTTGAATCCATGCTTATGAGTTTGAACTAACTATTTAGTTCAAATTTTTGAATAGGATAAAATTGTTAAATTTCTTAAACTAAATTAGTTGTCTTTAAAGTTAACTTAGGACTTTGTAAGAATGACTTAAGGATTTTCTGTATCCTTTCGTAGTTATTAAACAAGGTCTTTTAATCCATGCTTATAAGTTTGAATTAATAGTATGGTTCAAAACATGACTATGGATAAAAGTTTCAAGTTAGGATTATTTTTGAAATCTTAACAAGCATCAAAAGATTTTTTTCATCTAAGTTTCAAACAAGATTTTTATAAATAATTCTTTTGTTTTATAAAATTAGCCAAACTGTTAAATTCGTCGGTCAACCGTGTGTTAGCGAATTCTCTAAGATGCCTAAATCCTTCCTTAGAGAATTATTTGAACCCTTACCCGACTCTGGTTTTATTTAAAATATTTCCTTTTAAAAAAAAAATTCCTTTTAAAATGGTTTTCTTAATTTTTCCTAAAGAATTAAGTGGCGACTTCCAAATTACTCATTTTTCCAAAAAAAAAAACTTAACAAAATTGCCAAAGTTGCGAAATTGGTTTCGAAACCTTAGTTTTCGAGATCAGGTCGTAACAATTGTAAGTTAGTCTTACCATTGCAATAACTGGCAGGCCCCTGGCTGACTTAAGAAGACCATTCAATGACTCGGAACTGTTTGTTGTCAGCATACCCTATCTCCTATCTCCATCCTTGTGCAATGTCCATTTGTCAAGATCGTTCTTCATTAACCACACATATGCTTTCGGGTTAATTTCTTGATCATCTCCATTTTTTCCCAAACCTTTTTCTCCTGATAGTGATTTGCAGCTGCCCATAAAAGGTTGTTCAAAGTGACATTTTTGATTTTTTTTAAAAAAATTGGCCTTCAAATGTCTTAAACAAAAACGATGGAACCCAAATGAGGCCTACCAATTGGGAGAATTATACACGGATGAGAGTATTCCGTGATGCCTATCTGAAATCAATGCCACACTTCTACGACCTTTGACAACGTGCAAGTTCAAATGATCCAAAAATAAACTCCATGTCTCCATGCTCTCATTCACAACTATTGCAAATGCCAAAGGTAATATTGAGTCGTTACTATCCGTTGCAATCGCAATCAATAACTTGATATCATATATTCTATAGACATGTGTTCCGTCGATCAATATAACAGGACGACAAAACACAAACCCATCATTGCATGGTTTAAAAGTCCAGAACACATAGTTGAATACATCTTCAATGACATCGACACGCCACTCTGTTTTCCATTCAACTATTGTTTCAGGATTGAAGTGTTTCAAAGCTTCCATGAACCTCGGCAACTCGGCAAAAGAACCCTCCCAAGTATCATAGATTTTTTTAAAATCACGCTTTGCGACCAAGATAGGTTTTTCTTCTGCTTATCGAAATGCCATATGCTTTAAGAACGGCTGTTTGACAGTCTTTGATGGAAAATCTCGAAAGTAAAAATAATATTAATTATCAAATAAAAAATGAATATTTTCTTATTAAAGAAAAATCATCTAAAGGATAAAATAGTACCTTGGCATTTTTTCTATATCAACACGGAGGACGTTAGCAATCATCTCAACACCAAGTTGAAATGTCCATCGCGGCACGTACCCATATCACATTTATGTTCTTTAATGTATCTTCCATCTTTCCACATGTTAGTATGTTTATCATTAAAAGAAGTTAGCCTAAATCGACATCCTTGTTCTACACGCCTGCAAACAAGTCACCATGATTTCTTTGTCGATTTAATAACAAAGTACTCCCTCACTGTCTTTAAATGTAGAAGCTTAACTGCTCTTTGCAAGTGCTTCTTTGAATTGAATAACATGGCTTTTTCAATATAAATAGCACCATTCATGAAATCTTCCGGTTCACGTCACGTACGTTGTGATGTATATTCATCATGTGTATCGCCAAAGATATCTGGACCATCTGGGAGATGATCAAGATAAGGAATTTCATGATTACGAAACTGACTCATGGACATTGGTCTTGGCGATCGATTGGGCATTAAAAAATCATCATCACTAGACGATGCCTCAAATGGAACATTATCTCCTGATTCCTTGGCATTAGGCAAATCATCACTATCACTAGCTGAAGGTGAGCCTTAATTTGGAAGGTCACGATCATCGATATTCACAGGATCAATGGGCTTATCATGTGTGATATTTTCCCTATGTATGTAAAAAAGTATAAATATTTGTCTCATGCATTTAACTTACTTAAATAAAAAATCAACTGTTGGACATACCGATAATCATCTGCATCAAAAGTAGGCGAGACATGAAAATTTGAGGATGTCCCAACATTTTCCGTCATTTCAAAGTGTGAGGACTGACCAAAATAATTATCTAGTCCTAACTTGGAGCAATATTCCTATCTTGCTGAGGTAAACCGCTACAAAATATATAATAATAATAATAATAATAATAATAATAATAATAATAATAATAATAAGAATAGTAAATCATATAAATTAATAAATAATTGACAAAATCAACAAATAATAATCGAAATATAATTATTGAGCATTACCAATCACTTTCATTGATAGTTTCGTTCAAATCAAAATCATATCGACCGGTAAGAATATTTTGATAATGAGTCATGTTAGGAAAATCAGTAGATTGAGTTATTGGAAATCCATCAACGCTATTACGATTTTCTAATCGGGGATGGATATCGACCGATAAAGGAGAACGTTGTTGACTAGTCTTAGGCTCCTTCCTAACATAGATTTCAAGTATTGTTAACTTGATTTGATCTATGTAGTCATTTGGAACCCTCAAAAAATCGGTCAACGATTCATCATTATAGATAATCCACTCTCCAAAATTTACTTGTCCTTATGATAAAAATGAAGTAGGGTATTTTCCGACTATAATCAAATTATAACTAGTACTGTTTATACCCATTCTTTTATAAATTGATGAAAGACATTAATTGAATATTTAGCATTGTGTTTGGGAGGGCAATTATAATAAACGGTATTTCCGTCATGTATAATTTCCCCATCCCAATAAATCGAAACTCTAACTTTTGATTTAGAAGACATTTTTTTTAGATTGAAATGAACAAATATAGAAGACTTTATGTTGTAGGTGCTATGAACGAAAATTTTTATTATGGGAGAGGCACACATACTGTCAGTTGTGTGAGGCCTCATTTGGCTGTATACTGTGGGACCCATATGTTCTTATTTCCCTACTTTTTCTTTTCTAATTTTAATCTTTTCTTTTACTTTTTCTTTTTTACTTGCATTTTCCTTTTTGCTTGTTAATTCTTAGTGTAAATTTTATTTTTTATTTTTTATTTTAATAAAGAAGCTTTGAAACTCACACACGGTATTTATTATATATTTTATATCTCTATTACTATTTATTTGAGGGAAAATTAAAGTAATATATTGAAAAAATTAAATTTACTTATTTTTGGATGAATTCAAGAAAATTGAGGATAGTGATATAAAAAAAAATTAGTGAAAATTCATGTAATCAACCAACTGAACTAATTAGTTTATGCTTTTCTTTTTTTACATACTGAATTTTGACTTAAATTTACGATAATTATATAAGTTTTTAGTTTATTATTTTAATATTATTTTTTCTATTCTATATTATTTATTCTATTATAATAAATAGTTGTGTGAAATTTATTTTTTAGTTTATAAAATCAAGATATATGTAGTTTTTCTAATCCTAACAATTAATTTTTTTATAATTATAAATAAATTTTGTAAAATTGCAAAAATTCTTTTAAGGAATAAATTATTAAAAATATTATTTATATTTATAATTTCTTTAAGAACATGTAAGAAAAGTAGATAAGCAAAATATTTATTAAATTTCACCTATCTTGATTTTTAAGAATAAGAATATGGTATAAATTGATAGAAATAATATTTATTTATGTTGGTGTCTATGGATGTTTTTCGTTTTTGAATTTCATGACAATAGTATCAAAACTTGTGTAATTGTTTTTCAAGATCATTGATGTTCTTTCCATTTTAGTTACTTATTGATGAGTATTTGTGGATTGAAGTGTTTTTGGATTATGAAATTGTTGAGAGAAAAATAAAAGAACATGTTAAATTTATACCTTCTTTATTTTTCATATTAATGATCTACTTTTTCTTTTACAAATTTCTTAAAAAAACACAAATAAAATATATACCTTAATTTTTTTTGGTAACTTTATAAATTTTATTTATACTTTCTAGATCAAGCAAGTAAATATCCTTAGAGGTAGTCCAACTACATAAGAATCGAAATACACAAGAATTTTAACATAGTTTCTCAGACTGCATGGTTTAATTATTTTACCCAAGCAAAGGGCCTGTCAAGAAGCTACTACATACTTTTATTGAGCCCATGTTTCTGATAGTTCTAACCGGATATCAGGCGCCCTACTTATCAAACTCTTTTTCGGGCTCAAAACCACGGCTCATCAGACGGAGTCACAAAGACAAAACCAATAAAAGTAGTACTAGATCCGACTGTACCTCAATCTCAGAACCAAGTCGAGAAGCCATACTAAAATTCTTCTATATTTAAATAAAGCTTAGATCTGTTCATGGTCTATATAAAAGAGAAGTTAGTTATCCGGCATAGATATAATTTTTTAGCCGGACATAGTCACGACTTAGATCAGAGAATTTATAAAAGTAAAAGACAGGAAGAAAGAGAAAAGAAAGTACATTTTTGTTACCAAACTGAACACTTTATTATTCCGGCCAAAATCCGGCAAGCTTACAAAACTTAGTAAGAAGAGTTTACAAGAAAGAGAGAGAGAGTGCAAAACGGAAGAGAGGGTTTCTAAAACCTGCTCTCAATTAAAGAAAAACAAACTTATTTATAGAAAAAGGAAAGCATCTTTGTACAGGATATTGGGCCCCTATTTGGGTCCTGGTAATAATGTATCTACTATAGGTGAACAGTGTATCTACTGTAGGTGAACAGTGTTGCTACAGTAGTGCGGACCTGCTACCGACGCGAATAAGCTTTACACTTCTTTGCCTTTTGGAATCGGAAAAAGCATATTGTAACTCTTCCATATGAAGATGATTTCTCTGAGGAAAATATCCCTACCAAATCTAAGGTCACTACTAGAAGACCTATAAAATGGGAAGAAACTAATTTTCCTACTACTTGGATTCTAGATTCTGTTATACCCCCTGAACACCTGATAGATGCTGTCACCAATTCCGAATATAATTTTCCATAATATAAGCTCCTTTAAATCTCTATTAAGAGGAACTACCTTTAAAATCGTAACCAAATCTTTATCAGGAAAGAAGTTAAGAAAACCCATCAGAAGAAAGATATTCTCTTGATAAGAAGTCTGGGAGGGAATTATCACTTCCCTTTTTATAATGAATTTCGAAATCAAAAGGGGCTAATTGTGCCTGCCACCTAGCAAAAATTAACTTAGACGCATCATGTTTAAAATTTTTATCAAACATATACTTGACTGACTGAGCATCAGTTTTTATCAAAATTTTTTGATTATATATATCATCTTGAAATTTTAAAACACACTTAACGATAGTTAATATTCATGAGCTACCGTCACATATTTTTTCTAAGCATCGCTCCATTTCCTGAATGAAATCGAATAAGATATTCATTTTTATCATGCGGATTAATTTGTTTCAATATACCTCCATACCCAATATTAGACTCATCCGTCTCTACAATCTTTGGCTAAGCAGAATTAGCAAGGGTTAAACAAGGTAAAATTTAACACTTTCTTTAATAGTCCTTAGAAGATCTGTGAGACTATTAGTCCAAGGATTCCTATGATCCTTTTTTAGCCTGTCATATAACGGAGCTAAATCTCGAGACAAATTCTTGTAGTATGGGGAAATGTAGTTTAAACTTCCCAGAAATCGCTGCAATTGCGTCTTATCTGTAATAATATCAGGGAATTTCGATGCGAATTCAATAGATTGCTGAATAGGAGTCATTTTTCCTTGACAAATCAAATGACCCAAAAATCTAATTTCTGTTTGAAAAAGACTCATTTTAGGTTTAGATATGACCAAACCATTTTGAATAACTATTTTCTTAAAAATGTCTAAATGCTTAATATGCATTTCAAGAGTCTTTGAGTATACCCGAATATCATCAATATAAACTATGATGAAATCCAAATAGGGATTAAAAATATCATTCATTATCTTTTGATATTCTGAAGGAGCATTTTTTAACCCAAAAGGCATTACATTCCATTCGTACTGTCCAAACGGAACATTAAATGTCGTTCTATATGAATGGTCTCTAAATATTTGGATTTGCCAATATCCAGATTTTAAATCAAATTTTGAAAATATATTAGCATCATATAATCTGGTTAATAAATCTCTTTTATTTGGAATAGGATATCTAATCCATTTTAAAAATTTATTTACAGGTTTATAATTTATAACTAACCTGGGAACACCTCATTCTTTTTCTGCTGCGTTATTAACATAAAAAGCAGTACACGACCATGGTGATTTGGAAGGCTTTATCAAACCCTTTTGTAATAAATTATCAATTTCCCTTTTGCAGAATTCAACCAATTCGGTATTCATCTGACAAGGACGTGATTTGGTAGGGATATTTTCCTCAGAGAAATCATCTTCATATGGAAGAGTTACAATATGCTTTTTCCGATTTCAAAAGTCACTAGGATGATCAACACAAATATCAATGGCCATTTTTTCAGAAATGAGTTTAATTTTTTCCTGTACTTTAGCAGATTTTAAAGTATCAAATATATTCATACTAAATATCTCAAATTGTAAATAATCAACATGCTTTTGTTTCATTTCAATTAGAGCATTAATATCTCTAGAAATAGGCTCGGTGATAAAAGTATAACTAATATCTTGATTTTTATAAGTAGCAGAAAATCTTTTAGCATTTATATTAGTAAAAAGGATAAATTGCATTTAAAAAAGGAGTTCCTAGAATAATAGGAGGGTATAATTGATTTTTTACTAAGAAAAAGAAGTGAGGAATACAAACTTTATTCTGGTAAATACGAGTATTAGATAATTTATACTTTATATCTAAAGTATGATCAGATGCAGATTTAACCATATGAGTTGTTTTTTCAAAATATTTAGCAGGTACAAGACCTTGAATGCAACTCACATCAGCACCACTATCAATCATAACAATGTTAGTTATAGAAAAAGTATTATCAATTAATATAGTACATTTAACATACCATTTATGAGCTGTAACAATTTGCATCATCCCTAAAATATATTTTGTTTCGGATCAATATTCAAAGTGTTGGCAAGAGTATTTTCTTCAGTAGTAGATTCATCAACCTTATTTTTTCCTTTGCTATTAGCAAACTCAATCTGAGTAAGCCGATGATCATAAATAATATGATTTTGTTTAAGAAATTTAATTTCTTCTTTCAAATGTTCAATTTCTCCTTTTACATCATCAAAAGAGGTATCACGAATAACCATGGTTTGTTTAGAAGAGAGTCTATTATGAACTTCAGACAAGGAGTAAGGAGCAGAATAATTAAATTCATCTTTAACCTTTTTATCACTAGGAATACTAGTTGAAGAGCTAGTTTTACTAGCAGTCAATTGAATGATCTTGAAAAAATTTAATTAATCATATCTTTGTAAATTAAAAAATAATTTTATATAACTATTTTTAATAATATAAATAATTAATATGAGATGGAAAAACAATATAAAAATGTAATAAATAGAATGAGTCAAGCAAAATTTTTTGAATTTCATATTTTTCATAAATAAAGTAATTTAAGTATGGAACAATTGTTTTATAAAAGAAACCAAAGGAAAAAAAAGAGTAAAAGAAGAAAGAACGGGAAAAAAACGTTAAAAGGAAGAGAGAGAAAGAGGAGTGTCCCCTTTTTTGAAAGTGATCCATTTGGCAAAATATAAATGGGCATCAGGAAAAAAACGTTAAAAGGAAGAGAGAGAAAGAGGAGTGTCCCCTTTTTTGAAAGTGATCCACTTGGCAAAATATAAATGGGCTTCATACAACTCTTGTTTGCCACATCATACTTGTGCCTCATCCATGATAAAAATTTCCCATGCCATTATCCTTTTTTCGACTCTTGGAGACATAATTTTGGTTTCATGAGCATATATTATTTATTATAGGGAAAAAAGACAAATATACCCCCGAACTATCACAAATGGTACGTACATATTCTCCGTTATACTTTAAGCTTGCATATACCCTTACCGTTACTCTTTTGGGTTATGTATATCCTTAAAACTAACGGACGGACACGTGACTTCATCTCAACAATTCACCCGATTTTATTTATTTTTTACCTAAAATTAAAAAACCCACCCATGACCCAAATTAAAACACCATGACATTTAAATTAAAATGAAAACAAAGAGCCTTCCTCCCTTAAAACATAACCCAAAACCTTTTAAATCAAACAAAACACGAAATTGTTCTTCAATACATCTTCATTTGTAGCTCTTTTTCAAATCTCATTAAACAAAGACACAGTAGCTTGTTATTTCATTGAAAAACAAGAGACCCATTTTAATTTGTTGTTCAAATCGATTTGTTGTTGAATGGGGTTGGAAATATTATCACCATTGATGGACGAAACTTCAAATTTAAAAGTGGGTCTTCAATAGAATAAAAAATTTCGAATTTAAATTGATTTGTTGTTGTTGAAAGGGGTTGGAAATACTATCATCATTGATGGACAAAGCTTCAAGAAAAGTGAGTTTGCAATCAAATAAGAAAATTTTAACTTAAATTAATTAGTTGCTGTTGAAACGGGTTAAAAATACTACCACCATTGACGGATAAAGCTTCAAGCTTTAAATTGAATTTGCAATTGAATAAAAAAAAATTGAGCTCAAATTGATTTGTTGTGATTAAAAGGGTTCAAAAATATTCTTGAAATAGATTTTGATGAAATGAACCAAGTGCACCATATTTTTGTGGTTGTTGTTGGAAAGCTTTTGATTTTAATTTTGCACAAAATTGAAAAAATTGTGTTGTTGAAAGCGGTTGATTCATTCTTGTTGTCTAAACTCTAAGGAGGATGCATTAAGTTTATTCTAGATGAAGATTTTTTTTTTATTTCTCTTTTTTTTTTTTTTTTGGATTAGCAAGGAATCAGTGATATTCTCTCACAAAAAAGATGAAGGGTATTTGGTTGTGGGTCGGGTGAATCTTTTTTTTTTAGGTAAATAAATAAATAAAATCGAGTAAATGGCTAAGATGAAGCCACGTGTCCGTCCGTTAGTTTGAAGGGTATACACAACCCAAAAGAGTAATGTGAGGGCATATACAACCTTAAAGTATAACGAAGGATATTAACATACCATTTGTATTAGTTCGGGGGTATATTTGTCATTTTTCCCTTTATTATATAGCAGAGCAGATCAATTAGAAGATACTACTGACCTGAATTATAATAAAACACGGAGGTGGCATGGGAAACAATGGACTTGTTCCAGAGAAACTGAAATGCACCTTCCGTCAAGAACAGGCAGCATGTGAAATAGTGATCCTAACATTTGTATTTTGATTTATATGTCGTAATATACATTTATATGTCCTATCCCAGAACTCGTACCCGCACACCCGAATCGAATACCGACATGAATGTTGGTGTGAAATTCGAACAACTATCTAGTCAAATTTACCTTCCCTTCTACGACTTTGAAGTTACTCTTGGATTTGTAGGTGACATCTTGATCTATTGAATCTTTGTTGTAGTGCAATTCCTATTAATTATACAGGAAAATAATATAAAAATCAACTAATAAAAGATTTCCAAAAGGATAAACTGAATCTTTAAAACCAAACATGTTTACATTTTACACAGGTTGCAGACCCGCAAATAAAAATGGAACAATAAACCTTGAAAAGTCATATGCATTAAATGTGTGTATATATACACACATGTAAAAAGAGTTGTAATGTATTATCATCAATAGTTAAGCAACCCACTTTAGCTTACAAATTGCCCAGTTTGAGCACAAAAGAGACGAAAAGGTAGAAGGAAGATGGATATCTAGGTTGAGCTTGAATAAAATTTGGGTAAAAAGTGTAAGGAGATGAAGAGAATTGAAACAATGGTATGAAATTGGGAGATGTTGGGGTTTTTTTTTTTTTTTTTTAATTATATTTTTTTGCTTAGAATGCTGGAGAAGAAAACAGATGATTCTAGAAATTGGTTGTCAGCGTAAAATTACCAAACTACCCTTGATCGTCCTTGGGTTCACATTTCTATATAATAGAATAGAAATAGAAACTAGATAGGTAGTGCCCGTGCTAAGCACGGGCCCAATACTATAATTCTAAAATATTTTTTAGGCTAATTTCAAATATACACAATAATATATATAATTAGTTTACAATAAATATAATCATACTTTATTTACATAAAAGTAGCAAAAAATCATAAAAGGTATATTCTAATTATACAATATAGCTTGTCTAATATCATCAAAAGTATACACTAACTATATAATATATCTTACCCATACATGAGCTATACACTGACCACACATTATGATACACTCACAAAACTAAAAAAATAATTTAACCATATATGAAATATACACTTTTATTCAATTTCGATCAACTCAAAATCACCTCTAAACAATCTCAGATTTTAGATATTGAATCTAAAGTAAATCCTTTAGAAGGAATGTGTCTCTATCTACAAGAAAATGAGCCTGTATTGGAGTTTTGCCAAAGATAGTGCCCTCAATTATTCACTTTCATTCACTTGACATATAGCTATCATTTGTTACTCTAACGAAAAAGGCATAGGATAATGTGGTCAAAGAAGATTTGTAACAGAAATTATCTCACATATAACGTGTAAGTTCATTCCTATGGCACTAATTTACACGAGGTGAAAAGGATAATCAATAATGCTCATAGAAGTCATTCTTAAACAATGTTCATTATTACATCCTAGGAAATTTGCTTAACATTTTTATTTGAACAGTGTGTACAAGTAATGAAATCACATTTAGCAATTGAAAAACTCTTTGAACATACAGTGTTAATTGGATAACAACCCAATATTGCATGATTAGATCACTCAAGTAGATGCTAAGATATGCATCTTTCATGAGGAAGCATTACTTGCAAAGGTGGAGTAATTTATCGGTAGAGGTACAAAAACACAGTGTTACTAAGTTTTGGAAGGCACTTGCAACTCACTGTAACTTGAGAATGAAGTTTAGTCAGATGTACCATATGCAATAGTGTGCTCACTCTCTTTTGTTGTGTAGAAATTTTCCTAATGCATAAAATAGAGAGGGAGTTTCATCTTTTCCAAATGAGAAACAGAACACATCATCCAAACAACTAACATTATCCAATCGAATGACAAACAGAACACATCATCCAATTATCCAGTCTTTCTTTTGACGATAGAATAGGCATTATATGTGGTTTAAGACAAAGATACTGCAGATAATTAATTACATGTCTGATATCACCTTCACTCACTTTGACTATCGAATCAGCACTAACTTCACGTTGCTCCTTTTTGCATATAGCTGCAAGTGTTTTCTTGATTGAATTGACAGTGACAGGGTTGAAGTTAAGTTGACCTAAAAATTATGAACTAACAAAAAAATTATAGATAATTACCAAGATTTTTGCATTAATATGAACCACCCATTCTTCATTTTTGACCTAAGACTTCTTCATTGACAGAAGGAACAGAGTTGAAATTTCCAATCCTAGGTAATTCAATGTCATCACAAAAGTTAGTAAGACAAACAACTTCCCTGTTGTTATAGAAACTTAGGTATAGCTGAAATCCTTTTTTTCTTTTAGTTCAGGGTATAGTGAAACTAACCATGACCTGGTGAAAATTCCAAAGATAGAGATCACACACTTCAGGCTTGACTTAGACAATGACCTACTCACTCTTCATTGCTACAGTTTCACTTGCAAGCAAACCTTTAAAATGGTCCAACATTTCTTTAACCTGAATAGATCCAAAACCAAGATGTTCATCCTATGATTCCCAACCAACACATTTTCTTTCGTTTCATCAAAATATATATATATATATATATATATATATAAGAACCTTGCATACTTTCTAGACATCTGGAGCTTCTTAACGGATCCAATAATTTGTATCATTGAAATTATCTTCTTTGGTCACATACTTCATATTTTATATCTGAAATCAAACAAAGTAAATAAAAACAGTAAGCACGTAATATCATGTGATTTTTCAATGCATGGAGGAACAATCAGTGTAAAGTAATTAATCAAATGCACAACATTTTGCCTGAAACATTTCAAAGACACTAAAGTAGAGTCATAAATTTGTGGGAACATAAAATAAAAATAATAAAAATAGTTAAGAATAATTATAACTCTTACCCAAAAGAAGGTGTAACTCAAAGCTATATCAACAAGTAGCAGTAGAAAATCAAGAAAGGTTGAAGAGACTTTGATATTTTGTGTATGTAAAGAATTTGGATTCTCAACACCAAATATTCAAGTATTATATAGTCCTTGACAATCAATTTATCACAACACCAGTTAAATTATTGAATTACAACGAAAAACACTGAAGTAACAATAAGTAAGGATATACATAAGAAGTAGGATGAAAAGCTTAGACTCTAGAAGAAGAAGAGAGGAACAAACGTTTCTTCAATATGCATAAACTCTTCTTTCAAACTCATTCTCCCTTTTAACCAAATACTAATTGGGCTTGGATCCCAAATAAAACACTCCAACATTGAACTTAGTCCAATCTCATTCACGACTTCTAACCCATAGACCTTTATAGAGCTAGTTTGGTTCACAACAATGTATTTATCTTTCTTACTGTCATGTAATTACATAACTTTGATATTTACACATAACCCCCAAAAAATAATCTTAAATTTCATATGTAGAAACACTTATCAAGCATAATGTGGTTGTAAAGTAAATTCAAGATAGACAATATTCACAAATTGAACCAAAAATTAAATGTGAAAAAAAGTGTCATCGCTTGATAATTGTAATCAAAATTTGTGACAATGGAGTTAAAAAAAAATAGAAAAATGAGCAAGACTAAAACAGTGGAGGTTCTACACATTTCAAACTCGTAAGCCTTTAGTTTCGCCACAAAAAAATAACATATGTTAAGATTAGTATCAAACACTGTAATTAGTATTTTAGCTATATCAATCATAGAATTGATTCTAGTCAAACTATTATTTTGAATCATGGGATTAATTCTAAACCCCATTCAAGAAGAGGTTTGGAAGAAAAACCAAAAGAAAATAGAGAACTTGGTGAGGGAAAGAGGGGACTATTATAAGAGCATATATAGATGAAGAATTAATGCACAAGTAGAGCAATATGAACAAAAAGCTAAATAAAAATTGCACGTCAAAATATTTAATAACCAGAGAGAATTATATATTCATCTGACTAATACCTAAAAGCGAAATCAAAATTTCCAAGGGTTATACATCAATAATTGACCTTTAACTGGTCATTTTAATAAATAAATAACTGAAAACACAGAAACTGAAGCAGCTCCTTCCTCATGAATCAGTATGAACGTTTGTTTTTATCGGCACAAATACTCGGCAAGCATGCAGTAGCACACATTGAATTCGTAAGACTACCTATGTCAAATTCGAACACATTGAATCGAATCTCAAGCTTGCTACTTCATCTCAATTTTATTCCCACTCAAAAACTTATCCTTTAGTTTTAACCACAAATTATTAAAAAAATTCAATAACAATTTAAAAGTTCTCATTATAAGATTTATACAGAAGAAGAAGGGAAAAATAGATTAAAGGAGGGATGAAATTAAGTGAGAGGGTAATTTCTAGAATCTAGAATGAAGATATGTGTCAAATGACAAAATATTTAATTGTAGAATTATGTCGGTTTGTGGTGCAATAAAAGCCACTTGGAGTGACCATTCAACCTCCAATTGACACGTAATGATAAGTACAATACTTTAATGTGCAATTAATATACTTCCTCCGTTTAAAAAAGAATGTTCTAGTTTGACTTGAAACAAAATTTAAGAAAAGAAAGAAGATTTTTTAATTTTGTGATTCTAAATTAAAGGTATGTCAAATGTACCAAAATGCCCTTTAATCCTGTGGTCTTAAACATGTCATGTGGAAAGTTGAAGTTAAAGTATTGCCAAAAAATGAAAGGGATCATTCTTTTTTAAACAAAATAAAAAAGAAATGAGACCATTCTTTTTTAAATAGAGGGAGTAGCTTTTTGTACAACTTTATTGCGGTGGTCCTCCTCCTCTTCACATTTCTATATAATAGAAATACTTCATTCGTTTAAAAAAGAATGATCTCCTTTCCTTTTTAGTCAGTTTAAAAAAGAATGACCTCTTCTTCTTTTTTTGTAACATTTTAATTTCAGCTTTTCACGTGGCATGTTTAAGGCCACAAGATTAAATGAAATTTTGTACATCTAACATAACTTTAATTCAGGACCACAAAATTCAAAAGTCTTCTTTATTTTCTTAAACTCTGTCAAGTCAAACTAAACCATTTTTTGTGAAACAGAGAGACTAGATAATAAGAGTAAAATATACGTGCAATTGACATGCATAGGAATTCTTTTTTGATTTCTTCGTGCGAGTATTACCTATGAGATTGTACTCCCTTTGGTCCATATTGGGTGAACTGTTTTGAAACTTTTTTTGTAGTTTAAAATAAGTTAATTATTTAAAGTTTAAAAGGATTTTTGGAGTTTTTTTCATATTTATCTTTAATTTAATGAGGTTTTAAATTACTTTACAATTTAGAAAACTAATTTGGAAATAATTAAAAGGATAATAGTGAAAAGTAATCTTTTATTTATGTCTTTAAATAATTTTTTTAAGAGGTGTCGGACTAGAAAGAATATTCCAATGGGATTGGATTTAGCATAGTTACGGACAAAATGTTATCATTACAAAACTTTCTAACATAAATGACATATGGGCAAAGGAATAATTTAAGAGAAAATTGCACTCTAATGCATTTTATAAAGCTATATATTACATAATTTAGTCAAGATTAATTTCAATGCTTACATACTTCGGGTGTGTTTGGTATGAACGAAAATATTTTTTGGAAAATGTTTTTTAATTTTTTTATGTTTGATTGGGTAAAATCTTTTGGAAAATGTTTTCCAAATCAGTTCATTTTCCTCAAATTTAAGGAAAATGACTTCTTTTCAAAAATTAAGGAAAACATTTTCCAAAACTTTCCATCAACTTTAAATTACAATTTTTTTGTTGAAAAAATAAATTTAAAGCTTATATTTTAAAAAAGATTCAAATTCAATTTTTTAAATTTTAAAAATATTTCCAATTTCCAATTATTTTTTTCACCCCTACCCGCGAACCCCCCCTCCCCCCAGCCAGCCCACCCCACCTCCAAAAAAATTTAGGTTTATTTTTAAAATATATTTTCAATTTCAACTAAAAAATTGTTTTACTCTCTAGTAAAAATAAAAGATATTTTCTCAAAAATATTTTTTATTCATAAATCAAACACAAAAATATCTTTTCCAGAAAATATTTTCTACTCACAAACCAAAATGAGAAAAATAAGTAAAAAATGTACTTATTTTCTAGGAAAACGTTTTCTATGATACCAAACACACCCTAAATTAGTCCAATTTTATGCCTTCCTCTATAATGATACTCTATCGATATATCAGTCATTGCTAACAAGAGATTCTGGATATTTTTGTCTTTCATGAATTTAAATCAAAGATATTTTATTTTTCCTACCGTAACAACCTGCGTCGTCGTTATGGTTGTATAGGGACATAGACACTTGTATAACTGAAAAATAAAACAAAGTGAAAAATTCTGTCAAGCTTCACTCTAGTGAAGGCAACGAAGCTGGATAATTTCCCTACAACGAAGGGGTTGTTCACTATAGAGAAGACCCTCGCTATAGCAAAGGCCGGAAAAAAAATAATCACATTTTAAGTTAGTTTTTTGTCTAGTATATTTGAGAAGGTTTGACCAAAATAATATAAATATAAAACAAATGAACAAAAGTAATACATATTCTTAAAAAGTAACCAAAATAGTATAAACGCTATCTTGAGTAATGTTTTATCTATTATTTTATTCATAACAACTAACGGATAGAAAACAGAGAAAGAGAAACCAATTACTGTTAGTTAGTATTCTACTAATTTTACTAACAACTTAAGTTGGTTAGTATTCTACTAATAAATTACCAACATATTTCTAACTGAATTATAATTTAAAACTTAACAACGAAATTCTAACAGATTACCAACCAATATCTTACTAACTAAGTATTTTAGTTGGTAAATACGGCGGAAAAAAATGGCGCCAAATTTAGCAACATTCTATCAATGGATTACCAACTGAAATATTACTAACGCACACCTTTTGTTGGTAATATTACAAACGAAGTATATATCGGTTGGTAAATATGACAAAAAATTGTTTATATAATTTATTAACATATTACCAATGAATTACTAACCAAACATTTACCAACGGCAAGATTGTGTTGCTAAATTTACCAACCAAATATAAATGTGTTGGTAAATTAGTAACGAAATGTAATTTGTTGGTAAACTTGCTAATCAATATCCAATTAGTTGGAAATTTTGCCGACGAATAAAGATTGTAGTTAGTAAATTGCTAACATCATTAAAATAGTTGGTAATATACCAACCGATCATTAATCCATTGGTAAAATTTACCAACATATTAATTATTAGTTGGGAATATTACATATGAATATTTAGTTGAATAGTAACTATTACCAACTATGATAAAATTTATTGGTAAATTATTAATTAATAACTTATATTTGAATAGTTGGTAAATTTACCAATTGAAGTTAAATTTTTTGGTAAATCAACATCTAGTGTTGAGGCTTTCATATTGATCAGTCTGTGTCGTTAGGCGTTTTAACTTTTAAATTTTAACCAAAACTTCACTTTGGTCAATATTTTTGATAAACGTGCTCAAATTAGAACTCTGTTAGTGTCATTAGCTTCGAAAGGTCATTTTTGGTCTAATAGGAAGGTTGGTTCAAGTTTTGAGGCTTTCGTTTTTTGTTTGTGCTGTTAGGTGTTTTAAATCTTATATTTTTGTCAATATTTTTGTGAACGTGCTCAAATGAGAATTCTGTCAGCGTAATTAACTCCAAAGGTCATTTTTTATCTAATAGGATGGTTGGTTCGGGTTTTGAGGCTTTCATTTTTAGTGTGTGCCGTTAGGTGTTTTAACTTATAAATTTTGGCCAAAATTTAACTTCGGTCAATATATTTGATAAACGTGCTCAGATGAGAATTTCGTCAGTGCAGCTAGATGCTGAAGGTCATTTTTTATGTAATAAGATAGCGGGTTCGGGTTTTGAGGCTTCCGTTTTTAGTTTGTGTAGTTAGGCATTTTAACTTTTAACTTTTGGCCAAAATTTCACTTTAGTCAATATTTTTGGTGATCGTGCTCGAATTGAAATTTTGTCATCGCAGTTAGCCATATAAGTTCAGTTTTGGTCAAATAGGATAGTTGGTTCGGGTTTTGAGACTTTTATTTTCAGTTTGTGTCGTTAAGCATTTTAACTTTTAACTTTTGGCTAAAATTTGAATTAGGTCAATTTTTTCGGAAAACATGCTCAAATTGAAATTTCTTGAGCGCGGTAAGCTCTGGAAGGTCATTTTTCGTCTTATAGTATAGTTGGTTTGGATTTTGAGGTTTTCATATTCAGTTTGTACTGTTAGGCGTTTTAACTTTTAACTTTTGGCCAAAATTTGACTTTGCTTAACATTTTTTATAAACGTGCTCTGATGAGAATTTGGNCTTGCTAACCAATATCCAATTAGTTGGAAATTTTGCCGACGAATAAAGATTGTAGTTAGTAAATTACTAACATCATTAAAATAGTTGGTAATATACCAACCGATCATTAATCCATTGGTAAAATTTACCAACATATTAATTATTAGTTGGTAATATTACATATGAATGTTTAGTTGAATAGTAACTATTACCAACTGTGATAAAATTTATTGGTAAATTATTAATTACTAACTTATATTTGAATAGTTGGTAAATTTACCAATTGAAGTTAAATTTTTTGGTAAATCAGCATCTAGTGTTGAGGCTTTCATATTTAGTTTGTGTCGTTAGGCGTTTTAACTTTTAAATTTTAGCCAAAACTTCACTCTAGTTAATATTTTTGATAAACGTGTTCAAATTAGAACTCTGTCAGTGTCATTAGCTGCGAAAGGTCATTTTTGGTCTAATAGGAAGGTTGGTTCAAGTTTTGAGGCTTTCGTTTTTTGTTTGTGTCGTTAGGTGTTTTAAATCTTATATTTTTGTCAATATTTTTGTGAACGTGCTCATATGAGAATTCTGTTAGCATAATTAACTCCAAAGGTCATTTTTTATCTAATAGGATGATTTGTTCAGGTTTTGAGGCTTTCATTTTTAGTGTGTGCCGTTAGGTGTTTTAACTTATAAATTTTGGCCAAAATTTAACTTCGGTCAATATATTTGATAAACGTGCTCAGATGAGAATTTTGTCAGTGAAGTTAGATGTTGAAGGTCATTTTTTATGAAATAAGATAGAGGGTTCGGGTTTTGAGGCTTCCGTTTTAGTTTGTGTAGTTAGACATTTTAACTTTTAAGTTTTGGCCAAAATTTCACTTTAGTCAATATTTTTGGTAATCGTGCTCGAATTAAAATTGTCACTGCAGTTAGCCATATAAGTTCAGTTTTGGTCTCGTAGGATAGTTGGTTCAGGTTTTGAGACTTTTATTTTCAGTTTGTGTCGTTAAGCGTTTTAACTTTTAACTTTTGGCTAAAATTTGAATTAGGTCAATTTTGTCGGGAAACATGCTCAAATTAAAATTTCGTCAGCGCGGTAAGCTTTGGAAGGTCATTTTTCGTCTTATAGTATAGTTGGTTTGGATTTTGAGGTTTTCATATTCAGTTTGTACCGTTAGGCGTTTTAACTTTTAACTTTTGGCCAAACTTTGACTTTGCTTAACATTTTTTATAAACGTGCTTTGATGAGAATTCGGTTAGCGCGATTAGCTTGGAAAGGTCATTTTTATATCTAATAGGATGGTTGGTTCAGGTTTTGACGCTTCCATTTTCAGTTTGTGCTGTTAGGCATTTTAACTTTTAAGTTTTGGCCAAAATTTAGATTTGGTCAATATTTTTGATAAATGTGTTCAAATTAAAAATTTTGATGTAATTATATGTGTCATATTGAAATTAATTTAACTTGTTATCATAGATTTTGCATTGTTTCATTCAATTATGATTTATAAAATTGATATTAATATTTTTGGATTTATGTTCGTGCTCTTAGATTTTTAAATGCAATAAATTAATAAATATTTTACTATTGGATAAGTTAATAATATTTTGAACATATTTTCAATCAATTACTAACCTAACATTGAACTTGAATGATACATTACCAACAAACTAACTATCAATTAGTAAATTTATTAGAAAAACAAATAATCATACTAACGTATTTAAAATTTATTACTAACAAGGGTTGTGGTGTAGTGGTAAGTACTCCTTCATCCTTAACCAAGAGGTCTCGGGTTCGATTCCCCTTGGGTACGGAGTCGCCTTTTTATGGAGCACAGAGGTCTCGGGTTCGATTCCCCTTGGGTACAAAGTCGCCTTTGTTAGGGAGCACTTTACCCCCCAATGTGGGACTTCCCGGCGTGAATTCGAATTTAATCGGGCTCCAATATGGATACCGGACCGGATGGGAAACCAAAAAAAAAAAGTACTTAAAATTTATTGGTAAATTACCAACATAAATTTTATGTTACTAAAATTGCCAACCAATTACCAATGTCTTTGGAAAAGTTTACTATCAGACATTTGTTACTATAATTACCAACGGAATCGAATAATGAAGAAAAATTTTTACCAACTCCTTTTCAATTCATTAGTAAAGTTACTAACGATATACTAACCAAAAATTAGTTGGTGAATTTACCAACGGAAATTTTCAGGCCATATTTCAAAAATTTGTAACAACATATTTGGGTGTTTACCAACTGCTTTTTGGTTGGTAAGTTTACCATCAAATTAAAATAGGTTGGTAATATTTACCGACAAGCCTTTTAACAACAAATTAATATAAGTTGGCATATGGTTGGTAACTCAATTTGCCAAACAATTTGATCAATTTACCAATGAATTTTTTTGTTGGTAATTGGAGTTCCTTTTGTAGTGGTTCCTGTTGATAACGTAATATGAAAAACTACATTTTTGAAAAAGAGATTGCAATTGTACTTGTAACATTTAATTCACAATATTTTTAAAATAGTGTTAGTTAAATACTTTAAATTTTTTATTTAAAATAAGTTTTTTTTATATATATATATATATATATATATATTTGTGTGGTAATAAATCATTTCAATAATTGTAAAAATGAATATTTGATAAATGTTTATTAATATTGATAAATTTTAAGTAGTGTTGATTAAATAATTTAAATTTTCTTATCCAAAATATCTCCATATTTATGAATTAAGATAAAGGTGAAAACAAACAACTAACTATACCTTGATTTTTCTTTTTAAATGACAACTATTTTGAACCAATTATTTTTCACAAAGACGACAAGTAAAGTGGTTGGAATAAAATACAATGTAATTTTTATTATTTTAAACAAGAAAGTCAGTATAATTAAAATATTAGTAATTAGGTCAAATCTAAAACTACAAAATTTACCTTGAATTAATTTTTTATTTACACCATTTTAAACATAGAGAAACTGATAATATTTTCACAATCCTAACATATGCCAACAAGCATAAACATCGAATAAATGACATTATTCATATCCATGCTAAAAGTAAACGAATAAAGAAAAAGGATAAATTTAATTAAAAAGAAAAAATTAGAATGCAAGCAACTGACATAAGTTGAAGCAAATTCGTTACTGCTACTAACGTTTTATGTTAACGTCCGTTCTTTTTTTACTTTCTGTCCGTCAATTTTTTTGAATAAAATAATAGGTAAAACGTTACTGATGATAGCGTTTATACTATTTTGGTTATTTTTTAAAAATGTGTATTACTTTTGTTCATCTGTTTTATATTTGTATTACTTTGGTCAAAACTTCTATATTTGATCATAACTAAGAATATTTGATCAGAGAATCCCAAGGGAAACTTTCCCAAGATTTAAGACTTTTCTCTCTTAAGGTAAGTGCTTCACATTCATCTTTTTCTTCCGTAATCCGTTTTATTCCAAGGATTGAAGGGTTAATTCTTTGTAGACTTTATGGGTTGAAATCTAGGGTTATTATATCGTTGGAACAAAATATAGGGAAGGAATAATTATGCATTATTTCATTCTAATTTGTTAAATTTTGCCTTCTACCAAGAATTTATGAACCTAGCATTTAATTACGGTATTAGGGAACCTAGAAACACTATAAAAATAAAATCTTTGAGCATATGAAATTCTCAAAAGAAGTTAATTGAATTAAACTCCATGAATGTTATTGGTATGATTATGAAAAACTTCGATTTGATGAAATAACATATTAATAGTTTGTTAGACCTTTCAAAAAAGTAGAATTAGGAGGGTTTAAATACTCAAGACTTTCGCTTGAGAAAGCAGGTGATTAAAGTTTCATTATTTTTGTTGGTCTTAGACTTTGAGAAAAGGTAAATATCACGATCCGAGCCTACACCCTGGACGTGGACGTACGACACTTGAGAACCATTGATGGTCCCCAAGTGAACCCTCATCCTGGCTGACTACAAGCAGTAGACTAAGAACCTGTTTGGATTGGCTTAAAAAAATAGCTTTTAAGTCAAAAATAAAAAATCAAACTGAAATGACTTTTAAGTCAAAAAATAAAAAGTAGGGAGAGACCTACTTTTGATTTTTGACTTATTTTAAGTCATTTTTTTTTACCTTGCCAAACACTTTCCAACTTATTTTAAGTCATTTTTGATTTATTTTAAATTATTTTTTATATTTGTCAAACACTTCAAGAAGTCAAAAACTGACTTAAAAGTAGGTTTGACCAACTTTTAAGCCAAGCCAAACACCCTCTAACTCAAGCATACACCAGCATCAAAACTAAAGAATTATTTAAAAACAACTAATTAAATCTTAAAATTTATCTAAAAATTACTGAGTATTAAACATAAAGTTTTAAATAAAATATCTAAAACTGAATACTGCAAGACTGACCAAGATTGCTTATATATGAAGCCTCTACTGTATAAAGATAGGTGTCGGGAAAAGATCCGTGATACCTCAAAGCGTTACTACTAACAAATCATAAAACTAGAGTCCTCCAGAAGCAATGAGGCCTTACTAAAAGTTGACGAGCGGATGATGTGATCTCAATGAAACTGTTGTTGATGATCCTAAGTACCTGAATGTGCACCATGAAATGATACAGGTCGAATGACATCAGTACATTGAATGTACGAGTATGTAATAGGGTTGAATAACAAAAATAACTGAACTGAAATGCTGAAAGTAGCTCAACTAAAATATAATATATATCATGAAAAAAATCATTTAAACTCGTAATGTAGGAATGCAATAATAGTAAATACTGAACTGAAATGTATATATAAAAATATACTTTAATTTACTTTACTGGGTGTTTCTCTAACCGACAACTATCATTATGAGCCTCATGATGATACAACGTCTAACCCCTTAAAACTCTTGAAATTACTTGTATTTAGGTTGTAATTCTGAAAAATATATGTGAAATCATATTGTGATATGGTCATTGATGACTCAAGAAGTCATGCATCACAAACATTGATGACATATCTAGATGTCATACTGCTTAAACATTGATTGCATACTCGACAGTCATACTAATCATGCTTTAAATAATTGCACAAACTTTTCTCAAAATAATGAATTAAATTATACTCAGACTCACTTTGAAATATCCAAATTAATGTATGAAAAAAATGCTTCTTTTAAAAGACTCTCAATCAAAACTCAATAATTAGTGTTCATGTAAAATAAAAGCATGGACAACAACTCAAGAATATCAATGCACATAATATTCCAATCTTCATAATATAAGAATTTAGTATTTAGAACAAGAACATAACTCATATCAAGAATTTCATAAAACTAGGGGTAGAACCCTAGATTCAACTTGCTACTGACTGAATTGAGATGTAGGGCGTGAGGACGAACTAGTCCAACACTATGAATATCCTTACATACCTTATACGTTCCAAATTCTTGAGAAATGTGAGATCTTTGGATGAAAAGATGGCAAGAATTTGTTTCTTGAACCTTAAAGATGAGTGCTTGAAGAGCTTTCTTGAAAATCTATGAATTTCATGAATAGGAGATATTAATTCATGTTAAGATGAAGGAATTATGAAGTTCTATTGTAAAATTTTACCTTGGATGATGGATGAACCTTGGAGGAAGTTAGTTTCTTGAAAGCTTATCTTTCTAGGGTAAATTTATGAACTAAGGAGGTGAACTACGTATTTGGGATTTTTTAAAAAAGACCCAGATGCCTGCGCGGAAAACTCCTCAGGCGCGCGCAGGAAGGCAGTAGCTGCTGCCTCGCGGCGCCCCCGCGCGAAAAATACCTTGGTTGTGCGGCCGGTGCGTGGCAAGATAGTGTCCAGTAAAATAGGCATAACTTTTTTCTCAGAACTTCAATTGATGTAAATTTGGTAGCGTTGGAAAGAAGGCTCAAATAACTGTAATTTGATAGGTTATGGGCCACGTAACTCTTTATATTCTATGAGATATGGTCGTTTGAAGTTGACCCAAGTAGAATCTCATATCAAAACTTAATCGGTAAGGAAACTTTCAACTCAACTTTGTGCTAGGGGATTCTTGCGACCTTAATTTTTCTCCAAATTTATTTCCACACTAAAGAATTGACCTTGACACCTAAGCATAATTTAAGAATCACCCGACATGACCTTATACATAAATGAAGAATAGTTCGGGTCTTGACTTAGAAATTTTTGGAATGTAACAGTAAAGCTCCAACAATTCAGGTTGTTTGCTTTTAGTTCGTCGATTGAGGTAATTTATAGTTTAATTGGAGTTAGACTTGCTTAGTTGTTGTTATGTAATGTAAGTTTTCTGCATATTGATTGGTCTTGAGACAAAATTTATCCAAAATAGTTTATGTTAAGTGTATATTGATAAAAATGATCATGCTAAAATCACGGGAATCGAGGGGTGCCTCACGCCTTCTCCTTGATCAACATAATTTCTTATCCGATCTTTTATATTCGTAGATCAAAATTAAAACTCATTTTCGTTGATTATGAATTTAAAAAGATATATGGAACACCAAAATTCAATTTCAAATGATGACTCTGAATAAATAAAATAATCTCTTTTTAATAATATCAGTTCAATTAAGAAAACTCTTTCTCTTCTACTAATAAAAAGACATGTGTTTACGCGGAGATAGGAAAAAATGGGTGTGACGGTTATATGCATAGGTTGCATTATTTTTTCTATGATCTTCAACCTTGATATTGTGAGATGGTTCCTCTCGTGGTATCTTCGGATATAATGCAACCTTTTCTTACAAATTTAGTGTTGCTTTCAAATGCACATGCAAGTGTACTTGATCGTAGAAGCAATAAATGACTCTTTTTATAACACTTCGCCATTTGAAAGAATTAGAAAGAGCTAGAATTAGAAAGAGTTGTTTTTGGAAATAATGAAAATCTGGAAAATTTGTTAAGTTATGTTAAGTTTGAGTTTTTGATCAGCTTCAAATGACCATAACTCCTAGATCAAGATGATTTAGGTGTGCTTCTAGATATCCTAGGAAAGATCTTGGAATTATATTTCCAACACCGCCAAGTTTACTCAATTCCGAGTTCATATGAGTGAGATATGCTCATTTGAAGTTGGGTTGTTCAAATAAGGAAAGTCTAATCCGGAATTTAGAAGGGCATTATGGTCTTTTCCATACCCCATGACTTAATTTCATTTTTTGGTAATTAATAGGGTCTAAACTGATAGGATTCAGTTTACGCTTTTACAATATTGAGTTAGGGTTTTAGAGAAGAGAAAAGAAGAAGAGAAGAGAGGATAAAAAGCAAGAATTGTCAAATTCTCAAAGCTAAGATCGAGAATTTTGTCAAGGGGTGATCCCTACGAGGTATGTGAGATCACATGGCGTTGGGTTAGTTCACCCATGCGCCAATCATGATTCAATTCAGTGAAATTATAATGTTTTGAAATTAAATCTTATGAGTTCTTGAAGTTAATTCGATTGAAAACTTGTGGGTTCTTGTTGTTGAAGTTTCTTGAGGTTGATTCATGTATTTAGGCGTGATTTTGAGTTGATCCTTGTATATATTAAGGGTATAGTTGATTCTAAGTGTTTGGGGATAGAACCAAGTCGAAATAGGGGGTTTAGAGTTGAAAAACGAAGGAGAAAAGTCGGAGTGCACCTAGGCAAGGGCCTAGGGCACCGCCCCTCTCAGAGCACCTAGAAGGGGCAACTGAAGTTTGGGCTCTAGGGCGCCACGCCAGCCAGAGCGCCCTACCCCAGCCCTTTGAAGTTTTAAGGCTGGCGCTAGGGACGCCAGTTCTTCCCATTTTTCCCTTTCTTTTCGTACTAGTTCCTTAGCAACATATCTATGTTTTCTAGTCGATTTCTATACTCTAAGGTACGTCTAAACATCATGAAATCATCCATAACATGAGAACATGAACCTTGAATCCATAATCCAATCAAGAAAAGTTAAGATCAAAGTCAAGAGAAGTAAGAGTCAAGTCAAGAAAAGTTCTTAGAGTTTTCCAAATGTTTTAACTTTATTTTAAGACTTAAAGTTCAAGTTGAGTAAAGAGTAAGGAGTAAAGATTGAAGTTCATTTGTTCAAACGTATGTGGGGACTATGTATTTTCAAAGAGTTTAAAATGTTTTCAGATTTTAAAAAGTAAGGAAACCTTGACTTCCAAAGAGCCTTTGAGCTAGTTTTCATAAAAGAGTAAACACTTTCACAATTAAGCAAGAGAGGAAACTTTGATTTCCAAGATAGCTCTTGAGCTAAGTTTTTGAGCAATTATCTCAAATCACAGAAAGAAGTATGTTTTAAACATAAGAGCTAGTTTCATATTTTGGGAGTAGTATTGAGCACCGATATGGGGGAGATTTCAGACAACTCCCAGCCCCCATAAACCATGTAGCCATCATGGGTAGAAAAGGGTCATACTTTTTTGATGATTCCTTAGTGCTTTTTAGCATAGTCTAGTTGATCCACTTAGTAGTCAGGTTCTATACCCTCGGCAAGGTATAGGACGACCCTGGCAGTGTGAGGCAAAATGTTGTATCATCACAATAGCTCTTACGTGATAGTTGTCGGTTAAAAAAACTCCCATAGAAGTATTTGTATTCTTATATACATAGTTTAATTGTATTTTTACATACATTTCAGAGTTATATTGTATATTTGCATATACACACAGAGTATTATTGTATTTCCAAATACACAGAGTCGATCTCCATGTTTTAAAAAGCTTTTTTTTATATTGCACTTGTTTTATACTACTTTATATTGAAATGAGTTCAGTTAAGTTGGGTTGATTTGAGTTGAGCCAGGTAAGTTCTTCAGTTCCTTTCAAGCTTATGTCTTATTTTAGAATTCCCATTGCATACTTGTACATTCAATGTACTGATGCCATTTTTCATGCATCCTTTAATGATTCAAATATAGGTAACCAGGATCAACATCCAACGCATCGTTGATTCTAGTTGAGCTCCAGACTTGTTGGTGAGCCTCCTTGCTTTCAGAGGATCCCTTTTATTGCTTTTAGTAGTTTTAGTTTCATTAGGATGTTGTGGGTCTTGTCCCGACATCCATCTCAGTTGTTTAGAGGCTTCATAGACAGTCAAATGTTAGTTCTTGAGTTTTTTATTTCCTGTTTTAATGGTTTAGACTTGAGTTGCCATTTTGGCTAAGTTTAATATTTCTTAAAGACATTTGCATGAGTTATCCTTTGAGACTAATTTTTTAAGTTTCGCTGAGTAAGTAAGTCAGGCCAAGGGTTCGCTTAGGGCCAGCAATGGTTCTCGAGTGCCAGTCCCGCCCAGGGTGTAGGCTCGGAGCGTGACACTTTTAGAACAGGATTGTCGAACCCAACGGACTTATGATCAATTTATATTAATTTTACTAATTCCACAATTTATGAAAGTGTTCTCAAGATGCTTGTATTTTCTATACTAATATTGCAAATAATTCAATTATAAAAGTAACTAATAACGATAACTTCAATTTAGGTGTTTTAAACAATAAAGAGACAATTCCAGGACTGTAACATGCTTCAGGTTTCATGTATCCCATCTCATGTATAAATTAATTACGGTTATCAAATCACTGATTTACATGGTTGATTTTATGATCAAGATCTCTCGACTTCTAATCACCTACTCCAACTGACTAGCTAACTACATCATGAGCGGGGATCGAAAGACACAATTGATGAGCATTTATATTTCATCATCTTTCGTAATCAAGCTCGGTGTTCGTCCGGGTGTCAATCCTAAATATGAATCTAAACAAGTGGTATGCAAGAGAGATCGAACTCTTTGAATTCTTTGGTCTATCTACCTATTCGTCTCTTGAGTTCAAGAATAGACAATATATTTATCTCAATGGTGGACAATCATGAAATACTAAAATTAACAATAACACAAAAGTAATTTATGCGATAGCCAAAATTAATTCATAAAAATTGATATTCAACAGTTACCCATAGCTACAACCCCAGAACAAAGGCTTTTAGTCACTCATAATAATCAAGAACACAAATACAATTATTTTCATGAAGTTCGAAATTAAAGAAAGAGTAGAAAATTGAAACCTAAGATGAATTATTCTTCCCTCGCTCCTGCACAAAAAAATAAGTTGTAACCTTACAAAATAACCTAGGGTCCTATTTATAGAGTTTAGGAAATTTATTCCCACTTTTCATCAACTTTGGAATCCTAAAACGACCAAAATTCACCGGAAAAGTCGGGGGCAAGGTGCCAAGACCTGATGCAACCTTTTCTTACAAATTTAGTATTTTTTCTGTTGGATTTCTGGTATAGAAAATAGTTTCATCAAGTCTAATTCGGTGACTAACAATATTTGGATCAGTATTGCTTTCGTTATGTTGAGTTTGGTCATCATGATGAGAACCCTCCTGCTTGTTTACTTGATTTTTTGCAGTAGTAAGATCAACCCCATTGTTTACATGATTGATCAATATTGGATCATTGAAATTCGGATCAATGTTGGATTAGCATTGAAGTTTGTCATGATCCAAGACTATCCTTATGTCACATTTCAAAATTCATCAATACTCATTATAACGAAACAATTATTCAAACTTCAAGAAAAGAAGTTATACGCTATAAATAGATAAAGCTGAAACAATTGCCTCCACGAACAATGCAAAGGTTCACCTCAGCAACAAATTCCACGCGAATGAACTCGTCAGCAGAGGTGGAGCCAGGATTAGGAGTTCGGGCCCCTTCCTTACGATTAAGCAATCAATCGATTTTGTTAAGGGGTTCACAAGTTATACATATATATTTATTTAATTTTCTAATACAAATACAGGGTCTTCATAAAAGCTATTGAGTTCGTCCAAAATCACAAACCTCCACTTAGCTCCGCCCCTACTCGTCAGCCACTAGTCTCACCTCTCTGCAATAGTATCTGCTTGAATATGCAGGTAAGGTGTGAGCTATATGTAAATATAACCTAGTAAAATCCTCGACCCACTACTTTAATACCCTTGGAACAAGTGTTAGAAAAATACATCCACACAACAAACACATAATGATATGCACAAAAATATATTTCGTAATATAATGATCAACAAGTCCAAATAAATGTTCAAAAAAAATACTAAATGTCTCAAACTCAATCCACACTCAAAGCTTGTCATAAACGACAGTGAAGAAAATCAGTCTAGCACCCCGACAAGTCTATGGCATCATATATAATGCCCTAAAATATACTATGACATCACGTACAAGGTCCCTAACACATATATGCCGCAAATATATTACAACAACTATGTATGCCCCTAGTGACTATAACATGATAACAAAGAAGGACATTCAACTCACCCCACATATAACTTGTAAAAAAATATTTAGTGCTCCTCACAAAATAGAATATCTATGGCTAATCAAAGACTTCAGGTCAAGCACACATTCGTCCCAACACATGGACCAGGCAGAGGAAAAATACATTTTTCTAAGTAGGTTAGAAAAGTAAGCACTAAAACTTAAAGTCTTACTTACCACACCAATGATAAGGTTCACAACCTTGCAACGCGTAAAACACCAACCAAACAGCCTTCAATGGACTCAATCTATGCAAAAATATTGATTAACGATATCAATTATGCTAGTGGGTCAACCTTTAATATTCCTAACTTTCAAATTTAATGTTAAGTCTCAATTTCCCCAGATAACCTCAGCCTAACTATTTTTATATAATACAATATAATACACCTATTGTTCAGTTATATGTATCAATATTATCAAAACTTAGAACCATAATGTGATACTAATATAAAGGCATAACCAGTAACCTCAATTATGGAACTGTATAAAACCTT
Organism: Solanum stenotomum; assembly: GCF_019186545.1. NCBI lineage: Eukaryota > Viridiplantae > Streptophyta > Magnoliopsida > Solanales > Solanaceae > Solanum > Solanum stenotomum. The sequence continues at coordinate 28,310,615 of NC_064284.1, forward strand.
TTCTTTTTAAATCAAAGACCCCAAGGCCACTTAAGTAAAACAAAATAGGGAAACTTGTATATAATAGCAAATTATTAATTCAAATTAAATGCTATAAATATAGTTTGATTTAATTGTACCCCATAGCAAACTATTGCTATTTAACCTCTCTCCTGGTGAATCTCGCTCGCCACTCTCGTTCTCTCCCTCGCCTCTCTCGTTTTTTATACAAACGCAAGTGTATAAAGTGCGTTTGTGTTTGTATAAAGCGAGAGAAAATTGTATATATACATATATTTTCGTTCCCCTCTCTCCCCTCTCCCAGATCTCGCTCGCCACTCTCCCAGATCTCGCTCTCTCACTCGCCTCTCTCACTTTATACAAAAAACGCAAATTGTATAAAATGCGTTTGTGTTTGTATAAAGCGAGAGAAAATTGTATATATACATATATTTTCGTTCCCCTCTCCCAGATCTCGCTCGCCACGCTTCCAGATCTCGCTCTCTCACTCGCCTCTCTCACTTTATACAAAAAACATAAATTGTATAAAATACGTTTGTGTTTGTATAAAGCGAGAGAAAATTGTACATATACATATATTTTCATTCCCCTCTCTCGCCTCTCCCAGATCTCGCTCTCTCACTTTATACAAAAACGCAAATGTATAAAATGCATGAAAATTGTATATATACATATATTTTCGTTCCCCTCTCCCAGATNCTCTCCCAGATCTCGCTCGCTCACTCGCCTCTCTCACTTTATACAATTGATCTTTTTGTATATGTATACCAAAGCAAATTTAATACAACTGCTTTCTTTTGTATATGTATAGTGAAATATACATATTTATGTTTGCTATGGAGCGCAATTATGCAAACTTTGTTATAGCATACAAATATGAATTTCATATTTGCTATATGTAAAAGTTGCTCAAAAAATAATATCTACAATCATGTGGCCCAAACAGCCAAAGCCCAAAAAGAAAAAGGAAAGTAAAATGGAATTTTTACATAAATAATATATTTTATTTGATTAATTACGCTTTTAAGTGTTACTTTATTTTTGTTACCATATATGACATAATTTTAGCTTTAATACCATTTGATATAAACCTGTATTAAAAATGTATATTAGGTGAAGTTCTGAAAAATTGTATCAAAGTTGTATAAAAAATGTATTATATATAAACAATCGGTGGTCTAGTGGTGGTGATTACGAAAAAGAAGAGGTGAAACTCTGGAAATCTGTATTAAAATTATATAAATATAAATGACAATTATGGACAATTCAAATTCGATATTATACATTATTATAAATCCGTTAATTATTATTTCAGAACAAATATAATATATTTCTAACAATGTAAACTAATTTAAATAGTACCGGTATGTTTGAAATTCACATATAATACTTATAATATATTTATATTAAAATATTTTAGTTATGTATTAGGTGAAGTTCTAATTTTTTTATTAAAGTTGTATCAAACCTGTATTAAATATAAACTGATGTGAGGCCAAAATACATATTTTTAATAATTATTTGTCTAACATTTATTATTTATATTTGTCCTTTTTGAGCCGGAATTTTATGAATTGTGCTAAATAGTATATTTTATTTATAGGAGTAAATTGACGTAAAGTTGAAAATTTTTGAAACTAAAACGAATTAAAGATGAAAGATTATAGAAGAAAATCAAGCAAATAGCTTAATGAATTAAATTATATATAATAATATATAATATATAAAGTGCAAAGATTTCAAATTGCAAATTGCTAATGATTCAGCGAATAAAAGTCCTGCCATGTGTCACTCAGCGACGGAAGGTACAGTGAAAACTTTTGAGGCGGTTCACGCGGAGAGGAATTCTTATTCCGCTTGGTTTTGGTTTTCCAATTTGTTTTGGACTCAATTATTTTATTTAAGATTTTTAATATCTATAAATAGTCCAGAGAAATAATTATTGGACAACCAATATAGAGTAAGGAGGAGACACTTTTGAAGAGAAAGTCGTCAATACTTTTTAGGATTCTTTTTTTCTTCTTGTTTTCGTAGACATTAGTAGCTAAAACTCTTGTTCTAGGGATGTAGCTACGGATTCAATGTCGATTATTTAAGGTTTTTGAGTTAATTCTTGGTTGTCATTATAAGTTACTTTAATATTCTTGTTTTAGTATTTTATGCTTGATCACCATAAGATAAATACATTGTCTAATTTTAAAATTGAGAGAGGAGGGATTAGATAGACCAGAAAATATAGAGAGCTCAGTCCACCCATTAGATTGAGGTGATTAGTGTTCATGAGTGACGCCCAGACGAACACCTTGCTTGGTTACGAAATAGGATGAAATATAAATGCTCGTCAGTTAGTCTATTTATCCCCGCTCAACGATGTAGTTAGATAGCTAACTGGGGTAGGCGATGAGAGGTGTATAACCCGGATCATATCATCAACCCTATAAATCAGTAACTTGACAACTAAAATTAGTTCTAAGCCAAAAATATGATACATGAAATCCAATACATGCTGCAACCGTGGGATTTTCCAACTATTGTAAGTAATTTTATTATTTTGTTCCTGCATTCTTCTCTTTTGGCTCTCTTAAATAAATAATTAGATTAGTATAATTTAGTAAAAATAGTTAATTGACAAGTCCTTTGGGTTCGATACTCTGGTTCTTTTAAGAGCCACTATATTACTTGTGCGACCGCGTACACTTGCGCGTGCAATTGGAAGCAACAAGTTTTTGGCGCCGCTGCCGATGACTTAAAAATTAACTATTTGTCTAAGTTAAATTTTTTCTTTTTATTTATTTAAGTTTTGTTTTTATAAGTTTTTTTTCTAAACAAATTTTTTTTTCTCTTTTTTTGAATAATTTGATACTCTTATTGATATGGATTGTAACATCTCATACCTAGAAACAACTATAAAGAGATTAAAATATGAAAATATTGATTTTTGGAAAGAATAAGGAAATCTAGAAATTTTGTCCAAGTTAAGAAAGTGAGTTTTGACCATTTTCAAACTGCCATAACTCCTAGCTCAGGAGAAGTTAGGAGCATATCTTGATATGGTTGGAAAGCCCTTGGAGATATCTTTCCAACGCCGCCATGTTTGTGAAATTCCGACATCGTATGAGTGAGATATGCCTTTCGGAAGTTGGGTTGTTGGATTGAGGAAATGCTCAATCCGCATTTAGGAAAGGGCAAAGTAGTCTTTTCTCTAATTAATTTCCTAATTCGTTTTTAGGGATTTATTGGGGTAAAAGCTTATTTTGGTCAGATTAGAAAAATATATTCACGCTTAGGACTTGGAGAAAAGAGCAAGGAAGAAAGAAAGGAAGAAAAACCAAGATTTAGTCAAGCTTGCGAGTGGAATTTGTCGGGGGTGATCCCTATTAAGATATGTGAGATATATTTCGTGTTGGGTTAGTTCACCCACACACTAACTTGTTTCAATTCAGCGAAATTGGAGTTGTTTGGATGTTAAGAAAGTGAAGTCCTTGAAGAACATTGTTGAATTCTTGTGGGTTGATTATTGAATGCATAATGTTGAATTGATTCATGTTTCCGGGTTGTTTTGCGAGTTAGATTGGTTGTATATTGAGGGTACACTTGATCCTACTGGTTTGGGGAAAGTATCATGGAAGTTTGGAGGGTTTAGAGATGAAAAACGAAGGAGAAAGTTGAGAACACCTGGGTACAGGGGTTGGGGTATCGCGCCTCTCAGCGCGCCCCAAAATGTTCTCTAAGGTTTGGCCTTTGGCGCGTCGCCCCAGCCAGAGCGCCCCACCCAGCTCTTTGAGGTTTGGGGCCTGGCGCCCCACGCCTCTCAGAGAACCAGGGATGTCAGTTCTCCCCATTCGTTCCCCACCTTCTCGCACGTGTTCCTAAGTAATGTACCTATGTTTCCTAGTCGATTCTAACATTCTAAAATACATCTAAACATCAGGAAATCATCTATAAACATGAGATCATGAACCTTGAATCCATAATCCAATTCAAGGAAAATTAAGATCAAAGTTAAGAGAAGTAAGAGTCAAGTCAAGATGAGTCCTTAGAGTTTTCCAAATGTTTTGACTTTGTTTTAAGACTTAAAGTTCAAGTTGAGTAAAGAGTAAAGAGTAAATAGAAAAGTTTGAAGTTCATTTCTTCAAAAGTATATGGGGACTAAGTAGTCCCAAAGAGATTTAAAATGTTTTCACATTTAAATAAGAACAGAAACTGAGATTTCCAAAGAGCCTTCAGACTAGTTTTCAAAAAAGAGTAATAGCTTTCTAAATGAAGCAAACAGAGGAACTGAGATTTCCAAGTTAGCCTTTGAGATAAGTTTTTGAGCACTAATCTCAAATCACAGAAGAAGTATGTTTTAAAAATATAAGAGCTAGTATATTTTGGGAGTAGTATTGAGCACCGAATTGAGGGAGCGTTCAAGGAACCCACAACCCTCATAGAACCATATAGCCACCATGGGTAGAAAAAGATCATACCTTTTGTTAGATGAATCATTTTTAAGATAGACTAATGGATCCATTAGGCAGTTCAGATTCTGTACCTTTGGCCGGGTATAGAATGCTCTGGCAGCGTGAGGTTGATCGCTGTATCATCATTACAGCTCTTATGTGATGGTTGTCAGTTAGAGAAACGCTCACAACAATTATTGTATTTCTACATACATCTCAGATTTATTGTATCATTGCATACACACAGAGTTTATAACATGTTTTAAACAACTTTTCTTTATATTGCACTTGCTTTAAATTGCTTTATATTGAAATGAGTCAGTCAGGTTGAGTTGAGTGAGCCAGGTAAGTTATTCAGTTTCTTTTAGATTTATTCTAGCCTATGCGTGGTTTAGCATTCTAACTCGCATACTCGTACATTCGATGTACTGATGCCAGTTGGCCTGCATCTTATTATGATGCAGACACAAGTAACCAGGATCAACATCCAGCACCTCGTTGATCCAGTTGAGCAGCTCAGAGTCAGCGGTGAGCCTCCTTGCATTTCGGAGGACTCTTTTATTCGCATTCAGTGTTTCATTTATTAGGATGTTGTGGGTTTTGTCCCGACATCCATTTCAGTATTTTGGAGGCTTCATAGATAGTCAGATAGTTATTAGTTCATATGTCTTTCTTTATCTTTCAGATGTTGTTTAAGACTTAAGTGTTATTTTGGCCAACTTATTATTCTTTAGGTTATTATTTGAGACTGTTTTATTGAGATAAGTCTTCCGCTGAGTTAAGTAAGCCAGACCAAGGGTTCGCTTGGGGCCAAAAATGGTCTCTGAGTGCCAGTCTCGCCCAGGGTGTAGGCTCGGGGAGTGACATAGATGATTGAGATAAATCATGGTTGGTTGATGAATGTCCTTTATGTGATATATATGGTTGTCAATATATTCATTGGAATGGTTGTCCTAAATCTTATTCCCTTCCCTCGAACCTCTATTATGATTCTTCTGTTATTTGTGATGTTGGTAGGGACGATGAAGTGCAGAATGCAAAATAAGAGGCGCGCAATGTGAATTCACTTATGGAATGTACGGACATGCTGGACAAAGTTAATTAAAAAATTGCTGAACAAATATTTGAATGTGTGGAAGAGCAAAAAATAATCACGAAACTGCGAGATGCGCTTGACGCTATTCAATTAGAAATTACTGTCCTAGAGATTGCAGCCCAACAAAGAGAAAGCTATGAAGAAGCAGAGATAGTGAGCCAATCTTGGCTACAAGAACAAACTCAACTTCTAAAGTTTCAAGAGTCTATCCATGATGGTCTGACATACATGACAACCCAACTGATTGAAGGATGAGTTGATCTCACACAAGAAATAGATCAATTTGGCTAAGATATTCATGACTTAGAGGCTCACTTGAACAAAAAAATTGAGGCGTCTGAAGCCCAATTACCATTTGTTATGGATGATGACCAACTAGTGGAGCAAAAAGAGGAATTTCAACCATTCAACTACACATTATTCCTTAATATCGATGTTGATAAAGAGTACAAAAGTGAGAATGTTGTCAATAATGTTGCTTTGGAGTTGACGCAACTTGAATCTCATTCAAAACACTTTTATGTAATATCTGAACTAATGGATGAGTGTATAGATGAAGAACAAGGCCCCTACATTCTAATGTTTTTAAATCCACGTAGACAAAACGACATTCCTCACCTAAGGGCCAAGAAGTGCAAGATGCGACATAAATTACTTGGTTCCTTTATCTATATACCACCTCCCCTTGAGAGGAGCAGAAAAATTGATGCAAAGTTAGAGGTAAAATTCATAAGTTCAAAGTGAAAAGAAAAGTGGTGAATTTATTTATGTCGTGCTGCGACGTTAAATTAGGCGCTTATTGGGAGCAACCTAATTTATAATGGAACTTCTTATTTTATTTTATTAGTGTCATTTTTTTGCTTTTGGTTTTGTTTTTATAGGTTTGGAGAAGTCTGAGTATCCGAAATTTGGAGCTAAAGAGCACGTTTGAGCTTAAGTGTGGGGTGCGTACGACCCTTGATGAAAATAAAGAGAACATGCTACTAGCTAGGCCTAAGGGCCTCAGGGAGTTTTTCTAACCATTGTTTTAAATTTTATTTGATGCTTTGGGGACATAACATCTTTTTAAGTGTGTGTGTATGTGGGGNTGGGGGAGGAATAAATTCCTAGTTTTTATTGTTTATTGAGTCTTCTATTTTTTTAGGATGGGTTCTTTGACTTCTTTTGTTTTCGGGTCTTTTCCTGAGGATAGTCCCTTTGAACCGAATGTCTTTTATTTTTTTAGGAATAATTTTTTATTTTTTATTTTTTTGAGAGAAAAGAAAAGACCCTTTTGAGTGGTGTAATACTTGCTATTTAGGTCTAATTTTTTAGTAGTATTTTTTTGTGAATGCTTGATAAAAAAAAATGCAGATTCTTTGACACCTAACCTCAGGGTTGTGACTTTGTATATAATTTATAGTTTGTTCTGATTCTGTCTCTCTTAGAAGTGGAATTGATCCGTCTTGATTGATACTTGTGCCATGTGTGATGACAATTTCTTTATTCCATGTTTTGCATCTTAGTCTAGAACTTTCCCTGCATGTTATTGAAGCGAAATAAAAAGTGTTGCTTTGTTTAAGAGATGATAATAGGCTTTCTTTGATTTGTCTGGTAGATTTTAGCCTTTTCAGATATTATATCACTAGTTAGCCTTTTTGAGCCTATAGCCTTTTGTTGGTAGTCATATTTTGCCCTTGACTATTTGTTGAATCCCTAGTTTTTGCACCTTGCTTCCTTGAGCATTATAGCATAGACTTGTTCTAATTATCAATTTTTAGAAAAAGAGATGGTTGAGTTAAAAGACAATCAATGATAGCTACAAAGTGCTTAAAAATCCCTCTTTGAAAGAATGTGATGTAAAAAAAAAGAAAAAAAAAGATGAACAAAAGAAGTTACCTTGATGATGGCCCTGGTCCTTTCAAGGACATCGTGCACCTTAATGCATGTAAAATACGTAAGTTGAGTGTGACAATTATGAAGGAAAACTTAAAAAAATAAAATGATTGAAACATTCTTGAGATGATGAGAATTACTTGTGAAATAATTGTTGAATAGAGAGTTGAAAATAAAGAAGAAAATAATGGGTAATGAAGTCTTAAAGTGCAAAGTGCTTAAGGAAGTGTAAGTCACTATTATATAGTTTTCCTACCCATTCCCTAGCCTACATTACAACATGTTAAAGTCCTATTTGATTCTATTCGAGCATGCTTAATTAGTGGAGATGTACATAATGGGCAAGCCTATGATTTTTTATGCATACGTGTGAATTTTATTTCTGAGTGTGAGTTGTTCTTTGATGCTAGGTTCTTAATTTATATTCAATCTTTTGAATTGAGTGTGTAGACTATTTCTTCTTGTGAGGGCACTTGTTTCACGATGGATAAGTGATTTTATTAACTTTCTTTGATGAGAGTAGGTGAGAAAGCTTAAATTTGATGAGTTCAAAATCTTTCCTTGAGGTTAGGAGATTAGAGGTTTGTTGTTTATTTGTAGAGAAAATGGTCTAACCCCCCCCCCCCAACCTATACCCGAAATCCCAACTACACACTCCAACTTTACGAGTGTCCTATTACCCACCTGAACTTTATATTTCTCTATTTTCTACACACCTAAGTGCTGACTTGTCATGGGAGGTGTTCTCACCTCCTCTAGGCGCGTTAGAAGGTTAATTTTGACGAAAAATTCCTCCTTCTCCAACGATCATCTAACCCCACCTTTAAATAAACCATTATTTCTTCTTCTCCACCATTAACCCTTGTTCCTTTTATAAATAATTCACAATTTCCTCTCAAAATTAAGTAGGGTTTAGTTGTTAATGTTCATTTCTACTTCAAAGCTTGAATTTAGGGTTTGTAATATGCTCGAATTTCTTATTTAGGTCTCTAATTTGAATTTTGAATTTTCTCGAAATTCATCAAAAATGGCAAATGAAAACTTGAATAAGCTTTGTATGGATGAATCAGACGCAATGCTCAACGCTGTAGTGAGATGCAAACACGGAATTTTGCTGAATTTGCAAACTTCTTGGTCGAAATTATATCTGGGAAGAAGATTTTGGTTTTGCCCATGCTATGGTGTATGTGTTTTTTCTTGTATTCTTGCTACACTTTAGTTTGAACGATGCTAATGTACTATTTTAGATCATTTTTAGTCTAAAAATTGCAAATTTTTTCGATGGAGGGACAAAGAAGAAGTGGATCCAAGATCAAGTTTTATCCTTCCAAGATTGGTGAACAAAATCAATGAGTTGGAGCAAGAATTATGTATTAGACACATATTGACAACTTGAGGAACTCTAATTTGTTATTGGAAAGGAGACTCAATAGAAGGTTGAAATGATGTAGGTTCAATAGGAAGTTACTTTTGTGTATTTTGATTTGTGTTGTTGCTATGTTCATCAACAACCAGTAGTTCAAGTGCTGCATATTTGTATTTCTCTTTGGTTTGTATTGTTGTTATGTTTAATTAAAATTGTCAATGTAAGTGTGTCATTTTGTATCTATGATGTCAATTGAAGCTTACATTAATATGCAACACTTCATCAACAACCAACAACCTAGTTATCCATTCATACTTCAACATAGACAACACAACACCATTTGTAAAACACATAACCAACACAACATATGTAAGCACAACTGAATAGTCAATACAATTCGATAGACAACACAACAACCATTTTAAAATACAACATCACCATTAATTCATAAGGCCTCACATAAGGAAGAATTTACCAAAATAAAATCATATTTACAAGGCCTCACACAAGGCAGAATTTACCTAAATAATGTCATATTCAAAAGCCCTCACATAAGGCAAAATTTACCAACAAACAAAATCCAAAATAGCAGGCCATTAATGCAACATGTATGGACTAACTTAAAAGTTCTTAAATACATCAACATCACTACAATTTCCATGACATCTTTGACTGTGAAGAAGTGTCATTTTGACTTGAACTACTTCCCATTGTCTTCTTTCTTTGCTTTTCTCTAAGCTTTTGAAGCTTGCTTGTTGAGATTGCTACTTTACCATTCCATTTTGGCTTAGTTGTATTACTTGGTGTATAACCAATGTCATCAGTTACATCAGATGATCTTGTCACTTTTGCTTGTCCAGTAGAGTAGATCTTACTACTTGGCATGACAGGCTATAGTAAAATTAGGATTATATCAATATTTAAGTTGTTTAATTAAACAAAATTAGGATTATAATTCAATATTTAAGTTGTTAACATATATCAAAGACTCACATTCATGACTTTGAAGCCATTTGCAGCTTGGAACACACCCGTTCCCATGACTCTTGGTCTTTTATCTGGAGATGTGTTTCCCCTGCCCCTACCTCTTCCTCTTTTAGTAGTACCAACTATTGAAGATGATGCATGATAAGTAAGAGGAGCAGAAGAGGATGCATGAAAATTAGTAGGTGCAGTAGGTAGGGGAGGTGCACTAGGTGTTACTGATGATGTTTTTTTTGGTCTTCCTCTTTCCTTTTTTAGTGGAGGCCCACCTTCTAATGGTGTTGTTGGAGTTTTCTATACATATAAGAGAAAAAGTAAGTCATAAATTAAGAAAAAAGTAAAACAAGTTCAAATATTACCTTGAGTTTGCCTCTTCCTCTGCCTGAACCTGTTGGTTCTGCCCTTACTGATGCAGTAGGTGATTGTGCACTTTGTCTTGTTGATGATTCAACACCTTCTCTTTGAGGACACCCTCTCTTGTTATGGCCTTTGACATGGCATATACTGCATGTCATTGCAAGTTCAGTCCTAGGAAGCTTTCCAGATTTCTTAGTTTTTCCAACTTCTTTCCTTCTAGTCTTAGGTGGCCTACCAGGCATGTTTGTGATTTTTGGTGGCTCAATAGTGGGGTTTGTAGAAACTGGCCACATCTCCATGTTTGTGAGTGGTTAAATAACATTGGCATAAATCCTCAAGAAGTTTGCTTACTGTAGCAGCTGTCTATATAGTCATAAAGAGAAAACTTCTTAAAAGTATAATGCAGCCACATCATGTGCACATGGTATGCCCCTTAACAGCCACACCTTACAACTACAAGTTCTTCTAGCAATATCCACTTTGTGTTGACAAAGCACTTCTTTCACTTCAAATCCAGCAGCTCCATTAAACTCAATGGTACAGTCCATAGACCTACTAATGTTCTCCTCTAAAACCTTCAAAGCCATTGGAGATAAATTACACTTCCAAGTACTTGGGAACTCCCTTAATTTGGCTATTCTTGTCATCATCTTCACTCTTATTTCTTCAAGCATAGTAATGATGGTCTTGTGTCTAGCAGCCAAGATCCATGCATTAAAACACTCAGACATGTTGTTGTCTACAGAGTCACACTTTACTTCAGTATTGAAGTAAACTTTGCACCAAAAATTAATGTTGTAGTACATTAAGTTATCCATCATTTTTTCTGGACCTAACAACTTCATCTTCTCTATATTGTTCCTTAATTGAGACTCAAATGTACTCTTAGTTATCTTCCAAAATTGTTGTCTTCTTTGAAGACCCCTCCAATCCTTAGCCCAGTTAGCTAATATGTGCCTAGCACACATTCTATGTTCACACTTAGGTAATACATTTGTAATTGCTACAGACATTCCATGCAATAATGATGATTTGGTCACAATTACATATATAAATTGAAAATTACAAAATAGCTTCACATACCTTTTGCATATCTGTAATTAAGGTGAGACCTTCACCATCTCCAAGTCCTAGATCATCCCTTATGCACTTGACAAACACGGTCCATGTGTGTTTGTTCTCCTTTTCAACTACTGCCCAAGCAAGTGGCAACATTTGATTGTTACCATCCCTGGCCACAACAACTAACAGTTGGCCTTTACAAACACATTTAAGGAAACAACCATCTAAGCATATGCACTTCCTACAATGTATCCATGCCTTCTTTAAAGCATCAAAACAGATGTAAAAACTCTGAAATATTGACTTGCCTTTTGCATCAGGTTCACTAACTTTTACAACACAACTGGTCCCTAGATTGGTCCTCAACAATTCATCCTCGTAGTCAAGTATTCTTCCAAATTCCACAACATGATCACCCATTATATCTTTCAATACTTTAGCTCTTGCTCTTCTCACAGTAGTCTTGCCAACAGTAGTCTAACTTTCTTTGGCTCATTCACCCACTTCTCCACCTGAACCCTCCTTCTAACTGCATATTTAGTTACTGCATGTCTAAATTCTTTCACATCTTTGAACACTATGCCCAACTGCCACATAACTTTCTTTGCAGTAGGATCATGAATGATTTTTTGAGTTTTTGAACTCCTCTTGATTTTTTGAGTTTTTGAACTCCTCTTTCTTGACAAATTTACCCTTCTTTGTCTACCAGATTCATGTTTATCATCATTACAACACTCATCTTCATCTAACTCAAAACTATCCTCATCAGAACTTGCAAAGTAAGGCTCATCACCTCCTAGCGTTCCTTCATGACTTACTTTACCTGTTTCAGTTTCATCAAAACCTAGATCTGGTCCAGCTTCACCTACTGGTACCTCTTCATTGTCAGCTGCTACTCTTTCCCTTGTTTTCCTCTGAAAACTTCTCTTTTCAGCCCTTAACTCACTAACCTCCTCATGTACATCACTACTATACTCTTCCTCATCATCATCTCCAACTAATTCAACTTCAAACTCAACACTATCCTCAGTTGAAAAATCAAAACCGTCTACTTCTTCTTTTGAGAAATCAGGTCCTGCAGGACCAACATCTATATCATCATCAACAGCACCATTTGCAGTAACAATATTGAAATGAGGTGTGGTAGTGAAATGAGGTGAGGTTGAAAAAATAGCAACATGGTCCTCACTGTTTAAATGGTCTTCACCTACCCCAAAGTTAAAGTTTTCACTCTCATTGGGCCTTGAATTAAAAGTTGAACCAGATTCTCCCATATCCACATGACTACCATTTTCTATTAACATGGGCCCCACAATTGCCTCATCAACTAAATGCTTAACAAATACCTCCACTTCATCCCCATCTTCCAAGGAACACATCATGTCTAAAATATCCTTATCATTATCAACATCTACCAAAATGCCACTGTTAGGTGCTTTAATACTAAAGGTGCAAGTTGTACTATATCCCAATTCTCTAATATAGTCTTTCAACTCAAAATATGACGTTTTATCTACATCAACATCCAAAAATTCTGTAACTTTTCCACCATTATATATTGGTTCCCCACTACTTAAATCTAACACCCCACCATGGTACCACCTTAGAGTAATCAAAGTAAACCCATTCATCTCTTACCTGAAGGTAATAAAAAAAAACAGAATAGTAATTATAGACATACTCTAACCTGAGGGCAATCCAAAAAATAGAATAGTACTTAAAAACGAACAGTATACAACACATTAGCAAACGAACATAATACAACACATTACTTAGCTTCTCTATGAACATAATCTATGAACATAAATACAATACAGTAGCAGACTAGCAGCTTCTCTATGAACATAATAATAAGAAGAACATAAATACAACACTCCATGAACATAATACTAAGACGAACATAATACAAAATTACGTGACTTAGACGAGAAAGGAAAAAATCTAATTTCATCAAAAATGTGGTATAATATGGTGTAAATGAACACCTAACACTATAATCGTAAGCCACACATAAGATTTCACACAATGTTGCTCTTAATTTCACGAATCAATAGAAACCCTAGGGGATAAATCACAAACTCGAAATAAGGGATAAAGAACTAACCTTTTACTAAATCAGTTGATAAACTACGAAATGAAGTTGACAATACACAGCAAAATCGTTCGATGATAGAAAATTTGTTTGATGATCACCAGAAATGCATTGCTAATGGAGAAGGATTGAAAATGAGAAAGGAACTTTTTTTTGTTCTTTTACATTTTAGGTGGGAATGGGAAAAAACAAGAAATTGGAGTTGAAGAGGAGTGGGACCCAGCGCGTGGAATCACGTAGGCCTAATTATTTTGGTTTATGTGTTGAGGTCAGCACTTAGGTGCGTAGAAAATAGAGAAATATAAAGTTCAGGTGGGTAATAGGATACCCGTAAAGTTAGAGTGTGTAGTTGGGATTTCGGGTATAGGTTTGGGGGGTTTTAGACCATTTTCTCTTATTTGTATATCTTGCATAATGATTGAGAAGTGTACTTGATGTTTTGAAATTAGTATATGGCCTAAGTGTTATTTTTTGAAATGAGTTTTAATGTTTGCTCGAGGACAAACAAAAATTTAAGTGGGATGTTGATGTGAGGCCAAAAAACATATTTTTAATCATTATTTGCCTCACATTTATTATTTATATTTGTCCTTTTGGAGCCTGAATTTTATGAATTGTGCTAAATAATATATTTTATTTGTAGAAATAAATTGACGTAAAGTTAAAAAAGTTTGAAACTAAAACGAATTAAAGATGAAAGATTATAGAAGGAAATCAAGCAGATAGTTTAATGAATTAAATTAAATATAATAATATATAATATATAAAGTGCAAAGATTTCAAATTGCAAATTGCTAATGATTCAGCGAATAAAAGTCCTGCCACGTGTCACTCAGCGACGGAAGCTACAGTGAAAACTTTTGAGGCGGTTCACGCGGAGAGGAATTCTTATTCCTGGTTTTGGTTTTCCAATTTATTTTGAACTCAATTATTTTATTTAGGATTTTCAATATCTATAAATAATCCAGAGAAATAATTATTGGACAATCAATATAGAGTAAGGAGGAGGCACTTTTGAAGAGAAAGTCGTCAATACTTTTTAAGATTTTTTTCTTCTTTTTGTTTTCTTAGACATTAATAGATAAAGCTCTTGTTCTGGGGCTGTAGCTATGGATTCAATGTTGATTATTTAAGGTTTTTGAATTAATTCTTGGTTGTCATTATAAGTTACTTCTATATTCTTGTTTTAATATTTTATGCTTAATCACCATAAGATAAATACATTCTAATCTTAAAATCGAGAGAGGAGGGATTAGATAGACCAGAAAATATAAAGAGTTCGGCCCACCAATTAGATTGAGGTGATTAGTGTTCAGGAGTGACGCCCAGATGAACACCTTGCTTGGTTACAAAATATGATGAAATATAAATGTTCGCTGGTTAGTCTATTTATCTTCCCTCAATGATGTAGTTAGATAGCTAACTGGGGTAGGTGACGAGAGGCGTATAACCCGGATCATATCATCAACCCTATAAACTAGTAACTTAACAACTAAAATTAGTTCTAAGCCAAAAATATGATACATGAAATCCAATACATGCTGCAGCCCTGAGATTTTCCAACTATTGTAAGTAATTTTATTATTTTGTTCTTACATTCTTCTCTTTTGACTCTCTTAAATAAATAATTAGATCAGTATAATTTAGTAACAATAATTAATTGACATTTCCTTTGGGTTCGATAATGTGGTTCTTTTAAGAGCTATTATATTACTTGCGCGACCGCGTACACTTGCGTGTGCAATTGGGAGCAACATAAACAATCGGTGGTTTGGTGGTGGTGATTTACCGAAAAAGAAGTGGTGAAGCTCTAAAAAATATCTATTAAAGTTGTATTAAAATTGTATAAATATAAACGATAGTTATAATACAATTCGAATTTGATATTATACATTACTATAAATTCAATAGTTATTATTCCAGAACAAATATAATACATTGCTAACAATATAAACTAATTTAAATAGTACCAAAATGTTTGATATTTACATATAAAACTTGTTATACATGTATATTAAAAATGTTTTAGTTATATATTCAACACATGCATTAAAATATACCTACAATATGCATAATAAATTAAATTTAAAATGTATTATAACTGTTATTTGTTTTTTCTCTTATTAACGGTACTAAAAATGTTATAAATAACATAATACATTATTTTTATATTACTATAAAGGAAAGAGAAATGTTTTAGTTAATAGGCCCTGAAAACAAAAAAGGAGAAGAAGGAGAGGGAGAAAGAGTAAAACGAAAAAAAAAAAAGAAAGAGATGAAAGGGACTAGGGGATTGAGAGCCAGAAAGAGAAAAACGGAAAAAAAAGAAAAGAAAAAGGGGAGAGAGAGCCATAATGTTATAAATGATAAAATACATTATATTACTCTTTCCGTTTCACAAAAAATGACCTAATTTGACTTGACATGAAATTTTAGAAAATAAAAAAGACTTTTGAATCTTGTGGTCCTAAATTAAAATTATGTTAAATGTACAAAATTGCCCTTTAATCTTATAACCTTAAACATGACACGTGACAAGCTGAAAGTAAAATATTACAAAAAAAAATAAAAATTATTATTTTTGAAACAACGTAAAAAGGTAAGAAGGTCAATCTTTTTAAAAATGGTAATATAAGGATAATATATATTGTTTATGTAAAATGACCAAGGTAAAATCTGGAAAAGAAAGAAGTCAACAGACATATGAAATTTCTAAAGTCGGAGAAGATATCCCAAGCTCGAAATCGCATAGAAACATGACGATAAGGTACTGTGAAATTTTCGGCAGCTCCAAAATGTTCTTCTTCATGTATGCGTTCCAATTTGAGAAGTTAGATGAAACTGGTATTTTCATCAAACCCATTCAACCTCGTTACCACAATTGCATCTTACAATAAATTAGGTACCTTTTCTTAGATTTAAATTTCAATGGAATGAATCCAAAAGAGATCGATACCACCATTGACATTTTAATCTTCATAAAGATCTCTAATTTGAAACGTTTTTGGGGTTGAAATCGAACTACTTCAGGGCGACTATGCTTCGTCTGTTCATGCTTGTCAAAAATGTACGAAATCTTCTAGAGGAACAGAGGTATGACTGGAGCTCTGCAAATCTATATTAACACCTTAGTCTTTACACGGATTGAACCCACATAGGTTAATACCACTATTTTAAGAGGAGTCTCAAAACTAGAGAAAATTATTAAAATTAGTGACATAAGTGAATAAATACTAAACGAGATTTAAAAAAGTCTTCCAACTATTGACATGTGAGTCTTGGTTTCATACCATCTGTAACACCTCAAAGCTCTCACTAGATACATGATATGATATACTAACGAACAAAAATTAATTCAGACTTCACAAAGTACATTAATATGTCATATCTTTTAAACACAGTATTAGTATTCATAACATAAAGATGTACCAGAAGCTATGACTGTCTAAGTTGTGAACCTTGTAGCAACGGAGTGCCTGATTCTCATGTTTGGTAGACTTAGCTTATTAAGATTGATAATCTTTTTGTCTTTACTTATTGGAACTTCTTAAACCCAATTATCTATTCATTTTAATCTATAATGATTTATTCATAACTGACAATCATTTGACCATCATTGTGTAATGATTGGCCATGTTTTTGCAAGTCCAAAAACGTTACTGCAAGTATGAATTTGCAGATTTAACTTGCAAATTGAAATCCTTTTTTTTAATTCTTCTTTCACAACCCAACAATGATGTTAATGCTCATCATCCAAACCATGAAAGTTTAGTATCGCAACAACCAAAGTTGAGATATTTTTCAAACCCTTATCCCTTATTATTAAGGGTTAAAATTATCAATGAACCATTCATTTAAACTTACACCCTAGTCGTAATATGGTGCTTAGAGCCACAAGTAATTCAAAGCAATTCATGATCTGGCATGACACTATGATTTACGTAAACAATAACTGAGGATAGCTGAATGTGGAAGTTAAAATGAAATAATTGAGTAGTCTGAAATATAAAACTTAATACTCAAGAGTGAGTTTATTTGAAAACAAGGTAAAGCTCATATGTCTATCTCGAAGCCTCTACTAACATTCAGCTCTGTATTCTTTTACTGATTCAGATAATTTTTTATTTAATGGAAACAAAATTAGCTAACTCTTGCTTATTAGGCTTTTCTCCTGCTTAGAAATTGTTTGTTTAAAAGGATGAAGTTTTTCATTCAATGCTATTCCCTGTTAAGAAGAAGTTTTTCCAAGAATGTATCAAAATGTTTCCATGAAGGCCCTCCAATATCAATTGCTTCTGCTGCTTTCTTCTTCCACTCCAACGCCTTGCCTTTCAACTCCTTACCTTTTTCACCTTCCAACATATCCTTAATAATTGCTTCAATTTCTTTGCGCTTGACATCTTGATTGACTTCAACACCTATTCCCCACTCTGCACAAGCATATCGACAATTTGTTTGTTGCTCAGCAAAGAATGGCCAGCAAATTAGAGGAACCCCTGAACCTATGCTTTCAATCATAGAGTTCCATCCACAATGTGTTAGAAAAAAGCCAATAGATGGATGGGAAAGAACTTTATTTTGTGGGCACCAGCTTGCTAATAATCCCCTGTCTTTAATCTCTTCAAGAAACTCATCAGGCAACACGGCTGAATCCCCCATCACTATGTCGGGCCTAACGATCCACAAGAATGGGTGCTTGCTATTGGCAAGTCCCCACGCAAATTCTTTCAGGTGATGGTCTGACATTAAAGTCATACATCCATAATTCACATAAATTACTGAACTTTGTTCCTGTTTATCTAACCATTCAAGACATTGAAATTCTTCTTTCCATAAACTTGGACTAAATGAGCTCAATTTGCTTTCTGGGATAGTTTTTTCCATCAATGAAAGTGGACCTGTAACATAAATATTTGGGAATCTAGCCTCAATTGCTTCTAGGACTTCGCGTTCCAATTCAGTGAATGTGTTGATGATCATTGCACAAGATTTCAAGCTATTTTGTGCTTCATCGCCTAAATAGTTTAACAGAATATCATCTGGATCAGTAGTCCTGATAAAGCTTGGCAAGTCCTTCAACCTAATGTTGCTCATTCCTGGAATCCCATCGACAATTGTATCCAGTGTACCATCCTCCATGAAACTGTCATCTGTTCCACAAATAGCTTTTCACATATATATAGTTTCATATCGAAAATATTGAATTCATATGAGCTTATTATCTGTAAGCTCCATCTGCATCGGTTTCAAATTGTTTGTTTGGTTGTGAATTGTCACAGAGTTGAACTGAGTAAATAAGACTTTTAAATCTTATGGTCTTAAACTAAAGACATGTAGAATGTACCAAAATGTTCTTTAATCACGTGGTCTTAAATATGTCTTATGGAAAGTTAGAATTAAAGAGAAAAAAGAAAAGAGCCATTCTTTTTAAACTGACTAAACAGAAAAATAAAACAAACAATTTGAAATGGAGGGAGTATGAGGTTGAGGTCTGAGGACGAACCTTTAAACGGGATAATCCCTCTTCTTCTTAGTTCATCAAATTGAAGGTATCCCATATAACCACAAGCTGAGGCTGTCCAAAGTTGGACATCAAGGATGCCAAATTCTTGTGCTGCCTTAATGGCAAAGCTCATCATCCCATCTGATATTATACAAGAAATTGGTGGAATGACCGGTGATGAAATAAGCTTCGATAGTAAATCCCGAAAAGGAGTCAAGCAGTTCTTCCTTATCGAGTCACATAACAAAACAGGATCTTGAGTTGCATTGCGATCTGATGGTGGCAATCCTTCCGGGATAGTTTCAAATTTGAAATCCTGGAAGCTTTTCTCAAAGTCAGGGCCTTGGGATTGGATTAGACGTCTATGGTTATATTCAGTGTTGACAAATGTTACATAGAAACCTCTTGAGTGCAAAATTTTGGCTAATTTCATGAATGGCATTACATGACCTTGTACAGGAAATGGTACACACACTGCATGAGGCGTCTTGTCCATGTTTAGTACAAGGATTTTGTTTCTTTTCACTTGTGGACTAATATTGTCGATTGAGTCCCATTTTATACTCCAACTAGGCGCGTTCTCGGGTAAATATTATCCAAGTTGAAAAATTGAACTAAATCGATTTTATTTGGGTTTGATTTTACATTTTAAAAATTTGATAATATTTCATTTAGTTTTGATTTGGTTCAAAAAAAACCTGAACAAATAACTGAACCGATCCAAACCAATAAACTCAAGAGGAGAACATTTATCTTGTTGGTTTCATATATATAGATGTCATAGAGTGTCATTGTCACTTCCTTGTCTAGGCCAATAGTGATGAATTTTGGAGCTTTATTCATAGTAAGTTCAGTGATAAGAGGTTTTGTAATACTAGTCGTTCTAACTGACTGGTGAACGCCCCCAACTCTAACGTTGGCACTGTTTCATTTCATAATGCTCTCAGACTTTTATAATCTTTGTTCATCTTTTGTTTTGCTTCTTATGCCAACAATTTGTATGACTATTCCAACAAATATCTTAAATTTCAGATAGCATAATCACTCAGCAACTATAAGATCTTTAATTTTCAGTATTTAACAATACAAACATATAAAATTCATTTCCAACATTGATTCTACATTCTTGGGAATCTTTGAATTGAGGTATAGATGCATGAGCACTATAAAAGGGTGATAAGGATATAACGTCTTTACATTACAGGACCAATAATATGCTCCAATTTTTTGTCATGTAGGATGCCACGTAGGTCGTGTGTGTCTATTTGTTCAATTTTATACAAGTTTAAGTGTCTACTTGTGCACACCCAAAGTTGAGGACATGAATATGAAATGAGGCCAAGTTAAAGAGCATATATTTATGTATTATGCCAATATTCTTTTGTGGGTTTATGTGGATCTTAGGATATGTGGTTGACTTCATCAGCAAGTGATCATCTAAATATAGCAGCTGCAACACAAATGAATTTTACTAGAATATGAAAGAAGTCTCAACAATTTTTTTGAACGTTCTGCGCGTTCTTCTCCGTGCCATTTGCTATCCGTAGGTATCATATATAACTTGTTTTGAGTCTTTCTTTTCGGATCAAATCTATTGGGTATATAAAATAATCAATTCCTTATCACTAGTGTATAACAACAAAAGAAAGAAGTAATATGTGGATCGATTTAACATACAGATTGAGTACTAATTTTTAATTTAAGTTGATGACTTAGGGGAAGTGTTGTTTTTTTTGTGGAGGAGAATTATATTGAAAGTTGAGGATAGGTGGAATTGATTTCCAAATAGACATGTATAGGAATCTTCTTTGATATTTTTGTGCAACTATTACTTAAGTGATCAGTGGTCATGTTACCGGAATCTTCATTGATTTTCAATAATCATATCTATCTTTCTATATTACTAGATAGGCTTGTGCCTGCGCTTAGCAAGGCCCAACACTGCAACTTATATTTATATACAACTAGTTATTGAGACGTGCGAAGCACGTGAGTCCTCTGAACACATTATTACGATTTGAGTTATATATGTCAAAATCACATTGTAATGAGTATCACAAACTATTCAAAAAATAAAATAAAATAAAAATAGATGAACTATCAACCTATTCTAATAACATCTTTATTGTATGTCAAATGATTAGACAATCGATGAATCTACAAGATTTGGACAACACAACTTGATTGGGTAACTAAAATTAATACCGAGTTAAATTTTTATGATATTAGGTCCAAACATGTGATATATTAATATGAACAAAAATTAATATACAAAAATGATTAAATGTGTCACGCCACAGATTCAAGGGCACAACTGGCTCCTAATGTAAGAACTCAGGCTCGAGCCGACCATGCAGAACCATTTGCTACTAGCGCATGGCAGCCACAAACAGTCAAGAAAATAAATAAGTATATCTCGGCTTAAAATTAAGCCCTCGGTCGGCAAGGCTCTTGTCAACTGATCTATAAAAGAAATAACTACTCTCAGGAAATCATATAAATAAATAGCCAACTAGCATAGAAGTCTTGGTTGGGCCGTCGAGGCAACCATGATATCTATACCAAAACTAAAAGTAGGTATATATCAATACAATACATCAAACAGCTCACAAGCTTCTGCAAACCAACAACATAGGCCAACATGGCCATAACATAGCTATAAATCTCACACACTAGTCTGCAAGCCTCTAAGAGTAGTAAAGATTGGTGGGACAGGGCCCCAGCCTACCCATGAGAATATGTACAACAAAAGGTAACAAACCTCCCAACTCTGGCAGCTCCGGAGGAAAGGGGCTGACCAACCGAATAAAAGTCAATCCTGCTGTTGAGGAGGTCTACTCGGTCGTCTGTCCGGACCTGCATGCATGAATGCAGTGCCCCCAAGGCAATGGGGAATCAGTACAAAATAATGTACAGAGTATGAAAGGCAATAGACTATGATGAGATATTCTAATATACTAGAATAATCTGATAAATAAATCAAGGATAAGATAACTGTATTGACCTGCTCCTAAATCTAAACTTATCAAAAATAATAAAACCACAACCTAACCAAGCCCCCATAAGCTCAGTAGGTACAAACAGCACACATACCACCTACTCAGGCCCCCATAAGCCCAGAAGGTGCCAATCAACTTGTATACCCCTATCGGTAGTCCCCTAGCCCCGCAGGTAGTCACATAGCCCTCTTAGGCATCAACATAGCTTATAGACAACTCATAGCCCTCTTAGGCAACAACATAGCCCTGTAGGAAGAACATAGCCTTCTTAGGCATCAATATATATCCCTGTAGGCAACTCATAGCCCTTCTAGGCATCAATATAGCCCTGTACGCAGCTCATAGCCCTTTTAGGCATCAATATAGCCCCGTAGGCAACTCATAGCCCTTTTAGGCGTCCATATAGCCCTGTAGGCAGAACATAACCCTTCTAGGCATAGATCACATTCCTGCAGCTAACCACAATAGCCCAAAGGCAACAATAACAATCCAACAGCTAAAAACGAGCAATTTAGTTATAAGCTGCATATACAAATAGCCTCTAAGTCGTGTCCAACATACGAATGCTACTACTGAATAAGAATCGCGATAAGAGAGGATTATACGCACTCGAGCAGCCAACAATCAACAATAATGGCTACAAGTATAACAACGATAACAACTCAATTACATTGCTCCTAAGCTTTAAGGAAACATGCCATAGGAAGAGAATAGCCTTAAAATACCTTTTTCGCTAAATTCACGTGGCCTAACGACTTTAACTCATAACTCCCTCGATACTACAACAAGGTAGGACCATAATCAACACACAAAAATAAAAGATACCATGACAATATGATAAAAGATATGTATTTCCATCGCAAATTGATGTTTGCTGCTTATAAAAGCTATAGTCAATGAAAGAAGGGTCTTACCTAGATCTTAGGTTCGTAGTTCGCCTCAAAACCTTCAAATATATTCAAACCCTTGCTGTCCCAACAATAAAGTGCGATATACTACGCGATCGATAAAACAAATTATACCACGATGATGAACCCAACGCGTAGAACAACTTTCGGCAAGGACTTGGGTCGAGAAAATCTATATTTCACTTGATCCTAGAAATGGGTTTCTCTAATTTCTCTGTTTTTTTATCTTAAAAATGGAGAAAAAGGTCGAAGGAGAAGATATATGTAACATTCCACCGACTTAGGGCCCCACCTCACGTGCCTGCTTGCTCAGTTCCACGAAAATGCGAATATCTCTCTATTCTGAAGTCGTATGAATGAACTATTTGATGCGTTGGAAACTAGACTAGTAGACCTTCGATTTCATAGCTTGCGGGGACGATAACTCTTAGTAGATTGGGAGAAAACGTCCGAGACATTTGATTCAAATTTTAGAGAAATCTTTAAAAAGGAATTTACGGTAACTTTCGCCAACTTTTATTTTGCTACTTACCTAACTTCAAAAATTGAGATACCACACTTGAACATTTAAAATATCACATAACACATCATTTTTAATTTATTACTCACCCTCCTTGTCTTTCCACGAAGATACGAGTTAATTTAGACGTTTTGAAAAGTCGGGGTGTTACATCTTTCCCCCCTTAGAAACATTCGTCCTCGAATGAAAAATCTGAGTCACGCTGTTCAGTCCTTAGGTATTGCCAAAATTTAGACAGTGTATCTTTTGTAAATGTCACTATCCAGGAACCTGAAATGCAAAATTTCTAACCTAGGCGTCTCACATGACAACATAAATAGCTAAGTGTTATAGCTCCACCACAGCAGTGCGAGCAGATATACAACAACAACCACAATAATAATAATAAGCTATAGTATATATATATATATATATAGGTATCTTACCTTACTGCCCTAATATAAACTGATATGACATCACCTTGGGGTATGAAACAAGTGAGGATATTTGGACCTCATGCCATCCTCATCTTCCCAGGTCACCTCTTTTCTATTTTTATTCCTCCATAATACTTTAGCCGAAGCCACCTCTTTGGTCCTCAATTTACGGACCTGCCGATCTAATATAGCAATTGGAGTTTCCTCGTAGGACAACTCCTCTGTGATTTGATCATCCTCAACTGGGACAACCCGAGAAGGATCTCCTACACACTTCCGTAGCATCGATACATGGAAAATTGGATGAACAAATTTTAGCCCCGAAGGCAATTCTAACTCATAATCCACTCATCCTACCTTTCGAAGGNTCCTACACACTTCCGTAGCATCGATACATGGAAAATTGGATGAACAAATTTTAGCCCCGAAGGCAATTCTAACTCATAATCCACTCATCCTACCCTTCGAAGGATCCGGTATGACCCAATGAATCTTGGACTAAGCTTTCCCTTTTTGCCCATAGACGAGACTTTTAAGAATACCCAGTCATTGACGCAAAACTCTAAGTCCCTTTGTCGCACATCTGAGTATGACTTCTGTCGGCTTTGGGCTGTTAGCAACCTCTCATGTATGAGATTGACCTGCTCCATTGTCTGCTGTACTAAGTCTGGTCCAATCAACCCTAACTCATCTACCTCGAACCATCCAATGGGGGATCTACATTTTCGCCCATACAAAGCCTCATAAGGTGCCATCCCGATGCTGGAATGATAATTATTATTGTATGCGAACTCTATAAGAGGTAAGTGGTCATCCCAACTCCTCTTGAAGTCTAGCGCGCACGCCCGTAACATATCTTCGAGTGTCAAAATTGTGCGCTCAGCCTGGCCATCTTTCTGAGGGTGAAAGGTAGTACTAAGATTAACCTGTGTCCCCAGTCCTTTCTGGAAGGACTTCTAGAAGTTGGCGGTGAATTGTGCTCCTCTATCAGAGATAATAGATACTGGGACACCGTGTAGCCTAACAATCTCCCTAATATAGAGCCCTGCATAGTCTTTGGCCGTAAAAGTAGCCCTGACTGGTAAGAAGTGGGCTGATTTTGTTAGTCTATCAACAATTACCCAAACAGAGTCAAACTTGCGACGCGATTGAGGTAACCCTGTAATAAAATCCATATTAATTGCTTCCCACTTCCACAAAGGAATGACTATCTCCTAAACTAGCCCAGTGGGCTTTTGGTGCTCAACATTCACCTGTTAGCAGTTAGGACATTGTGCCACAAATTCAGCAACGTCCTTCTTCATCCCGTGCCATAAATAGATCTCCTTAATATTATGGTACATCTTTGTCGAACCAGGGTGAATAGAATAACGGGAATGATGTGCCTCTTCCATAATTCGATGTTGAAGCCCTGCAATATTTGGAACACACAATCGACCGCTATATCTGAGGACTTCATCTTCTGTTATATCAAATACTAAAGACTGTGGATCTTGAGCCTTGGCTCTAAGCTGCTCTAAGCTAGGATCCTCTTGTTGCCGTGACTTTACTTCTACAACTAGAGATGATATGGCTGTGTCCTGAATTGTTACCCCACTATCTTCTGCCTCTAACAATCTAACTCCCAAGCTAGCTAACTGATGTAGCTCCCGCGCTTGCTCATGCTTCTCAACATCTAAATATGATAAACTACCCATAGATCTTCGACTGAGGGCATCAGCTACCACATTCTCCTTTCCTGGATGATATAAAATATCCACATCGTAGTCTTTTAGTAACTCAATCCATCGACGTTGTCGCAGATTTAACTCCCTCTGTCTAAAGATATATTGAAAGCTTTTATGATTTGTGAAAATGTCAACATGAATGCCATACAAATAGTGTCTCCAGATCTTTAGTGCATGCACAACTGCAGCCAACTCTAAGTCGTGGGTCGGATAGTTCTTCTCATGTTTTCTTAACTGCCTTGAAGCATATGCAATAACCTTACCATGTTGCATTAGAACACATCCTAACCCAACACCAGAAGCATCACAATACACCGCATAGCCTTCTGAACCGTCTGGCAATGCAAGAACTGGTGTTGATGTCAACATGTCCTTTAGCTCCTGGAAACTGTGCTCGCAAGCCTCAGTCCACTGGAACTTAGCTGCTTTTTGAGTCAGCTTCGTTAATGGGCCTGAAATTGAAGAAAATACCTCTACAAACCTTCTATAGTACACAACTAACCCTAAGAAACTACGAACCTCAGTCAGAGTCATGGGTCTGGGCCAAGTCTTTACGGCCTCAATCTTTTGTGTATCAACCGCAATGCCTGCATCTGATACAATATGGCCTAAGAAAGCTACAGAGTCTAACCAGAACTCACAAAACTTTGCATAAAGTTCTCGGTCTCGAAGAACCTAAAGGACTGCTCGCAGATGATTTTCATGCTCATCTTTTGAACGTGAATACACCAAAATATCATCAATAAATTCAATAACAAACAAGTCTAGATATGGCCTAAATATACTATTTATCAGGTCCATGAACACTGTTGGGGCATTAGTTAATCCAAAAGACATCACCAAGAACTCAAAGTGTCCATATCTAGTTCTAAAGCTGTCTTTGGAACGTCTTTCTCCCGAACTCTAATCTAGTGGTACCATGATCTTAAATCAATCTTTGAGAAACACTTAGCACCTTGTAATTGATCAAACAAGTCATCTATCCTCGGAAGGGGATACTTATTCTTTATAGTTGCCTTATTCAACTGTCAGTAATCGATACACATCCTCAGTGAGCCATCTTTCTTTCTCACAAATAATACTGGTGCACCCCATGGTGAAGCACTAGGCCTGATAAAGCCTTTATCAAGCAAATCTTTCAGCTGATCCTTCAACTCCTTCAACTCAGCAAGAGTCATTCTATAAGGAGGGATAGATATGGGTTGTGTACCTGGTAGCATATCGATAGCAGAATCAATTTCTCGTTCTGGAGGGATACCAGGGAGTTCGTCTGGAAATACATCTAGAAACTCATTGACTACCGGAATAGACTGAGGAGTCGGTGGTTCTGCATCTATATTATGAACGCGAACAAGATGATAAATACAACCCTTGGTAATCATCCTCCTCGCCTTAAAATAGGAAATAAACCTACCTTTCGGCGTTGCTGTATCGCCTTTCCATTCTAGAACTGCCTCTCCTGGAAAGTGGAATCTAACAATCTTTGTCCGGCACTCAACATTAGCATAACAAGATGCTAACCAGTCCATACCCATAATGACGTCAAAATCAACCATCTCTAATTCTACCAGGTCTACAGAGGTTTGACGATCGATAATTTATACCGTGCAACCTCGATAGACTCTCATGGCAATAGTAGACTCACCAACTGGTGTAGATATAATAAAGGGTCGATCTAATGACTCAGCTACTATACATAACCTCCCCACAATAAATGGAGTAACATAAGACAAAGTAGATCCAGGATCTATCAAAACATAAACACAGTGGGAGCAAACAATCAATGTACCTGTCACAACATCTGGTGATGACTTTGAGTCTTGTCGGCCAGTTAATGAATATGTACGGTTCTGTCCACTACCATAACTAGATGCTCCATCTCTGCCTCCGCCTCTACCCCTACGTGCTGAAGTATGGGGTCTACGCCCTGTAGACTGTGCTGATGAGGAGGAACCTACTGTTGACCTGGTCGACTGACCTGTACCACCCTGACCTGTGGTAGGGCAGTTTCTCCACCCATGCCCCTCCTGTCCACAAGAATAACAACTTGTGGAACCTTGTCTGCACCTCTTGAAATGCATCCTACCGCAAGTAATGCAACGCGGCGAGGATGTCCTAGCCTGGCCTGAACCCCTCTACTGCTGCAAGCCTGATGCTCGTGAACCCTCACCTGAGCCTGACTGTTCCTGATGATCAAATCTACTACCCTGGAACTGTTGTGGTAGAGGTCTAGGTGGCCTAATAAAATATCGGGGTTTGGGACCACCCTGAAAATCTCCCTGCGAACCAGCGGGCCTAGCCCTGTTCTGTCTCTCTCGAGACCCTCTCACTCATATACTGTAGATGTTGGCGATCCTCTATACCCTGTGTAAAGGCATGAATCCGCGAGATATCCATATTATCATTTAGTGCAGCGGTAGAACAAGCCTCGATATAGTCTGAGTTAAGACCTCCCACAAATCTACGCACCCTATCATGCATTGTATCAACAAATGCTGGTGCATATCTAGCCAATGAATCAAATCTCTGCCCGTACTCTCGGACACTCATGCCACCTTGTCGGAGGTTCAGAAACTGGTCCACTCGGCCATCCCTAAATAGTGATCTATGAAAGCTTCTGTAAAGCAATCCTAAGTGGGTCGAGATGTATCTTTTTCCCTAGATCTCTCCCAACTTTCATACCACAATACTGCAACATCACGCAATGGAAATGCTGCTTACTCAACTGACTAAGTCGCTGAGGCATGCATGACTCTGAAGATCCTATGAAGCTGATCAACAAAGTGCTGAGGGTCTTCTCTGCGATCTGTCCCTGTAAACTGTGGAGGATACAAGGCAAGAAATTCACAAACTCTTGAACTTCCGGGCCCTTCAGAAGGTCCGGCAATATCTGGCGCAACTGGTTGGCACTGTGCAACTACTGATTGTGCTAACATATATACTGCACTCTTGAAATCCTGATCATATGGAATATGAGGAACTAGAGGTGGTACTGCTGGTGGATCCAGAAGTCGTATAGACCTCGGAGGCTCCTGAAGTTGTGGAAAAGCTATAGGGGGCTGAGAAGATGTCTCCCCCTGGGTCTCACAATGGGCTACCTCCACATGTGGTACCCTGCCGGTACCCTCGCTTGCAGTTGTATCTAGCCCCTGGCTAGTTGTGATCTGTCTAGTGTCAGTCATCTCTATCTGTATACAAGTATCAATTATAAGCCGGAAACCTCAACCCTTAAGACACCGCTCTACAGCACGAGGTGAGCAAAAGAAGGATGGTCATTCTAACATGCCCGGTAGCTTCTTGCTTATCGAATGTGGTGCACAATACATTTATAAACAAGACTCTACTAGATATGGCTTGCAGACTCCATAGGATACGACGTTGCTCTGATACCAAGTTTGTCACACCCCAGATTCAAGGGCACATCTGGCTCCTAATGCCAGAACTCAGGCTCGAGCCGACCCTGCAGAACCATTTGCTACTAGCGCATGGCAGCCACAAACAGTCAAGAAAATAAATAAGTATATCTCGGCTTAAAATTAAGCCCTCGGCTGGCAAGGCCCCTATCAACTGATCTATAAAAGAAACAGTTACTCCCAAGAAATCATATAAATAAATAACCAACTAGCACAAAAGTCCTGGTTGGGCCGTCGAGGCCACAATGAAATCTATACCAAAACTAAAAGCAGGTATATATCAATACAATACATCAAACAACTCACAAGCTTCCTAAAACCAACAACATAGGCCAACATGGCCATAACGTAGCTATAAACCCCACACACTAGTCTGCAAGCCTCTAAGAGTAGTAAAGATTGGTGGGACAGGTCCCAACCCTACCCATACCCATGAGAATATATACAACAAAAGGTAACAAACCTCCCAACTCTGGCAGCTCCGAAGGAAAGGGGCTGACCAACCGGATAAAAGTCAATCCTGCTGCTGAGGAGGTCTACTCGATCGTCTGTCCGGACCTGCATGCATGAATACAGCGCCCCCAAGGCAATGGGGCATCAGTACAAAATAATGTACAGAGTATGAAAGGCAATAGACTATGATGAGATATTCTAATATACTAGAATAATCTGATAAATAAATCAAGGATAAGATAACTGTATTGACCTGCTCCTAAATCTAAACTTATCAAAAATAATAAAACCACAACCTAACCAAGCCCCCATAAGCTCAGTAGGTACAAACAGCACACATACCACCTACTCAGGCCCCCATAAGCCCAGAAGGTGCCAATCAACTTGTATACCCCTATCGGTAGTCCCCTAGCCCCGCAGGTAGTCACATAGCCCTCTTAGGCATCAACATAGCTTATAGACAACTCATAGCCCTCTTAGGCAACAACATAGCCCTGTAGGAAGAACATAGCCTTCTTAGGCATCAATATATATCCCTGTAGGCAACTCATAGCCCTTCTAGGCATCAATATAGCCCTGTACGCAGCTCATAGCCCTTTTAGGCATCAATATAGCCCCGTAGGCAACTCATAGCCCTTTTAGGCGTCCATATAGCCCTGTAGGCAGAACATAACCCTTCTAGGCATAGATCACATTCCTGCAGCTAACCACAATAGCCCAAAGGCAACAATAACAATCCAACAGCTAAAAACGAGCAATTTAGTTATAAGCTGCATATACAAATAGCCTCTAAGTCGTGTCCAACATACGAATGCTACTACTGAATAAGAATCGCGATAAGAGAGGATTATATGCACTCGAGCAGCCAACAATCAACAATAATGGCTACAAGTATAACAACGATAACAACTCAATTACATTGCTCCTAAGCTTTAAGGAAACATGCCATAGGAAGAGAATAGCCTTAAAATACCTTTTTCGCTAAATTCACGTGGCCTAACGACTTTAACTCATAACTTCCTCGATACTACAACAAGGTAGGACAATAATCAACACACAAAAATAAAAGATACCATGACAATATGATAAAAGATATGTATTTCCATCGCAAATTGATGTTTGCTGCTTATAAAAGCTATAGTCAATGAAAGAAGAGTCTTACCTCGATCTTAGGTTCGTTATTCACCTCAAAACCTTCAAATATATTCAAACCCTTGCTGTCCCAACACTAAAGTGCGATATACTACGCAATCAATAAAACAAATTATTCCACAATGTGAGCCCAACACGTAGAACAACTTTCGTCAAGGACCTAAGTCGAGAAAATCTATATTTCACTTGATCCTAGAAATGGGTTTCTCTAATTTCTCTGTATTTTTAGCTTAAAAATGGAGAAAAAGATCGAAGGAGAAGATATATGTAACATTCCACCGACTTAGGGCCCCACCTCACATGCCTGCTTGCACAGTCCCACGATAATGCGAATATCTCTCTATTTTGAAGTCGTATGAATGAACGGTTCGATGCGTTGGAAACTAGACTCGTAGACCTTCGATTTCATAGCTCCCAGGACCATAACTCTTAATAGATTGGGAGAAAATGTCCAAGACATTTGATTCAAATTTCAGACAAATCTTTAAAAAGGAATTTACGGTAACTTTCGCCAACTTTTATTTTGTCACTTACCTAATTTCAAAACTTGAGATACCACACTTGAACATTTAAAATATCACATAACACATCATTTTTAATTTCTTTCCACGAAGATACGAGTTAATTTAGACGTTTTGAAAAGTTGGGGTGTTACAAAATCATTCCGATTTGATTGCAAAAGGAAATTCTACATACCTTATGCTCGATAGTTATCTTCTATTATATCATCCAATGACTTTTGAACTTTTAAAAATATATACAAGCAATGATTCATATAAGGGATATATATATATATATATATATATATACACATAATGAATAGAACATGCAAAAGAGAAAACTAAAACCCAATTATGTAGTCGGGGAAATAACTAAAACACTTGCATAATATAATTTAGCTACATATATATCAAACATTTATATCCCTTATATGTTTTTTTTTTTGTACATGATGTATTTAACACCTTGAGTTTTAAGGGAGACATGTATACATCCCAAATTATGTGACAGTCTTGGCTAATCGAGAGTCAATTCGATTAATTTTACGAAATTAAGTTGGATCAAATTAATTCAATATTATAAAATAAAAATTACATATATTCGAAAAATTATACCAAAAGTATTTTAAGTTGTAATTTTTTAAATATTAATTAAATTTTATATAATTTAAATTTCAAGAAATGAAAAATATCACACAAATTGAGACGGAGAAACTAACAATTTTGTATTTGATGTTGTAACACTCTTCTATTCTTCATACCAAATTATTGCTAAAGCTCTTGTGAATCTTCTTCTGCAATTAAATAGGTTTTACAATTGTAATAAGAAGAAAACATGAATAATGATGAAATATGAAAAAACTAACGAAAATTATAAACCCAATATACATAAAATATGAGCTGTAGAGGAAAAATTCATTTATAAACTAATAGAGAAATAGTAACAGTTATTGGAAACTTTCACACTTCTTCCATAAAGTTTGTAACAATTGATTGTGGGTTCAGTTTTGTTTTGTTAGAAACTTTTAGTATTCTTCACTAAGGTGCTATTAAAATATATTTTTAACCGATGCAGTTCTTAAGTTGCAAGTCTTTTTTGGGCATTTATACAAAAAAAGATAAAACTAAGTTTTAAACTTGAAATAATATATTAAAAGATAAAAACTATGAAATAGTATAAGAAATATTTTAAAATTATATCAAAGTAAATATTTTTATGTATAAAATAAAATTTTAAAATTACATATATAATGTAGGGTTGGTTTGGTCTCGGTTTTTTATTTTTAGTTAAAACCAAACCAACCCAAATATAGTCGGGTTTTTTTTCAATACCAAACCAAGTCAAATCAAACCACTAGTTAGGGTTTTTTGCGGTTTACGGTTTGGTTCGATTTTCGGTTCGGTTTTGTACACCTCTACCTGCTATGGCCAATGGATGACCTCCTTTCGAGGCTGTCCAGTTCGCCCCACCACCCCAAACCACCACATGTGCCACCCTTTTCAATTCCAATACTCTAAATCCTAAACAATCTGCTCTAATTAACTAAAAAACAATTGTAAAATCAATCGAAATAATTCACTACTATCACATTTTCAATGGAGGAAAGGCAAGACTTTATGATCGAAGAGGGATTGCATCAAGTAGTGGTGTTTAAATTATCCCATAGTGCGCCAGATTTGAAGGTATTAAGGTCAATTTTACCGAAACATCTTGGTACCAAGGGCAATAGTTTAATTGGGTTACTTGCTCCAAGACAATTTTTGTTGAGGTTTGATCAATATGAATATTATATACTAGCTTATCTCACTCAGTTAATTATCTTCTCAACAATGGAGAGGATCACCAATGTAGGGTTTTTCCATGATCCATTGGATATAATCCTAAGGAGGAAACGATGTTAGCTATGGTTTGGATTTCTTTACCAAACTTATCTCCAGATTTGTTTGCAAAGAAGTCTCTGTTGTCTATAGCATCGGAAGTTGGGAAACCAATAGCTATAGATAAAGCTACTCAAATCAAGTCAAGACCTAGCACGGCTAGGGTCAAGGTTATACTTGATCTAATGAAAAAGCTTCCAAATCGTATATGGTTGCAATTTGTGGATAGAAAATCTGGTTAACAAACCTCTACTAATTAACAAGCTTGAAGAAAATAAGAGCTAGAGAAAACTAAGTGTTATATTTTAGGTGTTTTAATGATCCTCACAAATTCAGGGACCCGGTCCAGATTCGAAGTGGTGTACAACTGTAAATCAATCTTTACAACTATTAAATGTAAAGCAAACACCTCTAAATGATTACAAAGTACTATTACGTTGCCATGGTAAATTAGGACCAACCCCACGGTATCAGGATCAAGTGTTTATTTCACGATAGTCGATACTTGTGGTTTTTCAATTGGCATGCCCACAAATTCCAATTTTTCTTATAACAATTCAACTCTAACTGAGTTATACTTCATACATAATAATCCCAATAAAAAGATTTGTTATAAGCTAAATTGATAGATTGGTGGATCGATTCATACCTCATACCAGTAGCCTCGTATTCTTCCATCTTCTGTCGAGTTCCAGTCATGTGGATTTAGGGAAAGACAAGTACCTTTCAACCACAAGGACACCCAAAGTTTCTTTTGTCTACATCATATTCAAGGAACATATAGGGACTCAAATAGTATGTAATGATCCCAAATAGATTTGAAATAACAAAGTAGTTTTTGGGACGATTTTCAATTATATTGGTAACTGAATGGAACTACAAGCTTAGCTAATAACAGTAATAACATAAAATGAGGAAGTCGAATATTAGCTCCATAGCTCAATAGATCTGCAGAAATAGAAGAGAAATACAAGAGATTTAGAAGAGATTGAGAATGAAGAAATTGGATAGAAAGAGAAGAATTTTGGAGAAGAAGATACCGTGCGAATTCATGCCCTCTCTATTTTGTTATTAGTTACATATACTGTGTAATCAAATTGGCTGAGCTGGCAAGTCTGACTAATCCCAGCCTTTGAAGCTCAATAACTCACGATCAATCTTGACCTTATACGTGGAAATTATTATGACTAAATTCTAATAAACCCCAACTCATGACACTCTACCCCTTGAATATGATCCTTGTCCTCAAGGATCTAGGAATCAATATCTGGAAATTTTGCCTTAATATACTTGTTGAAAATCAATAGGGGGGTGAATTAAAAATTCCTTTAGTCGACTTCCTGTATGAGATAGCCAACTCACCTGCAGATTAGTATAACAGTGAAACATAAGAGTAAAACAGAAAGTAGGACTCAAACAAAGAGTTTTATACTGGTTCGGAACACTGGTGTGGTGCCTAATTCCAACCCCCTTAGGTTTCAAGGGTTTCCTTAAGAGATTGTTGAGAACTTGGATAGTACAACGTATTTTGATTAGAATCTTGTCTGATATGCAAATCAAATCTTCTACTTTGACACACTACTTGTATAACCTACACTCAGATATTTCTTTCTATTTTCTTTTTCGATTGTATGCTCACGAGAATACAAAGCTCTTATGGAAGACAATAGAAGACAACAATACAAGTTCAAGTGAAGTGCGTACTTCACGACTACGACTAAGAGAGGTTTCTATAGTATTGGAGGACTGCTCTTTTAAGAAAAGCCCAAGGGTGTTTAAATCAAGGATCTTTGATTGAGTCCTTGATTTTGATTAATTTGTGGAGTCATGTCCATATCAGATATGTGCATGAGAAAATCGATTTTCTTCCTTCGTTTGAAGATCTTCTTGTGGTCCTGAATCTTGGTTGATCTTGTTGACCGTTGATGTTGATTTCGTCAATCTCCAGATTTGATTTATCCTAATCAGACGCTAGGATTGTGGCTATCTTGAATTGATTATGTATCCCTTGATTTATGATCTTCCTTCTTCAGTGATCACATATTATCTCTTTCCTTCTTTAATGGTGCTTGGGTGTTGTATGCTTGACTTCTTTCTTTTTGAAATCTTGGCTTGCAATTAGTCACATTTTTTAAGTGTTTCATTATTAAAATCACTCGATCCTACGGGGATACAATCTCCCCTTTTTTTTTTTTTTTATAATGACAACTAATTCACAATTTAGTATAGAGACTTAAAGAGATAGTGAAACTTCCCTAATATATTTCTGTCTGTGGTTGTCTAGAGGATTTTTGTAGCTCCCCCTTTGGTTAAGCTGTATTGCTCCCCCTGTCTTGATTGCTTCCTGTCTATAAAATTATAGGACAATTTTCCCCCTTTGGCATAATAAAAATGAAAGAGCAAGAGGGAACACACAATAATCATAAAAAGCAGTAGCAAATGATGGAAACCAAAGTAGGAAGGAAAAAAGCCTTCAATATACAACCTAAAAGAAACAGAAAAAAAGGGACATAACCTTTTAAAAGATTGTTCAGGAGTCGCAAAAAGATAGGAGCAGAGGGCTAGTGTTCACCCAGAAAGTACTTGAGGGTGTTAATAACCTTCCCATAGAAGGAATTCTAGGAGCGTTCCACATTTTTTGAAAGGCTGGAGTAGGAAGTCTAGTCAAAGATGACAAGATCAGTGTTGGAAGAGTTGACTTCGCTCGTGAAAGAATCAACTTGCTTGATCAACTTGTTGACAGTCAAGATTCCTTCTTGTTTTATCCCTTATATTGTAATGCGTGGCTTACCAACATCTGTATGGGTATCCTTCTGAAGGCCAAAAACCTTCTCAACAACATCTTGAAGTGTCTCCAGCCCGCGTTTCACATCAAGGATGCGAGTTTTGAGTTCATCAGTGTCCTGGAGTAAGAGAGTAGCCGAATCTACAAAGATTTTAGTTGGCTTGACTAAATCAGCCTGGCTTTGACAGAGTCCTTTTTCACTCATTTGCTTCATACCTACACATACCCTATACACGAAAAGGTGAAAGACTCGTAAGTAGTATTAATCTCAATAGGTTTAAGCATAAAGAGGTCCACCGCTCGATCCACCAGAGTTCGTGAGATGAGAAGCCTATAAGGTAAACTAGCAAAAATGTTTGAATCCTCAGCACTTTCCAGAATATACTCTTTGAACGAAACCGCCCAGTTAATGCGGTACTTCTTCTACAAATAGTAAAGTACAAACACATCCCGAGTACATATGATACTCAGAGAGTCTTTCTAGGAATGAGAGTAGTGGCAATAATATGTGCCAGAATATGATGTTCAAAATA
>NC_064284.1:28347676-28353725 GCF_019186545.1 Solanum stenotomum
TGGTTTTATCGCAAAAAATAGGAACAACTTCATGAGAAAGATCATAATCAAGTAGTTGATGCATCATCCATAATCATTGGGTACCACAACGTCCAACGGCTAGATACTCGGACTCTGTAGTAGATAATGCAACCAAAGTTTGTTTCTTACTGTTCCAAGAGATCAGGGATTGACCCAAAATTTGGCAAGTTCCACTAGTGCTTTTTGACCATTTTTGTCACCTGCAAAATTAGCATCTTAGTATCCAATTAAATCAAAGTGAGATGAGTGAGGGTAACTTAATCCAAGTCTATTGTTCCAATAAGATAACAAATGATTTGTTTTACTACAGTGAGATGTGATTTTTATAGGGCTGATTAAAAACGTGCACATTTGCACATGATATACATGATGTCTGGTCGATTGGCAGTTAGATAAAGTAGAGATCTGACCATCCCTCGATACATTTTTTTCATCCACATCTTTTCGTAGTGCATCTATTTTGAGACAAGTGGAAAGACTCATGGGAGTTCCGAAAGCTTTTCCTTTTTCTAGTCCGAACGTCTTTGTCAGTTCCTTTGTGTATTTGGTTTGAATGACAAATGTTCCATTTGCTGACTATCTAATTGGTAATCCGAGAAAGAAAGTGAGCTCTCCCATTAGGCTCATTTTGAATTCTCCCTTCATAAGATTAGCAAAGATCTCATTCATAAAAGGGTTAGAACTTCCAAATATAATATCATCAACATAAATCTGAACTATGAGAATAAAAGAGTCAGATCTTTGTATAAAAAGAGTTGTATAAATTTTTCCTCGTTGAAAATTATTATTAAGTAAAAAGGTGCTTAATCTCTCACACCAAACCTTGGGAGGTAGTTTGAGACCATAAAGTGCTTTAGAGAGTTTGTAACATAATCAGGAATAGTTTTTAAATCCCAGAGGTTGTTTAACAAACAATTCTTCTTTGATAAAACCATTTAGGAAAGCACTTTTCACATCCATTTGAAAAAGTTTGAAGCACTTAAAAGATGCATAAACTATAACAATTCGAATAGATTCTAACCTTACTACCGGTGCAAAAGTTTCATCGTAATAAATACCTTCATGTTGAGAGTATCCTTGAGCTACTAATCTTGCTTTGTTACAGATGACTTTTCCATCTTTATTGAGTTTATTAAGAAAGACACATTTAGTTCTAATGACTGAGCAGTTCTTTGGTCTTTTGGTAAGAGTCCATACTTAATTTCGTTCAAATTGATCAAGTTCTTCTTTCATTTCCTCTTTCTAGGATTCATCTTCCATTGCCTCATTTATACGTTCTGGCTCAATCTCTCAAACGAGTGCCACAAAAGCTTGCTTTTTCAATGAAGCTCTGGTTTGCAGCGAATCATTTGGTTTTCCCATGATGAAGCCATTTTGATAGCTAGTATTATGTCTCCATTCTCTGGGAATACCAGCCTTGTCATCTGGGATAGTCGGTTTTGGTTCTAGGATAGCTAACTCTTCTGAAGTAGTTTGAACAGGGGCATTTGTGCAGCTTTCAGTATCTATTGTAGGAGTAGTTTCACCGTCACTAGTTTCTACTTCCTATATTCTTGGGTTAGTATCATAAAAATAACATGAATAGATTCTTCAACGCTTAAGGTTCTTTTGTTAAAACTCAAAAAACACGGCTGACATATGCATACCCTAAAAATATTCCTTCATCACTTCTTGGATCAAACTTACCAAGATTTTTCTTACCATTGTTGTGAACAAAACATTTGCATATGAAAGGATGAAAATAGCTAATATTGGGTTTCTCACCTCTCCATGGTTCATATGGAGTTTTCTTATGTATGGGCTTGATGAGGTACCTATTTAGAATATGACAGGCAGTACTTATCGCTTCAGACCAAAAGTGATCTGGAAGGCTGTGATCAAGCAACATAGTTTTGGCTGTGTCCTGTAATGAACGATTTTTTCTTTCTACTACGCCATTTTTCTGTGGTGATTTGAGATGAGAAATTTTGAGTGAACCCCTTTTTATCACAGAATTCCTCAAAAGCTTTATTTTCGAATTCTCCACCATGATCGCTATGAATTGTAGAAATAAGTATTCTGCTTCTCTTTGGACTTTTCTATAAAATACTTCAAAATTGGCAAACACTTTGTTCTTATGAGATAAAAAGATAACCAAAGTGAATCTTGAAAAGTCATCTACAATTACAAATTTATATTTCTTACCACCAATGCTCGCGGTTCGAGTGGGACCGAATAGGTCCGTATGCAAGATTTGAAGGGGTTTAGTAGTACTTACAGTATCTTTCACTTTGAACGGCGAACGAGTTTGCTTACCAAGTTGACATGCATCATAGATATGATCCTTCTAAAATTTTAATTTTGGAAGTCCAATAACTAATTCAAGTCGTGATAGTTTTTCAAGAGTGTGCATGCTTGCATGACCAAGTTTTCTATGCCATAAACAAGCTTCATTTGATACAACAGTGAGGCATGTGAGAGTGGGTAAATTGATGTTATTTAAAACATAGATATTATCCACTCGATCTCCAATAATATTGATGTCTTTAGTTGTATTACTGATGGTGCAATTTGTAGTGTAAAAAGAGACCTTGAATCCAGCATCACATAGTTGAGTGATGCTAAGAAAATTATGTTTGAGTCCGTCTATAAGTATAATTCTGATAGATTGCATGATGAGCTCAGAGTGATCGATTTGACTCCTATTATTTCTCCTTTTGCATTATCTCTGAATCATACATGCCATCCATCAGGGTCTTTTATTGTCTTGAAATTTTCTTTCTTTCGCATATCTATCTGGAGCATCCACTATCTATTACCGACATTCCCTTTTTTGTAGGTTTTCTTGGTTTGCTCCTGCAAGACAATTAAATTAATTTCTTTTAGGTACCCAAGTATTCTTAAGTCCTTGATGGTTAGTATTGTAACTTTTGGTCTCTAAATCCATTTCCCAGAAGAATATATCTTACAGTTAAATGATTTGTGACCAATGTCACCACAAGAAAAACATGTAATTTTAAAGGAAGGTCCAGCCGAATAAAAGGAGGAATTATGAGAGATATTTAGGGTAGCTTTGTTAGATCTAACAGAGTTGTGACTGGGTGATTTCCTGATGTTGTTTAACTACATTTTTACTTTGTCAAGTTCCTTTAATAGTAAGTCAACTTCAATATGACTTGCTTCTAGAAGAATTTGTCAGTCTTTCTTCTCTTGAGCAATTTTGTTATATTCATCAATAACTTTCTGCAATTCATGAGTGACCATATCCAAATAGTTTTGCAAGTCATTACAATTTGAGCAGTTACAAGGTCTTACCTCACTTGATTACCCTAGTGCCATGAAGCATATGTTAGTAGTTTCATCATGATCATCTTGAGATGTTTCTCCTTGACTCCAGGCTCTGAGACTTTTTGGATCTGCATTTCTTCGATTATTTCTCCTCTTCCTTTCTAGACAATTTTGTTTGATATGTCTTGGTTTTCCATAGTAGTAGCATCGATTATCATTTCTTTAGTTTTCGTTGCTCTTGAACTCTTGTTGAGGCCTTTGTCTCAGCATTTGTCTGACTCTTTGGTTTATGAGGTCAATTCCTTTGTGGTGTCTATTAATATATGGTTTTATTCATAGGCCATAAGATTTCCTCTCAGTTCATCGTAAGTCATTTTCTCTAGATCTCCATCTTCAAAGATAGCAGCTTTGGTTTCCTATGCTTTTGGGAGACTTCTGATAAGTTTCCTAACTTGTAGTCCATTTGAGTATATCATTCCCAAGGATTTGAGCTCGCAGGCAATTTTGTTAACTCTCGAGAACATGTTCCCAACGTTTTCATCTTTTGCCATTTTGAATAGTTCATATTCATTTACCAATGAACTGATTTGAGCTTACTTAACTTTGCTAGTTCCTTCATAAGTAACTTTAAGTTTGTCCCACATCTCTTCCACAGTTTCTCATGTAATGATCTTTTCGTATTTTTCTCCGCTAACTACACAGTATAACAAACTTATAGCTCTAGAATTAGTTTGGATTACCTATTGTTGTTCCTTTGTAATGTCAAAGGATTATAGATCAAATGGCTTGTCAGAGTCATCCTTTCTAGTGAGATCAAGGATTGGCTTTGGCCCCTTCTTGATAACTATCCATCCTTGTAGATCGTTTGAGGGAACGAAGATTCTAAATTTGTCTTTCCAGTGAGAGTAATGTTGGACGTTAAAATAGGGAGGTCATTTTGAGGAGTGAGCATCTTGAAGGAGAGCACCAGGGATTTGGTAGTTTGACATAAATGTATGTGCAAGTGTGGTTAAACACTTTGATTTGTGAGACTTGCTATGATACCAATTGAAAGTCAATAAGGGGTGAATTAAAAATTCCTTTAGTCGACTTCCTATATGAGATAGTCGACTCACCTGCGGACAGTGAAAGATAAGAGTAAAAACAGAAAGTAAAAGACAGAGTTTTATACTGGTTCAGAATACCAGTGTGGTGCCTACTTCCAATCCCCTTGGGTTTCAACGGTTTCCTTAAGAGCATGATGAGAACTTGGATAGTACAAATTATTTCGACTAAGAATCTTGTCTGATATGCAAATCAGATGTTCTACCTTGACACAACCTCTACATGTATAACCTACACTCGGATCTTTCTTTCTCTTTTCTTTTTCGATTGTATGCTCACGATAATACAAAGATTTTATGAAATAAAATAGAAGACAACAGTACATGCAAGTTCAAGTAATGTGCATACTTTGCAACTACAACTAAGAGACATATAGTATTCGAGCACTTCTCTTTTAAGGAAAACCCAAGGGTGATTAAATCAAGGATCTTCGATTGAGTCCTTGATTTTGATTGATTTTCTGAGTCATGTCCGTATAAGATATGTGCATGAGCAAATCGATTTTCTTCCTTCGTTTGAAGATCTTCTTGTTGTCTTGAATCTTGGTTGATCTCGTTGACCATTGATGTTGATTTTGTCAATCTCTAGATTTGATTTATCCTAGTCAGACGCTAGGATTGTGGCTATCTTGAATTGATTTTGTATCCCTTGATTGATGATCTTCCTTCTTCAGTGATCACATATTATCTCTTTCTTTCTTTAATGGTGCTTGGGTGTTGTATGCTTGACTTCTTTCTTTTTGAATTCTTGGCTTGCAATTAGTCACATATTGGTTAAGTGTTTCATTATTAAAATCAATCGATCCTATAGGGCTAACACTTGTAATCCTCCAAAGTTGAATCCTCAAGAGGTAATTTTGTCCACTGCACAAGCATTCTGACAAATGTTATGTTCCCACGGTTCACCAGTTTTGAGCCAGAAAGGACTTCACCAA
Organism: Solanum stenotomum; assembly: GCF_019186545.1. Classification (NCBI taxonomy): domain Eukaryota; kingdom Viridiplantae; phylum Streptophyta; class Magnoliopsida; order Solanales; family Solanaceae; genus Solanum; species Solanum stenotomum. The sequence continues at coordinate 28,353,003 of NC_064284.1, forward strand.
CATAGCTCTGTCTCTTGGTTGGGCAGCTTACAAGCAATGGATGAAAAAACACAATATATTTTCTATTCACTAGGTATTTCAAAATACTATACCCTTCCAGAACCTTGACAACCAATATTCTTTTTGCAAAGGGAGGTTGAAACATCTTGATCTAGTGTGGAATCAACTGCAATTTTCATAAAGAAAGATTTAAAGGAATTCAAAAACTTCCTTGGTAACACGTCGTTTATGTAATGTAGTGACCTCTGGCTTTCTTTGGTTAGTGCTTGAACCAAAACCATTTTAAGTGTTGCCCTCATCAATATATAATTCTCTCCATGTGAACAAGGAAATCTGACTAGTCCAAGAGCAAACATTAATTGTGGAAAATTCAATTGTATATAACTTTTCTGAACCAATTGCCCCAGCCAAAAGCATTTCTCAATTCTCTAACGACTTTAGCAGCACGAAAAGTCCCCTCTTCTTGATTCATGTACTCTTCTTTTTTCAGCTCTATAAACATCCGGAAGGCAAAATTCAAGTTTGCTTTGGATTTATTTAAGCAATGAGACAAAATCATGCAACCAATCATATATTCTAAGCCAATCGAGTTGCTACCTGGGTCAAAAGTAAATGCATATTCTTAATCAAATTACTGAGTTTGACAACCTCGTCATTAGCAGAACTACTAATACAAAAATCAACCAACCCACGAGGTTGGTATGGGTGCATAACTAACAGGTG
>NC_064284.1:28645479-28791754 GCF_019186545.1 Solanum stenotomum
AGATATTTTCTCAAAAATAATTTTCATTTATAAATCAAACACTAAAAAAAAAATTCGGAAAATATTTTCTACTCACCTTTGGTGAAATCTTAATGATGAATCTTCTAGACTCAGGCCAAACACACCCTAAGTGTCTACTTGTGCACACCCAAAGTTGAAAGGCATAGTTATCAGCTGAAACCAAGTTAATGGTCATGTTTATGTATTATATTTTTTCCGTAGGCGCAATATTAGAAAATGAATTAGTACACATCAATTATAGTTTATTTTTCTTTAAAGTGATTAAAAAATTAAATCACAATAATTTATTTTCTTGCTCATAGGATACATGTAAAAAATAATAGTAATAATTTGGTTTTTCAATGACTTGGATGCATTAGTAAATAGTGTCAGGAATGGAAGGTGTGATGAGGCGCCGAGATCTTCCCAGTTACTGCCGTGCAACAGACCTTGATATCCCCATTATCCAACATGTAATCAAGCAGGGGAAACATATTGTCCAAGCCCACACATTTGAAGCCCTTGAAGGGCCTATTCCGAGCTCTATGTCCAAATATCTACGCCATTGGGCCTCTTCACACTCAAATGAAAGCAAAATTAGGAGCTTCTCAATCTTTGCCAAACACACCAACATCCAACAGTCTCTGGAAAGAGGATATGAGTTGTATAGATTGGCTCAACAAACCAGTTTTATTTGTCAGCATTGGAAGCCTTGCCACAATGAGCAAGGGCCAATTATTGGAATTTTGGTATGGTTTGGTGAATAGTAAGACTAGGTACTTGTGGGTCCAGAGGCCCGGTTCAATTATTGGACTTGAAGACGACGACATTAACGTAACCATGGAATTGGTTGAAAGTACAAAGGAGAGGGGTTGTATTGTTAGTTGGGCTCCACAAGAAAAAATGCTAGCTCACCCATCAATTGGTGGGTTTTTAACTCATTGTGGGTGGAATTCGACTTTGGAAAGTATAGTAGAGGGAGTGCCAATGATTTGTTGGCCCTATTTTTTTGACCAACAAGTAAATAGTAGGTATGTTGGAGAGGTGTGGAAGCTTGGACTAGACATGAAAGATGTATGTGATAGAGCCACAATTGAGAGGATGGTAATAGAAGTGATGGATGTGAAGAAAATTGAATTTTTGGAAAGGGCAAAACAGATGAGCAATTTGGCAATAGCAAGTGTTGGTGAAGGTGGCGCTTCATACCAAGATTTGGAACGTTTAATTGAGGTTATTAGGCTTATGAGGATATAACATCCTCACATGCCTAAAGAATATTTTGGGCTCTTTAATGATGCTCTATCGGCTAATGTGCCTTCTTTCATTTGGTCAATAAATGGTGTTTAATTCTCTTTACTTTGTTTAAACAAACTCTTAATGTGAATAAATTCAATGGCTTGGATAAAATTGTATTGCTCATATGAGACTCGTCATTCTTGGGTAGTCGATCCAAGCACAAACATTACGAGATCTAAAATGTTATTTTCTCTTACGTGATTTAATTTGACATGAAATTCAAGAAGAAAAAAAAGATGACTTTTGATAAAGTTAATGTATTTGAAACTTTTAAACAATCCTACTCTCTCGACACGTGTGTTGAATGTGCTTATGTGCATATCAACTCTCATAATATACTTTATTTTTTTTATATGAAATAATACGATATTATTAAATATACTATTATGTGCATGAGAACATAAGTTAAGTCACCAGTAAATTTTATAAATCATAAATGGTTACTAATTAAAGAATAAGGAAAATTGAACTTAAATTTGTCACTCTCTTAATCATTGCTTTGACACGGCCACTTTTTTCGTGCACTATCACATCATACATAATTGGATATACACATACAACACACGCATTAAGAAACTATCTTTGTAAAAAGACATTAAAAAGACATCCTAATAGCATTATAACTTCGTTTCATTTCTTAATCATTAGAATCTATTCGAATTCCTAAATTAATACATTAGTCTCAACAATCCACTTCTTCGCTTCATGGGGGCAGCAGCGCAGGGGAGTGAATCACCTATCCTTAGCGGCACATAGAGAGTGATAAATATTGAATTTGATCCTAATCGTGTCAACTAACATATGAGGTAATACACTTGAAATTAATGAATGGCAATTAGTTAGACTAAAAAAATCCTAGTGGTTTTCTTTTCTTTTCTGTTAAAATGTGCGGAGAGGGGAAGGGATTGTTGGAATTCTTGGCTATCAAATACTAATTAAAGCTCAAGTAACCATGAAGTACATGAGATACAACTTCCACACATGTATGACATGTACATTTGACTGCCTCTTTAGTCTTCAACTATTCACAAGGCAAGGGAATAAGGTTCGACAATGCACAAAACTGTCCCATAAACTAGGACTATGAACCAGACCTGGCCTTTCAGAACTACAACTTGCCCGACTAATATAAAGGCAGCCAAGAAGGTGAAAGGAACAATACACCAACAGATTGGGCACCAAATGGGGGCTTAAGGTTAAAACCAAAATAATACTAATTTCTACACAGTAACTCGCACTAGGAGATCATCCTTCACCATATCTGCAAGCAGATTTTTTAAAGGAGCTAATAACATGAAAGCTCGTACAAAACAGGGCATACTCTCTCAACAAAACAAAGTGAGCCAATCTGATTTATCTGAAACACAATAAAGTGAAGAAATCAGAAGATTAGCAGTGAAGTACTAGATCAGATCAATTAGAATGAACATTTTTTGTTAATTCATGATTGGAAACAACAATGTTCTCTCTAGAAGCATGTCCACATGAGAATACAAGAGATAATTCTTTTGAACTCAACAGGTAGCAAAAATCAGCAGATCTGAAAGATTAGTAGGTTGCTTATGTGTGACAATACGTTATTAGCCAAGTTCTAGAAAGCAAATGAACCCAGTGTTTGCACACAATAGTAAAGACCTGACAAAAGTTATTTTGCATTCATGACTAGTCTGTTCTGACTGTAGTACAATTGGAACTCTCAACAATCTATCAATAACTGAATTAAGGAATACATCAATTTAACATTGAAAGATTCACTAGTAACCCTAAGGAGATCACAAAAAGAATGATCAGGCAATACCTTGATACGACGATGAATCTAGTTGGCATCTCGAAGGGACAACCAAATCACTCAATTAACTGGACCTCACATTAACAAAAAGTTATAATTCAAGCATGAAAACGCCATGTGGCAGGCTCAACTTTTATTGTTATCTTTAAGATTTATGAACTAGTTCCATAGTTTTTACTGTATCATAGCACAAAATACAAAGTATTATACGAACAAGTTCACATGACATAACGGTTCTCACCCTCCTGGATCATGGAAAAGTCTGAGGTATAAATCATCTCTAGTATATAATCAAAGAATTTGATTTCATTAACTCAAGGCTATCCAACAAATCCATTGATTAATGACTTAATAAACAAGAAAATAAGGAAGACACAGATGAAGCAAAAAACATCAAAATTGAGCAGAATATACAGAAAATTACCCAGTTAAGCAGGTTGAAGATCTAGCTTTAAGCTTCCATAATCAAACATGAAGAACAGCTACACTTTACGAGTACATCCTCATTAATTTAAGCATGCAGATGCTTCAGAGACAAACTGGGATGAGAGACTTGAGGACAGAAGTGTTCCACGAAAACCTTCTTCAGTTTTTCGTTCTTCCATTTTCTGGCCAGAAAGCTCATCTGAAAAGAAAGTAAATAAATTAATATAATTGATTAAGTGCAAATCTGTTTTAGTTCCTACTTTGGCAAACGATTGAATTTGGTCAGGAAAAAAACTCAGGGTGACATGGCACACTGGCTGACCACTGATGTTAACAGAAAGGCATAAACCAGAGGTTATCATGTGGACTGGTTTAATAAAATGCCAAACTAGTGGATGTTATACATCACTGCAATAGTGCAGATATAATTTTTTTGATAAGGTAATAGTGCAGATATATTATATGATGCAACACACTCTTCCATATACAAAATGTTATGTGATGTGTGGTTAATGCTAATTATGATACCTTGACATTGTAAATAATAATACAAAACAATGCAGCAACAACCTATGCACAACAGATCCAGTATAATTATGAGAATATTACATGGAGATTAGATGGCTCAATTGCAAATTCTAGAAATGACCAAGGAAAAGACTGTACGGAGAAATGTAAGAGTTGGTAAAGAATGTCATATTTAAGATACAAGACTTTTGAAGTACATCTAGAAAATTAGGACATTCCATTTGGCATAGCAGTATAACCTGCAATATCACGATGCTCATGAATCTCAGAATCTGTCACCCATAGTACATCTCCAGGGAATATATTCAGGTCAGCAAGACAAGCAGATTCGCCATCAATTACCAGAGAACCCTTGTGAAGTACCTGATTTTCCTTGACAATCTGTAAATTTTAAAAGAGATAAGTTTGTTTGCAAATCAAAAGGGAGAAGTCCATAGAAACAGACAACAGTCAACTTTGTAAGGCGAGTAAACTGCCATCACCACCAACGCGCAAAAGTCAAGCGGAAATGAACATCACTGGACTATATAACTGTTATTTTAAACAAATAACTCTACAAATGAAAGCACAACAATAAGAATTTCCAAATATGTGAAGATATGATGTCACATGTGAAAAAAGGGCAGCCCGGTGCACTAAAGCTCCTGGTATGCGCAGGGTCTGGGGAAGGGCCTATTGGTACGTCACATGTCAAAAGAAAAATTACATACCACACAACGAAAATACAGACACTATTATCACTATTAGATAAGTACCAAGAACCTAAAACCAAAATGAACTAATGCATAAGCCAGAAAAATGATCCATCTAAAGAAACAAATAATCTATACCCATGTAATCTTGTATATGTGGCCTTTTGTCATCTTATATGCCTGGGTTCAGAAATTTAGCCATGAAGGTTAACAGGCAATTTGGCCAAGGCATCTGAGTTTTCTTTCCCAAATCAGTTTTCTCAACACGATTTAAAATTTAATAAGTAACAATTTATCATATAACCGTGAAGTTTCTACAGCATCGACAAGGTGTTCCTAAAAGACATAACCGTATTATACCATTATCTCATGGCCCATGCTAGTATTTTCTTATACTGACTCCACCAATGTGAAAGAATAGCCGGTTCCAAGTATGCATAGAGGAGTGTCGTAATTGACTGACTGCCAAGAGTAAAAACAATCTAACTATGATACTCTTAAACCACTGTTCCTTTACAAGACATTCCCATCTGAAAAACTTTCAGATTTTAATATGTACACCAATAAAACTAGTACTATTCAGCAAATAAGGTTTCCCATCATAAACAATAAGTCAGCCAAGGAAAATAAATTTACAGAATACGATATATTCAAAGAGCAAAAGTGGCTAACCCCAAAAGCTTCCCATATCATCATCTTCAGCTGGTAGACAGATGTGGACCCAGAAACATTCAACTTCACTGAGTTTCCAAATGCTGTCTTCCTGGAACGCTTTGAGGTCCGTCGATTTGGTTCCAGGCTGTTCACTGATGCTTCTAGAACTGATTTTGGAGGTTCCTTGCCGCGAATGAAGCAGACACAAATATCCTCGTCGGAATAGTTAAGTTTCCTCTTTAATTCACAGCTTTTCCTTTCAGCAATGCACTCCTCACAAACCTGGAAAGTATGAAACGTAGAATTTCTCATCCATATTCAATAGAAACTCAAAAGGCTTCTTTTGACCCTTCAGCAGATGCACAGGAAAACAACTCCCAAACGGAACTCATTTTTTTGCCTGCTGATGTCAGCATGCTCCAAGGGTGTTAAAGTATCATGCAAAGAGCTTGTGTTAGATTGACATTTTAGACAAACATAGCATCAATCCTGGAAGGGCCTATAGTTTTCAATTTACAGGAGAAAACCATGCAACATGATTTCTACAACATAGAGGCAAAACCTATAATATTTGGCATTCTAGTTCTTCAGGTCTTCTCAAAGAATGACGAAGACCTTTAAATCCTAGGTGCATGACCCACTTCCTTCTGTGATAAGAGAACCCATAATCAGCTCTGGAATCATCATTATCTAAGGTATTCCACTAAATCCATTTGCATAGCATTACATTTGAATTCATTGTAAATCCATCTATAAAGTCCAGGAGATCCTGAGTTGTTAAACTGATACCATAGCTTCCATTAGACAATTACTTATTCTGGTTGCTTCCCAACACAAGGATAGGTTATGGTAAGAGATGCTCTAGACTTAGATGTATTTGCAGTACTCTCCAGCTTACAAAAATCCAGCACATAATTTAATTTAATTTTTATAACCAAGAATCTCTGAGGACTAGTGACGCACAGTTGGAAAATTATCAGACAGTAGACCTGCCCCTCTACTCATCTCCACTTAAACACCAGGCTTTTAGTTGTGGCAGGGTTTGAACTCGTGACATGCGGCTAAATTCACCCGTCACGTGTTGTGCTCTTACCACTAGACCAAAGACCTGAGGACAGAATATGACACTTAATGTTTCAAAGCTATAACTAGCAGTTATTAGGAAGCGTACCTGGGAACTTTAACCTAAATTTAATATATAGATCAATATAGCTCAATAAATTATGTCCAGGTTTAATGAAATAAAAAAAAGAACAAATGAATTTACCTCTGGTGAAATCTTAATGATGAATCTTCTAGACTCAGGCCCAACATTCGATTCGTCATTCAAATTCATATGCTCCTCAGAAATTGCCATATCTTCACTAGATCCAACAAAATCGTTCCCCAAGAAATCAACTTCAGCTGTAATTCCTTTTGCCGCTGTACCACCCCAGTCTTCACAAAACAACTTCCAATCATCGTCGGTGATAATTGTCAAAGTGTCTGTCTGAAATCCATCGCCAGAAATAAAGTACTCAGCAAAAAGATAAAACCAAAGCCACAAGTGGAAGAACATAAACATAAAGAAAAAGGAGGAAACAAGACTATGCACCTGCTTAATGGTGTACAGAGGTAAATAAAATCAGACATGACTTAATGTGCCGGAATAATATTGTAATTACTTAATGCAAACATTATGTTAATAAGCTACTGTAATGGACTTTGACATGAGCAAAAACAAGCTAAGGTGACACTATCATGTTTAAGTTACTTTAAAGACAACCAGTAATTTGAAAATACATTATATACTTACAGCAGGTGACTTCTGGAAAATACTTCCACGTTTGCAAGACAGATCAGGAGGCCTTTCAAGAAGTCTTGAATGCTGTTCACAAGAACCATGGGTTAGCTCGAAATCAGAAAAGGTTATTTCTTTACATTTCCCTAAACAAGATCTCAATAAACTATAGAGAATTATCTCAGAAGAACTTATAGGCATTTATATGCATTGCATATTTCTAGGAGCATAGAAAGCAGTCCGTTAGTCAATCTAAACACGAAGAATTCCTCGTCGCATGCAATAAGTGGAAACTTCCTCTAGGTAGAAGATAGCTAAATGCATAAAGCTTGTGCAGAGTGCCTCTAGATGGAACATACAATTGAAAAATATACCTTTTCACACATCAGAAAACCAATGACATCATCCAAAGTTTCAAGTTCAGCAGGAGCACTTTTGCCACTTGCATTAGAGTAGCTTTTCCATTTAGACAACCAAGAAGATGGTAACAAGTAGTATCTGATACCAGGAAGAATTGGTATGCCTTTACCCATTGCTAACTTCTCATGACTTTGCCGTTGCTTGAGCTTAAACTCCCTGTATCATATAAACACTGTAAGCAACTAGGTAATTCTAACTTCATTACTTTAATAAGTTGATACAGGACCTTAGAGTATCTTCTAAGCATGCAACTTCAGTGAGTTGAATGCTGCATTGAGTACAGGGCACAGAGTCCGAAAGAAAAGTTGAACAACCCACAGAATCATCAGGTTTTACTGCCATAGCTATCTCACGAGTAAAATTCCAAAGAGTCTCGGGTATCAGCACACGTCTAGCACCAGAAGCTTGTTCGGGCATCAGCTGTCCATGAGGACACCTTATTGAAGCTGTTGGTCCAGCATCAGCTTCACAAGGAGAGTCTACATTTTTCCTTCGGAGCCACTGTTGTAACCTACAGAGGAACCATATGAAAAAGGGTGGTTCAACAAAAATGGTGACCTAAAGCAAAGTTTCAATTGGATTTGTTAAAAAAAAAGACAATAACTTCATACATATAATTTCATTTGAAGTCTATTTTTCTAGTTTTCTTTTTCACTTTTTGCTGCTTCAATATGCTTGATGTAATGCTTTAAATTTTAGAAAAAATAAAAAAGAGAGTTAGCAATTTACTTTGAGCTCTCTTATTTTTATGGAATTGTTTCTGTGATTAGGAAAAAGGTCAAGGAAATATAAAAGATTAAAAGAGAAATTGCACGTTATTCGAAGAGAAAGGTAAAAGAGAATAAAAATAATGTGGACTCATTGATGATGTTGGTTGTATCAATAAATGAGGCACAAAAATATTGTTTACAGGTATGGTTTTGGGATTCCCACAAGGATACTTCTTTTTCCCAATTTATGTGGCACAGTTCGATTTCGAGAGTCAAACTTTTCAATTTTAATTGTGAATTTGGATGTGGCATCTTTAAATTTTATGAATTTTCATAAAAAAAATTTACATATTTGGAGACTATGTATAGAGTACTACAAGTCACAATAATTGATAATTCAAAACCAAAAAACTTGTTTGACTCTAGAAATACAAAAGGTGTTATATAAATTGGAACGGAGGGAGTATTTTCTTTCACAAGTTATGCAGAGACAATTCCATCTTTCCTTTTTGTTATTATGAGAAATTGTACTTGTCTTTAAGACGCTAAATGTTTTTTTCAAAAAACAAAGTATGATTTTAAGTTATATAACTGCTAGTGTAAACAATTTTTATATTATTAGATCATATTTACATGTAGTAGGTAATATCTTATTTTCAAGATTTTGAATCTCACATTTTAAGGAGGCTTACTTATAGGTTAGATAACCTAATAGCATAACAAAATATCTATACGAACAATGTATAAAACTTAAAATTTAGTATATACACATATTAGGAAAATTTGGGGCCCCTGAAAATATGGGGCCTAAAGTAGCAACTTTAGTTGCTTCACCCTTCAGTTGGCACTGCATGTGAATATCAATAGGTATCTTTTAAACAGAGACTAAGATGAGTTGAGAACATAGGAAACACAAGATGATGCAATTGACACATTGCATGAATAGCTTCAATATCACACACATTCTTGAAATTTAGATCAAGACAGTAAATGATAGCTCAACCAAATGGAATAATGTACAAAATTAAAGAAGTTATAACAAGCTGTGAGTATTAACAGTTAGTGAGACCAAAAGGTAAGAAAAATTAAACCAAATGTCCCTTGTGTTAAACATACGTCAGATATAACATGCTGTGTGATGCACGAAGTTTTCTTCAGAAAGATCATTTCCAATCGTTTTGTACCATTTCTTATAGGAAGTAACTAGAGGATGCAGGTTATGCTAGACTGTGTTACTGTTTTATTGCATCAGCAGATAGTATTTAAAATATACTCTTTCTCACAGGCACAATTAACAACACTTTTATTCAAACAACTTCTGCAGCACTAAGATGGTGACAGATATTCCCTCATTAGACACATCTATACAAGTTTAAAACAAAGAATACATTACGTAGATGTACCATGGCTTTGATATGTAGTACAACTTCTCGTCTACACAATCACCCGCAAGGGCTGCTTCTGCAAATTCTTTCATTAATGTTCTTCGATCCCGGTAGTTATCTGCAAGGGCCATTGACTGAGCCACTCCAAAGAGGCAGTCAACGCAGTAATCATCCTTGGCCAGCACTGGTCCTCCACCATACTGGGATTGCAAGTATCAGATCAATATCAGAGAAAAACAGATTGCAACTGAAAACTAGTAAAGGAGAATATCATGGAAATCATAAAGCATCGATATTTTTCGAAGTCTTGAAAGGAAATCAGCAGTTGCAGAGTAATGGTTGTTGAAGGTATCACAAAAAAACTCAAAATGCTTACGCAAAACAGTAAAGAATCTAATTTCATAAAATAATACCTTAGAGAATAGCATGGTCCAAGCTTCACTAGACAGACGTTTCATAGAGCCAATCTTTGAAACTGGTACTTTCCCATGTGTGCATTGTATGGAACTGTTATCAATGATTCTGTAATACAACAAAAACTATTACTAACTACAAAATAGGTCTTTTACCTCGAGAGATTGTTTGGTTCATGAACTAGTTATAATGGGAATTATAGTAAGAAGATCATTAGCAGAGCAACAAATAATAAAGCATAACTTGTTATGCGTTGCAAAATAATATGTACATTGTTACATAGTGTTGACAATACCAAATTCAAGAATTATCTTAAATGTATTTTTGACGTTTTAGGTACTCTTATTTCAGATATTTACTAATAAAAAAACATATTCTAATTTCACATTCAATCTTGCATTACAATATTGATTTCCGCATAACTTACACGAATACTCTCTCTGTCCCACGTTATATGATGCACATTCCTCTTTAGTCTGTCAGAAAAGAATAATATCTTCCTATACATAGAAACAATTTAACTTTAACTTCTCATTTTACCCTTAATGTGATGATTTATAGTCGCACAAATATATATGGCTTGTATTAATCACAAGTTTCGAAATTCTTCCTTTCTTAAACTCAATGCCTCGTCAAATTGTATCAAATTAATGGGGATGAGGAAGTAGCATTTATTCCCGAAATTAAACATTGTATTTAGTAATGCTAACACAGTATTTTATACTGAGAACCAATTATTGTATTGGAAACTCTCATTTTTTATTTTTTTTATTTTTTGAGAATTAGTACTGTTTGGAAACCTCTCATTTTTATGCTGAGATTAAAACAAAAAAGCCTTTCAACAAACCAGCTACTCATAATTTAGCATATCCTCTACATACCAAGCAAGAACAACACCAACTAAATATAGGATAGTCTTTAACAATCAAATCTGATGACTGAAACCTTAATCATTGCATACTTTAGACCACTGCATTAAGCATATATTAGGGCAGTAAATCATCTTATTCTAATTTAAACTGAATGTAATAGTTTCACTTATCCAGGCTTAATTTGACTACATCTAAACACTAGTTATATTTTTTTAATCAGTATCTAAATCAAGTGCATTGAGAATATGTTGATGTTATACGGTACGAGTGAGACGGGGTTTAAATAATGATATATGTATTGGTTTGGAAAGTAAAAGAATAAAAAAAATTTATGTAATGATCTAAAAGAATTAATAAAGGGGTTGACTGGGCCCAGTGTTTTAGATGGCGACAAGGGTTTGCCTCGCCACAAGGCGAGGCGAGCGGCAAGGCGCTCGCCTTTTTGAAGTGCGGCACCAATTAATACCAAAAAATTAGAATATTTAATTGCATATGTAAATAATCAAAATCTCAATAGCAATAACATATTAGCAAATATTTTAATTCAAAAACTGAAAATAGATAGTACATACTAAAATTCTAGAACTTGAATGAGAAAAAAACAAAACAAAAGTCAAAACAGAGGTAGAAGTGATTCTGAAGTCCGAAGAAGAAGGAAAAAGAAACCAAGGAAGAAGAAATATGTATTGGTTGGACTTTGGAGTAGCCGGAAAAGTTTGGCTGGTTGCCGGAGGAGTGTAGTCGTAAACCCTAAAATTACCTTTTAACTTTTAAAACCCTAAATTGGTCGCCTTTTTTTAAGAAAATACAAAAGGTGATGCCTTTCTCGCTTTTCTTGCCTCTCGCCCTTTGTCGCCATGGTGTCGCCTTTTGAAGATCGTCTCGCCACAAAGCTAAAGGCGATGAGGGGTCGCCTCACCTCTCGCCATTGGCGACGAGGCGATCGCCTTTCACAACAAAGGGCCTGGGCCAAGCCCATAATGCCAAAATGTGGCTTTTCTTGTCTCGCGTTAAAAGGAGAACAAGCAGCAAACTTTAAAACAATTTGAATTATAAGCATAAGCTAATTCACGGCAGCTTCTGTGAACTTTAAGCGCAGCCTTTCTTTTGACTTCACGGGTCATCCCATTAACGCAGGTAAGGAAATTTTTGTCCCTCTTTAGTTTCACTTCTATTCTCTTTATTAAATTGCTTATTCTACTGTAGAGATGATTAATTTTAATTGCAAATAAAGCTAAGGCTTAGAATGGTAAATAGAAGTCCGAATAAATGAAGAAGATGAAATCTTTGACTAGGTATTGAATTTTATGTTTGGGAATATTATTAGTCTTGATTCCAACTAATTTAGACACTTACTTGTTTCTGCAAATCGGAAAGCACATGTCCATGTAGAAAACCATGTTTTTGCTCCTCGTTACAAACCAAACTTATGAAATTACATTTGCACTGTTAGCATGCCATTATCAATTGTTCCGCTACCTTTTAACAGTTGGATGCATTTCCAATCCTTTGTTGCATCCTAGGGTAATTTAGTGGGCGTTTGTCCATGAAAACCAAATATTATTCACATTCCATGTGTTGGTGAAAGAAAAATTCTTAGGGGGCGTTTCTTAGTTGATTAGAATTATGTAGATATTAGTAGTACATGGATTAGTTATGATTAAATCTATGTAAATTCCCTCATAACTTTCACATGTATTATTTATGTGGGTTTCTGAATTGCAAACTGAACACCGTATTAATTTTATACATGAATAACTTATCTCCTAACCAACTACCAAACGTGGTATTACTGATGCAAATTTTAATACCTACATAACTCATCTACGAACCAGCTATCAAACAACCCCTTAAGTTAGAGGATTTGAGATAATGATCTTAATTGAAGTGAGCAAAGTTTTTTTTTTTAAGCAGGTAAAAGATTTTATTAAAAATACCACCGAAAAAGGAGAAACCTACAAAATATGGTTCTCTAGAAGACACTCAATCCTCTATGCAAATAGGAACTATATGGGTGCACACCAAGAGAAAATAAGGGATCCGAGATTACCCCTCAAATGAGCAAAGCCCACTCCAACCCTCAAAGCTTTAATAGTCAGTTAGAATTTTCTTTTTCATTTTTGACAACTGGTGTGCTTATATTATCATACTTTCAAACATTTTTGGTTTATGAATCCTTCCACTTCTATAAAAGGAGTTATAACCAGTGGCGAATCTAGAGCCAAAAAAAAGGGCATCCGCACCCGTGGTCTTTTCGTAAAATTAGATATTTTATATGTATATTTTTTAAGATTTTGTATAATATTATATTCTTGCACCCGTACTGCAAGAAGTCTAAATGGTCCATATGGTTAAATGTTGAGCTTTTGACCTTGAGGATGAAGGATCAATTCTCACTTCAATACATTCTACTTGGTGCACCCATGTTCGAAAAATCCTAGATTCGCCTCTGGTTATAACTATAGAATCTTATTCATGTTTCAAAATTTCTTCATCAACAGCTTTGTTTCAAAGTCTTCTTCATCAACAGCTTTGTTCCAAAGTCTTCTTCATCAACAGCTTTGTGTAACTTTGATTCAATCTCCAACTTTGTATGTTTTTACATTTTCTTAATCTTAAAATTTATCTTTTGTGTTTCATGTTGTGGATTTGAAGAAGACAATAGTAATTGTTATGCCATCTCAAGTTATTTATCTTAAATATAATTTAACTTAGACTGTTTCCTTTAGTTGAATCTAATATTGATATTATATGATTTAAAAGTTGTGTTATTTCCAACTCAAAGTATATTAGATGATCCAGTTTCTACAGTAGATATCCTAGGATCATTGTAAGATGAGATAGGATTTAGTGTTGGTCTATTGCTTTTACTCTTTTGGATGTAGATTCAATGATGTAATTTTTGCTTCCAGCATAAATTTATATATAGTCTGTTATCGTGTCCAAAAAAAAAAAAAAAACATTATGTCTTCATATGATCATATCTCAAAAATGTTACATTAATTCTTATTATCAGTATATTGCTTTAGTTTAAACTAGAAATTGATACACTTTAAAATGTCAGCTTTTTTTCGATTGTTTGGTCCAGTGGAACTTACAAGTTACAAAGAAATAAAAGATAATAGCGCCAGAAGTGAAAGAGAGGGCAGAGCAGAGCATTAGATAACACAGGGGCATTTCTATATTCAAACTTTTAGGACAGACCAAGGATTATACGTGAAATACTCAGAACGGTATTGCTAAAGTAGTGTTGCTGTAAATAAAAATAACTTTCTCTGCCATGAAGCTGATTTGTTGTGGACTACTCTACTTGGGTTTTTACTGCTCATTTGAAGTAGTTAATAGTTATCCCATGTTTGTATTGTTTAGTCATTATCAATTTATTATTAGCTAGTCATAAGCCGAAAACACAACCAAAAGGACAAGAACCAAACCAATGATTTTTGTTTTATATGGTTTGGTTTTAGAAATTAAAAACCCGACTAAATTGGTTTGGTTTTTGATCAAAAACTCAACCCAAACCAAACCATGAACACCCCTAGCTACAATATACAAGCACAAGTATCGAGTAAATCTAGTAACCTACCCAACAAGACCATTGCAGATGGGCTCCTAGTGAGTATTGTAACTGGGCTCACCAGATTTTTACTCTTAACACCTCATCTATTCATTACTCAGTGATACATGTAGAACTAAGCACAACTAAGATTTTCTGACAAGTGACAACAGCATTCACGTAAATAGAAGGAACAAGTTCCACAAAGAAAGAATATATTTTCGTTTGTCTACTACCTTATAAAGATTTACCCATGAGACGAAAAGGAAAATAAAAGGCCACTACAAGAATTGAAACTTACGATGGCACGATGTTGTCCGCCCATAGACGCAGCCAGTCCATAGATATCCAAAAGTAAAATTCCTCAGGTGATTGGACTGCAGCTTTAGAAAGGATTGAACGTACCTCCAGCCTCCGTTCCGTGATGCAGTTCACCTCAGACTCCTTCTTCATTTTGTATTGCTCACACGAGTCGACATATGAGTCATTCAGTTTTTCTACCTCCTCATAGAGGTGGGGTGGAAGATGACTATCAACTTCCGAAGATGTACAAGCCTCTTTTTCCGCTATATAACCACTAGAGTCAATTGGCATTTTATCACAATTCTTTGGACGTCTAAGGACATACATCAGCATATAAGCATCACAAGACGAGAAGGTCTTCACTTCAGTGACATCAGTCTTTGAGGCTTGCCGCTCCCCAGCATCAGGCCCATTCCCATTCTCAATAATTACATCAGAAGAAGAGTGGTCAAGTTGCTCAGTTTGAGAAGGCTTGACCGCAGAATGTGATGAACCTTTACCAAATGGCTGACAGCCTAAATTTGAAACATGTTCGTCATCAAACTCCCACCATTGCTGTGTATTCTCATTTTTAATATGCGCTACATAGTGGCCACTATTTGCAGCTGACCCTTTGTGGATCAGTATAGCTGATAAGTCATATATTAGTTCTGATTGGAAATGCTCAGATATCCTTCGTGTCATATTCAGCTCTTCAGGAAAACAAAATGCAGATGAGATTTTCTTCCTCGTTGTAGTCTAAGAAAATAACGTGCATATCAGAAAGAGCCAACAAAACATATAAAAACATCTAATAAATAAATGAATAAATCAACTTCAGCTAGAATATTGGTAGTGAAGCAAAATCATTTCAAGAGTCAATTTCTTAATAATAAAGGATTATTCTAATTTTTTTCAATATTCAACTCAAATAATACATGTACTAAAAGTTAAGGAGCTGGGAAGGGTACAACAACAACTACAAGCACAATTGCGCTTCAATCCAAAACAAGTTGGTTGACTATATGAATTCTTATTGACCGTGTTTCTCCATTTAAATCCATGTCAGGACAACATTATACAAAATAAAGTAAAAATAAGAAGTACCCCCTTTGTTCACTTTTACTAATCCATTTTGAACTTTGCATGCCCGAAACAATGATTTATATAAGTATTTTACCATAATACTCATATTAATTGATGTGCAGTGTTAGGTCTTGGCAAATGATTCGGGGAATAATGTTGAGGGTAAAACAAGAAAATAATTAATTTTCTTGATATGTTAAAGCGACGAGTAAAAGTGAAAATCTATTTTAAAATACTAAACAAGTAAAAGTGAATGGAGGGAGTAATACAAATTCTTTGTACCTTTTTATTTTATCATCTTTTTATTTTTTGAAAAGAGAAGTTCTCTATATTTTCTATTGGCATAAAAATCTCAGATAGGGCTGAAAAAACTCATAGAAAGCATAAGACCTTAAACAAATGTACTTACATAACTAAAACATATTCTCTATTAATTGGTATCATCCATATAGATCTTTTTCTTCCATTGTGGGAGCTTGGAAGGGTAAAAGCATTTACAAGTTATTTCTAATCAAGAGCCCACTAGAGTCTCTAAATGTTCTATTGCCACATCCAACATCTCAAATTCTATGGAAGTCATCAAGCATGTAATTCATCACCTACAACATTGAACTATGACCAAACAGAAGAAGAGAGTCCGCTGCACATCTGGCATAAAATGCTGCAAGAAAGCTCTACATCTAGAAAAGAAATTTAACAAACTTCCTGCCATGAAAAATGAACTCACAATTCCCAGCAGAGAAAACAAAAGGTTCATGCCAGAGCAATGATAGCACCATTACCAACCTCTAGAGACCATTATGGTAAATTATTCAATACTAATAATCGCATGTAGCAACTTCCTTATGTACTCTTAAAAAATAACTAGCATATACCGGTGAGACACTTAAAAATAATATACATACATTTGGAAGGAAAATGCAACGCTTGAGCTGGAAATTCAGGACTGCAGGCAGAGAGCGCAATTTAATGCTACGAGTAGCATCAACTCGGGTGGCACATGAATCACAATAATATTGATTATCTCCATGAAGCTCCTCTATGCTAAGATAGTCATCTAGACTCTCATCTAAACTCTTCAAACCCTTGACGTTCAACTCCAGCTCATAGAAGTCCTCAATTTTTGATGAAGCTTCAGATTCATTTCCACATTTTGAACACCTATACATTAATAAATTATCCTTTAGAATCTTCTGACGACTCCAAAACATAGATGCAGAATTAACCACAGAAGTAAACGAACAGATTGCTTCAAATGTACAAGTAAAACAAAGGCCGACATAACAAAGGTGACAGTCATATAAAAAATCTGATGAACCCTGAGAGCGAGAAGAATAAAACCAAGAGAATCCAGGATGACAAACTCCTTGACAAGAGATGTACATTATTCAAGGTGAACTTGACATACAGTTAGCATTTGCATTGCATTAGAAAAGAGGGAATGGAGGCATCACAAAGTAAATGCAACAAAAGCTCTTCCTGTGCTAGCTGGCTATTAGTAATTCCTTGTTTTCTTTTTCAAGAAGGGGACAGACACTTTTTGGTGTCCATGCACATGCAGTCAATATGTTTTTGAAATGGCCAACCAATTACTCAAACCTGTTTACATCCAAGTATATAGCCACAGCAAAATCTGTTTGACGAAATTGATTATAGGGAAATGACTATTTAAGCACCTAACTGGGAGAACTGGGTGGACTGGACAGGGAATAAGTTCCAAATCACACAATCAATTCAACTAAACACAAGTATCAGCCAAAAGCTTCTTACTAATAATAAGTAATTGAGACCATGCATTATACTGGTTAATAGTAACAATCTGAAAAACTTACCCTAAAGAAGTAAAAGATACAGCACATGAATCTAGGAGACTTTAAAGTTAGTAATTTTGTATGAAGGTGCTCTTCTCTTCCATCTTTGACAAGATAGGTCAGGCTCATAATAAAACTTCTCCACTATACAACTTGCTAGATGAAAAAAACTTCCTATGTCACTAGATACCAGAGTAGCAAATCTTATCAGATCTTTTCACCTTTCAAAGTTCTTTCTTGGGAAATTTTTTTATTTGGACAAGTAGCTTTAATCAAATGAACCAGTTCATTTATGCAAATCATCAAGGAAAAGTAGAGTCTACAAATTGGCTATGTGCTTCACCAGAGAGTGGAGACATTGTTCTTAAGTGTGAGCTCTAGATATGATGCATTAAGATTAAGGTCTCCTTTTATCTTTAGTTCAATGCTCAGTCACGAGTGGTTTCTGAACCCCTTTTGTTGGTAATTCAGAGCGAACACACTAAAAGCCTCATGCAACAGTCAGAGATCTCCCTCTGCCTTTAATATATGAATAAACCGGAAATTTGTTGTTACATTGCCATTTCAGTTTTAATAGAAGAGAGATGAGGTTACTTATATTAAATTCAAGGAAATTTTTCTCATACATTCGTGATTGCATCAAAAACTCCAAAATACAATGGAAGGCACTACAGATTCATCCCTTCTCTATTCAGAAGTTTTAACTCTTCATTACAGAAAATAATGAGAAAATATTATGAGTGCCCTCCACAGCTCATGATCTAGTCCAGAAAAAAAGAAAAAGACAAAAAGATTAAACTAATCTGTCAATTATATCAAAAATTAAGTAAATAATAGAAAATTCTGGAGTCATAAAAGGGGTAATGTAATCGACTCAAAGTATGAAAAATATCATTATAAAGCGACAGATTTAGTATTGTTAATTTAAGTCTGGACTTACATAGTCACATGTGACACACCTCCACGGAAAAGATCTTGGACAATTGTTCTGGCCTTCAACACACTAGACCTACTCAGACATCGCTCAAGCAGAGAGAAGAGCAAGGTCAGAAACTCATGACTGTCCTGCTGAACGCCATTATCTAGCTCCAGAGTTTGGATAAATGGAGCAGAATCAACAAAAGCCATTTTGTACAAATGTAACTTTGCAAACAGTCGTGCTAGTTGGTCTAACACTGGTTGTTGTTTCAAAACATCTGGTTCAATAGAGAATACACCCTCCCTGAATGACTTATTCATATACAGGCATTGCAGAATACTGTTAGCATAGCATGTAGCACCCAGATTTGTCAACCCAGCAGGTGTCTCCGGGGAAGCACGACAATCATCTGAAGGATCAGAACCAAGAGCATTGACCACTTCGGATGTTTTCTGCCATAACCCAGATTTACGATTACCATTTTGCGGTGGAATCAATCCACAAAAGCAATTGGGATTATCTTTGGTGTTGATACGACATCCTTGGCAAGCAGGCTTCCATATCATGTACAGCTGATTAACATCATCTTTTGTCACCTGCCTGGTAGATAGAACATTTCTACAAAGCAGACAACACAAAATACCAACTGATAAATACAAATAAACAACCAAAGACACAAAGGAGAGATAATAAATAAGTTGGGTTATCCTTGATAGACATTATAACGCCACTTAGGTCCAGCATTCAATTATTCAGCTATTACGGTATTTATGTTGCTCCAAAAGAAAGCAAAAGAGCACAACAAGTTGAAGTAGGAATTATATACTTGAGTTAGGGGCTTATAATAGAAAAACACAAAGTTGGGTATAGTAGTTAATTTTTCCTATGTAGATCATAAAAGGGGTAAGAGGATGAATCTCTCAGCTCAATAATTGAGTTCCCTATGTAAAACGATAGATTTTAAGAAACATCAGCAAGGGATGATCTTATTTGCACCTTTTCACATTCAGCACCAAACACAGGGCCTGGTCATGAATCTAGGCTCTGAATTAGGATTACTCAATTGAACTCTCTTCGATTCTTTAATCTTTGTGACTACAGTCTGCTATTATCAAAAAAATTATTCTATTGAACATTGATCGAACAAGAGATTTGAAGTTTGTTTAACAGAAACATACAACTTTTAACTCAACTAAAAGTTACCTTTATCAAAAAAAAAAAACTTTTAACTCAACTGTGTTCTTTTTAGATAAAGTAATTACTTGTTGATATTGTGGAAACTACATGTAGGAAAAGCATACCCTGTATTTTTTATTCAATATGTTGTAGTAATTTTTTAAAAAAAAACTCAGTATGTTGTACTAATAAACGACTGAAAGTTATGAAATGACAACAATAGCAATTTTTCAAAGATGCATGGGAGACGGTGGGAAATGACTTAACAAAAGGGGTACTAGAATTTTTCAAAACAAGCAAAATACATAGAGCCTAGAGGCATTAATGACACGATGATTATGCTCATCCCTAAAGTCTCACATGTGGATAATGTAGGAGACAACAGACCCATATCATGCGGTAACACTGTGTATAACGTGATATCCAAAATGCTTTGCAATAGAATGAAGAACATACTGCCTGAAATAACTTCAACTAACCAGAGTGCATTTATAGGAGAGAGAAATATTGCTCAGAATATCTTGATGTCAGGATCTGGTTAGGCTATACAGCAGGAAAAACACCACGAGGAGCTGTTTGATCAAAATAGACCTTAAGAAAGCATATGATTCTATCGAGTGGGAATGTATAGAAGAGATGTTATACAATCTGAACTTTACGTACAAATACATCAAGTGGGTTATGGAATGTGTGACTACACCACAACATTCCATTGTCCTAAATGCTGGAGGCTATGGCAGAATCAAGGGAGCACGAGGGCTGAGGCAAGGGGATCCCATATCACCCCTTCTGTTTGTGCTATGTATGGAATACTTCTCCAGGATCACGAATGGGTTGCAACACAACAGAACTTCAGGTTTCACACGAAGTGTAAGAGCTTGCGCCTAAATCACCTATGTTTCGCTGATGATATGCTTATTTTCAGCAAAGGGGATCTGGAATCAGTATTGCTCGTGTTAAGGGGGCTAAAAACCTTCTCAATGGCATCAGGTTTAACCACAAATGCATCAAAATCAAGCATTTTCTCAGCTAAAATGAATAAACTGGAATTGGAGGATATTTGCGAACTAACAGGGTATAAGAAAGGGAAACTACCATTTAAATACTTGGGTATCCCTATATTGGCAAAGAGGCTCTCGGCAATTGATTGTGAAGCTTTGATCAGCAAGGTGAGTAGTAGAGTGAACACATGAGGTTCCAAAAACCTACCTTATGCAGGTCGAGTACAACTTGTAAATTCAGTCCTGATTCAAGTACTCTTATTGGACTGCTATACTAATATTGCCTAACAGAATAATGAAGAGAATCACCGCAATTTAATGTAACTTTCTATTGACTGGTCAGCTCCACACCAATAAATCCCCACTAATAGCCTGGGACTTGTTGTGTAGGCCAAAGAAAGAGGGAGGGCTGGGATTATAGAAGGGTTAACATGGAATGAATCAGCCATGGCAAAGTACGTCTAGCATATTGCAAACAAAGAAGACACTATGTGGGTGAAATGGGTAAATCATGTATATCTGAAAGGTACGGATTGGTGGCAGTATAATGCTCCTCAAGATTCATGTTGGTACTGGAAGAAAATATGTGGACTAAAAACATAATATGCATCCGGATATGTTCAGAATGGGTGGCTCAAAAGAGCAGGGAAATACACTGTCAAGAGTGGCTATATGTGGAGAAGGGGACATGGAGAGGAATGGCCATTCTGGAGAGGGGTATGGAATACCAGTAGTGTCCCTAAGCATCAATTCATATGTTGGTTAGTTATGCATGGAAGATTACTAACCAAAGAACGAACTGAAGGTAATGGGGCTGATCACTGATGTGAAATGTGAACTGTGTGGAAGCAAAGATGAGAATATAGAGCATTTATTCTTCAAATGTGCCTTCTCTCAAGCCTAACAAGCATAATGAAGTGGCTTCAAATAAATATGGTTTAGCAAGATATACGCGGATGGTGGAACAGAATTGATAGAAAGGCTGATGGGAAAGTAAGCAAAGCATTCCTATGGACAATCACAGCAGCAATTATCTATCACATATGGGGAGCGAGAAATGAAGCATGCTGGAAACAACGAGTCCCAAGACCAATGACAGTTTGCAAGCAAATACAAATGGAATGTACACACAAGATACTTGAGGTACTAAATAGAAAACACACATGTAAAGACAGACAATGGATAGAAAATAGATTGAAAAGAATGGGAGAATAGCAGTGATTAATGGGAGATGCAGATAGGATAGATAGCCTAGAACTAGCTAGGCTAATATCTTTTGTTTGTCTTTAGGACCTGAATTGAATGTAATCCTGGTGTTGCTTTTGTGAATAAGAATATGTTGGTTTGTTAGACCCAAAAAAAAAACAATAGCATAATCTCGAACAACAAAAAAATTAGGCTATTGTTTTTTTTTTTTTTGGTCTAACAAACCAACATATTCTTAGTCACAAAAGCAACACCTGGATTACATCCAATTCAGGTCCTAAAGACAAACAAAAGATATTAGGATGAAAAGAGCAGAAAGAATTTTCCTTGAAAAACACCTTAAAATCTCAACAACAAAAAAATGCAGGATATAGAGTCAATAAAATCAGCTCAGCCCTCAAACTGCAACATTAAATCAGTAGATTCTACACCAAGAAAAAAATTTGAATGAAAAATACTGCTATAAAATCAGAAAATCATTTTATACCCAAAATAGACCAAAATGGTTACACCAGCTTGCTCAAGTTGCAAATTCGATCAAAATCAATTCAATGTAATTGAGCATAAATAAATGTATAATTTATCCAGAAAACATAACAACAACAACAACAACAATCAACGTGAAAATAATTTCACCTGTAAATTTCAGCAGCGACATCCGCACAATCATCGCCTCTATTCCTTTTACCTTTACTGCGAGTATTCGGCCGCTGATGTCCCATTTTCACAGCAGAAAAAATTAAATCGGCAGAAAATCAGCAATTCAGTTTCGATTGAGCTTCTTCTGATCAACAATAAAATCGTCTAGCTTACGAAAAATTATTCTAAAATCTCAAAAAATAATTAGTCTTCAAGTGAATCGAAATTCATAATCCTCGAGGATTAAAGCTCGATTTTTTGCTGGTACCTGAGAGTTTTGGGAGTATTTTTAGGGTTTTTTTAAAATATATTTATATTTGATGGGGGGAAAGTCTTTCCAGTTACCATATTTATTCTTATTTTTTTCTTTTTTCTTTTATTTTTTGGGTGGTTTTAGGAGGGAAAGATAAAATATTCCACTAATATTGGATTATCGTTAAACCCAAGATTATTGGGAGTAATAAAGAAAATTACAACTTGTTCTTGGGACCTAGAATTGAGTGATACACAAAATTCTTAAAATGGTGAATAAATAAAGTTATTTTGTAAAAAAAAAAAAAAAAAAAAAAATCCATGTTGAATGTGTATATTTCGCTTAAAATTATCAAAATAATATTTATTTATTAAAATGGATTTTATAAATATATATTATAAAATTTATACAAACTAATTAAAAAATATTATAGAACATTATGGGGAAAAAAAACGTAGATAAATATTGCTAGCTATTTGTTGTAAGCTTGTTTGGAAAAAAAAGCCTAATGACTATTTTATTGTTTCGCTCAAATTAGAATCATCCTTACAAAATAATAAATGAACTTACAAATATAAGAAATTTGAACTATCTAAAATTTAATATGGATAATTTGTTATGTCCTATTTGTTCCTTGTTTTTAAATGTGAATATGTTATAAATTTAATCTTGCAAATATGCTTTCCTTTTGGCATTTTATAGTCAATGTTGTTTATATCTTGATATTTTTGTGTATTTGTCTTCTCCTAGATTGATTTGTAGCCAGTGTTATCTATTGCATTTTTTTGTTACAAATTCTGCATATCATATTTTATATCGTCTGGCTCTTTTCATTATTTTTTTATAAGTTGATTTGGAGTTACTGTATTTGTTATGATTAGAAACTTAACAGGTTTTTTTTTTGGACATTTGATAGTGGAAAGTTTTTAGGTTGCATTTTCTTTCAATATTTCCTTGTATCAACCTTTGTGATTGTTTTAATCATGTCAATAAACTTCGAGACTGGATTCAATGACACAAAATGAAGACATGGCCTGTAATACCAGTGACACAAAATTCATTTTAATAACTTCACTAACTACACAACCTATCACATTGATAGTCACGCTCTTATGATTAGATAATTTTATTGTATACATTCGAAGGAGTTTCCTTGGTATTTGATCACTTTGTTATGGATCAAATCTTGAATTTTGTGTTTAAGATTTACACATTTTTGTGTAGTACCAATCATTAGAGTCTGCAATATGGGCTAGGCTTGTTGGGCCGGCCTGACCTAACCCGTGATTTGATAGAGCTGAGCTACAATTTTTGGAGCCCATTTAAGAAAAGGGGTTTTAGCCCGGCTTGAATAAGCTTTCGATTTGTGGGACCTGAGAAATATTGATAGGGTCGGCTCGTAGGTCAAATAAAAATAAAATAGAGTATTAAAAATAACAAGAGTTTAAACTCAAAATCCGTTTAAAGTTTAAAATATTACAATTTAAATACAAATAATGTTTATAAAATAAGAAATACATAAAATAAAAATTTCCTAAAATTTCTAGGAAATCACTACATAGGTCGTAGCCTATGGAATATTGTCATAGTTTTTGTGTTTTATTATGATCATTAGAAAACAATTAGGTTAATATTTTTATTTAGCTATTTATTCTTTCATTTGAAATCAAACTTAATAAATATTATAAAGATAAGTTTATTTGTGTATTTGATTAACAAGTAGTAAGACTA
This sequence comes from Solanum stenotomum, assembly GCF_019186545.1. NCBI lineage: Eukaryota > Viridiplantae > Streptophyta > Magnoliopsida > Solanales > Solanaceae > Solanum > Solanum stenotomum. The sequence continues at coordinate 28,670,106 of NC_064284.1, forward strand.
ACACCATATAATATTGTTTTGTCGATATTTATGATAATATTTTAAAATCATAATTTAATTTAAAAAATTATAAAAAAAAATATACTTTTAAGAAAAGAGGATTGGCTCGGCAAAGCCCGTAGCCCACGTACTTGTGGATTGGGCCTAGAGTTGTCAAAATGGGCTTGGCCCGCTAGGCCGGCCCAATCTAACCCTTGAATCAAGTGGGTTGGGCCTAACTTTTTGGCCCATTTAGGAATGAGGCTTTTTAGCCCAGCCTCATTTGGCCCGCTAACCTCATTTGCCCAACCCGCAAGCCTCAGAGGCTAGCCCGTGGGCTATGAATGTTTTAAAATGTTTTTATATATATTTTTAGTAGTGTTTTATTTATAAAAAATTTATCAATAAATATTTTTAAAAATAAAAAATCAAGTGTTTTGCAAATCTTTTACATTTTAGGCCATGAGCCCACTAAATTTATTTATTGCCCAAGCACATTACTCAATTAGGGTTTCGACTTTTGATTCATTTTATTATAAGTATAACCGTATATATTCTCTTTGTCTTTTTGCTTAGCAGTTAGCAACTTTCTCTTTCATTTTAGGCATGACGTTAGGGTTTTGAAGTTTTAGAGCTTCCAAACTCATTCGAAGTTCAATTTCCAGATCGGTATTGATACGGACATACAACCATACAAGTAATATAAGAATCTATCATTTTTCAATTTGTTTCTTCTCCAAAACGAGATGAACTTCATCCTAACCGTGTTCATCTTTTGTGATAGTTTCATATATACATCTTTTTCTTAATTATTTTCTTGGTGTATGATATCATGTGTATTAGTTGTGTTTTTCTAATGAGTAATCAGAAAAGTTAATTTCTCTACATGTTCATTTTGAAGTCTAAAACTAACTTTTGACATATTTAACGTATACAGGAAAATCAATGGAGAATGATGATGAATGTAGTGCACATGAAATTAGTGTAGGGGTGAATGAATCTAAAGAATCTCCACAGAAGAAATTGAGGCAGTTAAAATCATTTGTTTGGAGATATTTCAAGAAGATTGGTAGAGATAAAAAATGGAGTGGAAAAAGCAATATGCAGAGGTTGTAAGGATCCATATAGGGTTGGTTCTACTCCTGGACCTAATGGTAAGAACTATGGAACATCACATTTGAAACTTCATTTACTTAAATGTAAAAAGATTAAGTTCTATGATTTGGGTCAAATGTATATGGATTAGCAAGGTAACATACAATTGAGAAAGATAGATCAATTGATTTCCCGTGAAAAGCTTGATGAAGCTACTATTGAGCATAATCTACCGTATTCGTTTGTTGAATATAAAAAAATTAGAGCTTGGGCAGGTTATGTAAATCCAAAAGTGGTAATACCATCGAGGAACACTTCTGTTGTGGATGTCCAAAAAGTGAAAAATTAAAACAAGTGTTGACTAAGATTCCTAATCGAGTTTGCTTAACTTCTAATTGCTAGACAGCAGGTACTTCTCAGGGATATCTTTGTTTAACTGCTCAATATATTGATGATAATTGGAAGGTAGTAAGTAAAATTTTGAACTTTTGTCGTATGATTCCTTCTCATACTGGAGTTGAATTGACTGCAACTATATATGATTGTTTGAAAGAATGGGGAATTGATAGGAAGGTGTTCTCTATCACTTTAGATAATGCCACTAACAATGATAGCATGCAAACTATTTTAAAAGGTCATATTGGTTTGCAAAAGAGTTTGTTATGTGTTGGTGAGTTCTTTCATGTACGTTGTTCTGCTCATATTCTAAATTTGATTGTCCAAGAAGATTTAAAAGTAGATAATGATGCCTTGAATTAGAGAAAGTGTGAAGTATGTTAAAGGATCAGATGGTAGAATGAGAAAATTTGAGCAATGTATTAAGCAAGTTGGAACTAGTACAAATTTGAATTTACGTTTGGATGTGGCAACTAGATGGGACTCAACATACTTGATGCTTGAGAGTGCACTGCAATATGAAAAAGCTCTTTCTTGTCTACAGTTAATTGATAGAAATTACTCNTGTTAAAGGATCAGATGGTAGAATGAGAAAATTTGAGCAATGTATTAAGCAAGTTGGAATTAGTACAAATTTGAATTTACGTTTGGATGTGGCAACTAGATGGGACTCAACATACTTGATGCTTGAGAGTGCACTACAATATGAAAAAGCTTTTTCTTGTCTATAGTTAATTGATAGAAATTACTCAAGTTGTCCTATATCTGATCACTAGAGAAGGCAGAAAAAATATTTGAATTCTTGGAGCCTTTTTATGAAATAACAAACTTAATTTCTGGTTCAAGTTATATATCCAACTTCCAATTTGTACTTTATGCAAGTTTGGAAAATTGAATGCTTACTGAAGGAGAATTCAAGTAATTTTAGATGAAGTTATTAGGGAGAATGGCAAACGATCTTGCTTCCAAGAAAGAAGAAAACCCATCAACCCAATGGTAAAGCAAAGAAAGAACGTGGACAACAAAACAACAACTTGGATTGGGTAAAAACTAATAAACAAGTTGTTGGGTTCGAAAGTGATTAGGGCGTCAGGAAGCTTACAATTGCAAACCAGATAGTCGATAAATCAAATGACAAACATTTATACTAAAAACTTAATATTATTGTATGAAACTAATATAAAGAAAAATATTAAACTTGTTGAGAGAATAAATTTCCCCATAAACGAAAGTTTCTAATCAACTACATTGTAGATTCTATTGTATTCTACTATGAGAATAAGGATCTTCAATTTATACATATCCAAACTTTTTCTCTAAGGAAAGAATAAATCAAATATGAAAGAAAAACATATTTTTCTTTCATGAAAAGTAAAAACATTTATGGTAATGTTTTGTCTTTTCTTTAAGGAAAAAATAAACTTCAAATAAGGTAAGAAAATCATGTCAAAACCCTAACAAATTTCTTCTTTTGACTAGATTTTCTTGACAAAATTTGATCCGCCTTCTTCATATGTTTGATAATCTTATTCTTCACAAACTCTTCATGTATCACTGCTGCTTACCATGATTTAAAAATTGATATGAGTTAAAAATTTTAGTCATGTGTAAAAAGTTATGAGCAGGGTTGAAAGTGGAGTTCATATGTTAAAAGTAAAATGCATGAGTTGAAAGTGAAGCTCATACGTTAAAAGTAAGTTGCATGAGTTAAAAGTGGAGCTCATGTGTTGAAAGTAATGATACATGAGTTAAAAGTGGAGCCCGAACATTAAAGTTTACAAGGGTTGAAAGTTGGAGTCCATGCTCTAAAGTAAGCATGGGTTGAATATTGATTTTGTTTTAAATGATGGAGCAGCGTGATATTGTTGAAAATGTATTTGAAAATTTTCTCCACATGTAATAGCACAAAAATCTTCATTATCATCACGTTGATTGCAAATTGATTTGAAACAGTGTTGAGCCTGTCTTCAACCCCGTTCCATTGAACCATTGAACCATGTGCTCTGATATCACTTGTTGGGTTCAAAAGTGATTAGGGCGTCATGCGGAAGCTTACAATCGCAAATCAGATAGTCGATAAATCAGATGACAAAAACTTACACTAAAAACATAATATTTTTGTATGAAAACTAATATATAAAAAAATATTTAACTTGTTGAGATAATAAATCTCCCTATAAACGAAAGTCTTTAAACAACTACATTGTGGAATCTATTGTGTTCAGCTACGAGAATAGGGATCTTCAATTTATAAATCTCCAAACTTTTTCTCAAGGAAAAAATAAACCAAATATGGAAGACAATTTCTTTCATGAAAAGTAAAAATATTTATGGTAATATTTTGTCTTTTCTTTTAGGAAAAAATAAATTTCAAATAAGGTAAGAAAATCAGAGCAAAACTCTAACACAAATCTCAGGGAAGTTTTCTAATATGCTAAGGGATAAGGGTCTGAAAAATACCCAACTTTGGTCGAATTTGTTGTTGCGATACTAAACTTTCATGAGGACCTATTACCTCCCTAGACTATTTAATACCGTATTTTAAACATACATATTTGCCCACGTGGACATAAAAAATAATGCAAAATTATAAATAGTAATGTGTCCACGTGGACACATATATACCTTTAAAATACACTATTAAATAGTTTAGGGGGTAAAAATACGGTATTAAATAGTCTAGGGAGGTAATAGGTCCTTATGAAAGTTTAGTACGCAACAACAAATTCAACCAAAATTGAAATATTTTTCAGACCCTTATCCCATATGCTTATTAATAAATTATCCATTCTTAATACACCCAATCTAGTTCCCATCCCGAATTTCCCACCAGAATACTAACAACCAAATGAATGAATCTAATTCAATTTTAGTTGGGCCCACCCCTATCTAAAGACCTCGTTAGTAAGTCCCTTAATTCTTTTTGCACCCCAAATAAAATCACCAAATATGCTCTAACCTCCATATCTCTCGAGATATGCAAACCATCAAGTACTCTATTAATAGTGAGGGGCCCACCTGAGGCAAATCCACACCCTCGAAGAACGCCTGCGATAGCCATAAAACTAATGATTGATATGCAAAGGCGTGAGCAAGGGGAAAGAGCCCAATGAACCGTTACCAGCACTAATGCCCCATCCCCCAAATAAACTTCATAATTTGGAATGTTAGGGGGCAAATAGTGCCACCAGTTTTAGACGATAGTGTGAAAGTATGGTTAAACCAGTAATGATAGTGCTGCTGGAAACAAGAATGGCATAGCACAAGAGACTCACTGAAGTTCGATTCCCAAATTCAGTCATCGATTGATGGTCTATCTGGACGAATCGTCATTATGTGGAAGAAAAAGCTACGGAGCTAGAAGACATCTCCATCTTAGCACAAAGCATCCATGTGATGGTCCAGATAACTCCCAATCACAACCCTTGACGTTTTTTGCTACTAACGATACCAATATTAGATCTAGTTTGTGGGATGAACTCATTTCTATGTCTAGCTCTTATAGTGGGGATTGGGTTATTTGAGGATATCAAAAGTTTGTCCTACACAAATAATCTCTTTCACCTCCATACTAACATTGATTCCATGGATGTTATTCATATGCTAAAACATGATAATCGGATATATGCTAACATTCTCTCTTAGTGCAGGTCATTGATCTAGACGATATATAGGGGATGCACACGTATAGGGAGCAGAATAAGCCTAAGCAAAGAGGGGTTGACACTTGAAGTTTTTGTTAGTTCCACCAGTGTTTGCAAAAAAAAAAAAACAGTTTGGGCAGACATTCTTGGAACTATGTATTCAAGGAAAATTAGTAGTTGTAATAACTACTTTAATGGCCCCTCTACAACCCATACTATTGTTGTTCCTACCATTGCTTTATCCTTGTTTGATAAAAAAAAAAGGATTGTTTCAGTTTGTTTTATTCTGATTTTTTATGACCTTAAATATTTTAAGGAGAGTCTTTGATTGATATTACCTTTTGTTTAGATTCTAATATTAGCCTGACATAAGTTAATTTGTGTAATTAGGCCTAGATTACGACCTCTCTAGTTTTTTTTCTTTCATTTCTTTTTCTCTGAATGACGCGCCAAAGTTCTATGATGTAGGCTCAATTCTAGTTTTTCTCAGTAATTATAAAATGATATATTTATAAGTTGTAATATAGACACCTAAATACATACATGTGGTGATTTTCTCTTTAAATATACCTTTTGTTATGCTTTCAATTTAATTATAATTCAAATATATATCTCTTATTATACTTTGATAAAAAATTATCTTTAATTTTAACAGTGGGACACGTGATAAGTTCAGAATAAGATGATTCACCCCCCAATACATTCCATCCACTTTACATTTTCTTCTGTTTTCAGTCCATAAGTTACAAGTGCTTGACTTCATGAGTTTTTTCAAACAGTTTGGACTCTCCTTTTTAGGGGTGTACATAGGTTGGTTTGATTTGGTTTTTCATTAAAAAAAATTTAAATTAATTATATTGGTTTATTAAATCTAAAAATCAAATCAAATCACGTAAAGTTGGTTTTTTCGGTTTCGATTTTAGTCGGTTCTTTCGGATTTTTTTGGTTTTTTCAGTTTTTTACAATTATACGGTGCTTGAAAAAGAGATCAAATATATTTTCACTTACCTGTGTGATAAGATAAACTTAAGAAATGTTAAATGAATATAAATTTTCGTAAAGACGATAAAATTCACATGAGTACAATTTTATTTATTTTTGAAATATTAACGTTCATTATGTTAAATTAATAAGATTAAAGGAGACAGTCAATCTGAATACAAAACGAAATATTTACAAAGTAAATTGTTAACTTCGAATTTGAAAAACTATAACAATATAATTGTAACTTCGGATCTTAATACAAAATAAAATATTTACAAATTTTACAAGCCCAAATTTGAAATAAAATATATAAACATTGAAAACTATAAACTAACTAAAACTATATTAATAAAGTAGATTATAAATAATATTTTTTATCTATAAATAATTAAATAAAATTATATATATAATATTTACAAAATTTTACAAGNTTTTGCTACTAACGATACCAATATTAGATCTAGTTTGTGGGATGAACTCATTTCTATGTCTAGCTCTTACAAGTCCAAATTTGAAATAAAATATATAAATATTGAAAACTATAAACTAACTAACTAACTAACTATATATATATATATATATTATGTTGGTTTGATTTGGATTCAATTTGACTTTTTTTCTTTTAATATCAAATCAAACTAAGAGTGATCGATTTTTTTTTTAACCGCCAAACCAACCAAATCAAACCACAAATCAATTTTTTTTCGATTTGTCCATTTGATTTGACTTGTACACTCCTACTCCTTTTAATTGACTTGTCTTGACCAGACTCATATATTTAAATATTCATACCTCGATTGTAAAGTATCCTAGGCCCTATTAAACTTAAGGATAAATTTGTGTTGAAGTATAGTTAGCAAGATACTCCCTCCGTCCCTATTTACTTGTCCATATTTCCTTTTTTGGTTGTCCCTATTTAGTTGTCCATTTTGACAAATCAAGAAAGGACAACAAATTTTTTCCTATTATACCCTTATTTACACTTCTTGAAAATTGTAAAAGTGTATGTTGTTTCCCTCCAATTTATTTCACTTTAATTCAAATAAGTGGTTGTAATTTTGAAGTGAAAAGTTGTCATAAGGATAAAATTGTAACTTCACTGTGCTAATCATTGTTGCCTTAATCTATGTGCCATTTCTAAAGTGGACAACTAAAAAGGGACGGAGGGAGTATATTTGAACCAAACATTTAACAGAAAGAGCATATTAAGACATAAAATATAACGAAAGATATATTTAGGGGGTGTTTGGATTGACTTAGAAGTTGGTCAAACTTACTTTAAAGTCAATTTTTTATTAATAGAAGTGTTTGACAAATATAAAAAAAATATTTAACTTAAAACAAGTAAAAAAAATGACTTAAAATAAAGTTAGGAAGTGTTTGCAAAGTAAAAAATGACTTAAAATAAGTTTGAAATGACTAAAAATAAGTCAAAAATCAAAGTAGGTCTCCCCTACTTTCTATTTTTTGACTTAAAAGTAGGGGTGTGCACTATTCGGGTTAAATCGAATAACCAAACCAAATTAAACCGAATTTTATTTGGATTGGTTTTTTGGTTTTTTGGTTTTTCGGATTAGTTTTGGATTAATAAATTACTTCGTTTGATTTTTTGGTTTGGTTTCGAATTAAAAAAAATAAAAACCGAAAAAACCGAATTATATCTCTCTCTCTCTATATATATATAAATATATATTTAGGTTTCGAATTAAATTGAAATTAACCACTTTTGTCACTTTTTGGTTATTACCTTTCACGATGATTACATTTATATTTTATGTTTGAACATCTATAATAGATATACTTATAAATACTGCGTTTTAAGTTTTTCTTATGATTTATATTAGAAAATATATTTAAGGGATTCAATATTATTACTTTAGTTATGTTATTAATTATTGACATAATCGAATAACCAAACCGAATAGAGGAAAACCAAACCAAATTTATTTTGGATCGGATTGGGTTACACTTATACAAAATTAAAAATCGAAAAATCCAAACCGAATAGTGCAAAACCAAACCGAAAAACCGAATGCACATCCCTACTTAAAAGTCATTTTAATTTGACTTTTTATTTTTAACTTAAAAACTACTCCCTCCGTTTAAAAAAGAATGACATCCTTTCCCTTTTAGTCTGTTTAAAAAAGAATGACCTCTTTCTTTTTTTGATAATATTTTAATTTCAGCTTTCCACGTGGTATGTTTAAGGCCACTAGATTAAAGATCAATTTTTTACATTTGACATAACTTTAATTTAGGACCAGAAGATTCAAAAATTTTCTTTATTTTCTTAAACTTCGTGTTAAGTTAAACTAGATCATTCTTTATAAAACAGAGAAAATACTTTTTAAGCGAATCCAAGCGGACTCTTAATCTATTTTTAATAGTACAAAGATATATCTGGCTCTTTTCCATATTTTGATTAATCATGTTTCATTGCAAGTTGCCTGATATAAATCGTTGTCATAAGAGAGATCTGATGTTGACTTAAGCATCCTCATTGGAATAAGGAAAAGGGGTACTCTATTTTATATAAAAAAAAAATCTATGCAAAACGTGCTATAGTTTACAATAGCATAAAAGGAAAATTACACTAATAAACAAATATATATTAATTAATTAGTTAATATAGTTACAGTTTAATTAAATTACCATTCACCACTAACTTACAATCATAATTACGTGAATCACATTCAAAATTTATATAATTCGACTTTCAATTGTATAAATTCAGAATTTGTATAATTTGATTTCTAATTGTAATAAATCTAGTGCAAGCTTACCCTAGTTTGTATATAACTATCACATTGACATAATTAATTTGTATAAGTTTTGAAAAATTCCTAAATGTTTAAACACATTAGTATATATTTACCCTGTTTACATATTGACATGCGAATTATACAAACAAAAATATCCATAGCAAAGCGTAATTAGGCAAATTGTAACTAAGGAGACTTACTAAGTTTAATCTCTTTGCTATTTATGAAATTTTCTAGTATAAACTGTCCTATCACGTATAGCAATTAGATTGCTAAAGGGAAAATAACATTTACTAGAAAATAGGAGAGAAGTCTATAAAAGATTTTACGAAAATGATATGAAAAGCAAGTATGACACAAGGCTTATCAATCTGTTCCATTAACAAGTAAAAGAAGTAGATAAAACTCAGGTACAAAGCAAAAGCACAGACAATATTCTGTGGCTTCATCAACCTCCCTTGAAGTTGGCTAAGAGAAGACATTTTAAGATCAAAAGACTTCATAAGCTCCCAGGGCTTTGATCAAGTCGTAGGAACGCAACGAGTGATGTGAGTTCGAATGCTATTGCACACAACCTGATGATTATTGGGAGAAGAACCCTATACTAACCCTTGAAAATATTTCGGTTTTTAAAAACAATCACAGTTTTTATTTTAATAAAAACAGAGGCTACAATTCAACTGACATTGGCCTTGTTTAAACCACCAAATTCCTCTAATTTCATGTTTTCTAATTTTCTCATGTTTGATTGGGTTAGATGTTTTCCAAATCAACTCATTTTCCTCAAATTTAAAGAAGATAACTTTCCTTCAAAACATAAGGAAAACATTTTCCAAAACTCCCTTTCAATTTCAAATTACAATTTTTTATTGAGGGTAGGGACAAAATAAATTGATTTAAAAAATATTTTCAACTTTCAAAATTTTATTTTTTCACCCCGATCCTCGACCCCCCTAACTCCCGCCCCAAAAAGAAAATTGAGTTTGTTTTTAAAAAATATTTTCAACTTCAAAATTTCATTTTTTCACCCTACCCTCGACCCCCTCGGGCACCCCACAAAAAATATTTTAAGTTTGTTTTTAAAAAATATTTTCAACTTCAAATTTTTATTTTTTCACCCCTACCCTTGATCCCCCCTCCCCCAAAAAATAAATAAATTTGAGTCTTATTTTAAAAAATATTTTCAATTTCAAAAAAATTATTTTCTATTCTAGTAAAAATAAAATATATTTCTCAAAAACATTTTTCATTCATAAAGCAAACATTAAAAATCTTTTTTTTTTCTACTCACCAACCAAACATGAGAAAATTAGTCAAAAATCTACTTGTTTTCCGGGAAAACATTTTCCTTCATACCAAACACATCCAAAGTCTAAAGATTCACAACCAACCTTACAATCGCAATGGTCAGTGGAAGCAGGAACACGTTCCTTTAGATTGAGCTTTTAAGACTTGTTTAAGTTGGATATGAAAGCCTAATGTTAACAAGATGAATTCCTACAGCACACAAAAAAAAAGCTGATTCACATGTAAGTTGTAACATAAGAATGAAAAAGATTGGACTTCAGGAATATTTGATTTATTTATCTAAAAGAATCTATCCCGAATGTTAAAAGGCCAAAGAAATAAGATAAAAGCACATAAAATCAGACATTTTACTGGGAAAAAGAATGCATCCTGCCCTCTACTCTTTAGTAAGTAACAATTGAGTATAATATGAAAAGAAAAAACGGTAATTACTTGGGGACAAATATTCACCCTTCTGCTTTCCCCAAATATACAGCCTACGTTTTTAAATCAGAATTCTACAGCCTATTGCCACTAAACTTTTCTTTATCATTTTTATCAACCTGAGTTTAACCATCTCAATCAATATTTTGTGGTCTTCATTGCCTCTCACACAAACATAAACAAACAGCAGACAAAGCAACATGCTTGAACTTTACTTGAATAAAAGTTGAGAGTGAACAAAAACAAAACCAAACAAATGTTGCCTAACTACTTGAAAAGAATTCCAGCAATTACTTCATTGCCTCTACACAAACATAAACAAATAACAGACAAAGGAACATGCTTGGACAATATTTGAATAAAAAGTTGAGAGCGAATGAAACAAAACTAAACAAATGTCGCCTGAGTACTTGAAAAGAATTCCAGCTATTACTTTATACTTCAATACTACATCAGATAAAGATGCTTCCATTTTCCACCTTTCACCAACAAATTGTACAATTCAAACTTATATCACCACAATAAGAACACAGAAATCAATCCAAAATAGCAAGATTTTCAATAACTAGGTCAATTTCAAAAAGCTTTGTCTGGACTTGGAAAACTCAAGACAAAGGACAGTATTAAGCTCATTGTCACTCAACTAAGGAGGTCCACCAACTACTTACAAAAGGCATATGCGTGGATCAATGTAGCTCAGGAGACATGTCGACAACTGAGAGAATTGTAGGAGGGACAGAATTAAGCCCGAAGCAAAAGAGAGGAAAAATGCTACCTCATCGATTGGACATAATACATGAGGAATAAACATCTTTTTCCTAAGTGAATAATTCTTTAGTGGACAACATCTCATCTCATTTGGGTTACATAGAGTCAGGCTCTGATGTGTCTCAGCTCCGCATGATGAGAAATGTCAACAGGATATAAGAAAAAGGCTGGGTCAGAGGAATCACATTTATCATTGAGTAACCCATTTTTACCCATCCTAACTGTATAATCCATTATGAATACAACTCAAATATAGGTTGAACAAAATGTATACTGACAGTTAAATACAATCATTTTAGGTTTTAAATTCTCAATTGGGTATAAGAAAAAATAATAATCTTAGACCAACTTAGCCCCATATTCCATGCTTCACCCACCTGAACCCTTCATGTCTCGATCCTAAACTGTCACCTGAAGAACCTCCTTTTTTCCTTTCTAATGCTATTATCACATTCTTTCAGAACCCTTTTAACAGTAATATCACAGGAAACCCATGTCAAATCCCACTAGGATTCCTCTGTCTTCAACTCAACAAGTTGGCATTACTGTCACTTCCTTTTGAAGAGAGACTAGCCAATATTATCCAGACACAATTTTGAATGCAAGTTCAAATAGGCAAACTTGCAAGAGGCTTTGAATCAAGATGTCTAAAACTATTTGCCCTAATGACAAACACCTAAATTCTCTACACATCTGTCCATCAAGATACTCACTATTTGTTCCCGTAAGATCATTTGTTACTAATGCAGAGATGCGTCTTAATTTTGAAATTTGCACACAGTAACAGTGCATCACATAAGAAGTAAGCTACTACCAATGTAGAGGTGCATCCGTCATTTGCACATATTTTGATGAAACAGTGCAGGAAACCAATCAAATATTACGCCCTTAGAATTAAATAAGACACATGTGGCGTCCAAAGAATACATGATTACATGGTGCGTTAAAGCACATGACTATAAATCATCATCATAGGTTGGTGATCAGATCGACATTGGTTTCCAGATAGAAGCATAGCTAGAAATGTTCACTATCGATAATGCAAACTATGATTTCCCTTTGCAACAAGGAACTTTATTTCAATTTCACAACTGCTGCTAAATAAAGCAACTAGGTTGTCAATCAAAAACCAGACCATCGATTTGATGGCAAATTTACATGACTATACGGGGATGAAAAAGCCAGCCTTCATCCCACGGAATGAAGTTTTCCAAGCAATATATACATAGCAATCATTTATATGTCAATTTTAAAACTAAACAACCATTACTTTTGCCTTAGATAGGCAAAAGCTATTCAACCTCAAATACTACCTGCACAAACCGAAAACTATTGGCAGCAGGCTGTAATAGTTAACTATAATACTATGCAAATCAAGAACAACAAAGAGGGCAACGAACCAAGCCATTCTCATTGCACTGTGAACATCTCCTGAGCTGTCCTTCATCCTCGTCAAAATATTTTTTGCTGCCATCACAATTGGAGCAAGGTAAGAACCGCAGGTCCCCGCATCCTTCACAAGTATACCCAGGTGGCCTAAGAGGTAGTCCTCTTAACAACTTCGACAGCTCGCCCACTTCATTCAATTGCTTGATCACTTCAGCCCCTCCAACATACTTCCCTTTAATAAAAACTTGGGGTAAAGTTACATTCTTCTGACCCAAAACATTCTGCAGTTCTTTTTTATATGCACTATCCATTGAAATATCTCTTTCATCAATTTTGACCCGAAAACTCTTAAGAATCATTCTTACCGTATAACAATCCTCAAAAGTTCTCCTAATCCCACGAAGACTAGTAAAATATACAACAACAGAGTCCTCTGTCCCAGGCAACGTACATCCAAAATCAGAAAACGAGGGAACCCTAGAATCAGAATTAAATGATTTTACAGGCTTTGTAGGGCTTTGAGGTTGTAAATTGGATGGTTTACGAGATTCAAAAAGAGAACATAGTTTTTTGACGGTACCCTTGAAAGAAGATCCTAAAGAAGATGTATGGAGCTTCTTGACAGAGCCATGCCGTTCAATAGAAGGAGGAGATGGGTAAAAATATACAGTTTTTTCAGGGGATTCAATTGGATTAGCAGTGTTATGAACCGTCATGGATCGATTAAGCATCGCGGATGATTTCGGTTTATGAATTTCATCATCCCTGAAACGATCCATCGGAGAGAAATCAACCAGGGTTTAGATAGATTGCGTGGATAACAAGCAAATCAATATCAATGGAATCCTAAAATCACAGGGAAGGAAGAAAGGGAAAGGGAAAGGGAGATGGAGATTATAGGGAATTGAGGAAAAAGGTTGTTATTTTTGAAAAAGTGGAAAAGAGAAAATGAAATGAGATTGAGGGGCATACATACAAGACGGGGTGGGTCGGTGAAGGGTCCCTTTCGACCACAACTGCTTGACACACCGTGGCCTTTCCTTTTTCTATTTTCCTTTTCTTTTATCTATCTGTCTATCTATCCGGAACCTACGCTCCTTCTTACTTTTAAGATTTACTTGCTAAATATCGAGAAGAATTCTAGATACGATAAATATTTTTTTGCGCATAATAAATTTTAAAGGTATTGTTTCTATTTATAATTTCATCGTTAATATTGCCTTTTATGGTCCATAATTTTTTCTAACTTCTGTATTACTGAATATGTATCATTTTCACTTGGATAATTCAATAGGTTATTGACGTCCATTTTATTGCGTTAACCGAGATCATTAATCATGACCTCAAGTTCATAAATGACGTTTTCACAAGTGGGTGGGTTCATTCAAATTCTCTAAGATTTCATCCTCCAAATATATTTTACAGTGTTGAAAATAATTTGTTGTTGTCGTTTGCTGAACATTTGTCATCCAAGCCGGGATTGCAAAAGTCATAGCATCCAAAGTATTTATTTTTTTCTGGATCGGTTTCATGTCCCACTTCATATCCTTCTAATATCCTACGATAAAATCTATTATGATATTACATCTTGAAAGATTTTATTATCTGAGCATCACAAGGTTGAATCTTAAAACACTATATAAAGTAATAATTATTAATTTATCGATTAAATAATATCTCTACAAAATAATAATATTTCACAATCTCAACTTTATTAATTTAGTGAGATTTTACTGTATTGTGATTAAATTGATTTTATCTGTCTCAATTTTTGTTGCACATCTGAAATTTCAAGAGTATTAACATTGTATTATGTTTTTCAGTTATTTTAAATTGTTAATTATTGTGATTCATAATACTATTTACCTAATTTTCAAATAATATATATTACTCCCTCAATCTCAATTATGCATTACGTGTGAATTTTTGAGAGTTAATTGAATTTTTAATATTTTAAATTAATTTTTAGTACTATATTTTTTTTTATAAATACATGACATATAAAAAATAAAAAATTAAAACGAATAAAATGTTAGATGTAACTAGAGGAAGTTGAAGGACAAGGGAAATCGGTCGATTAACCGACTGACCTAAACTCCTTTAACATTCTCACTTCAATATATAATAATAATAATAATAGAATCTCTCTAAATTAATTTTCGACAAATTAATAATTTATTTAAGCTACAGAAATATGTAAGACAATTCAGTGAAATAAGATTTTAGTGTTCATTTATTTTTTTCTTAAAATTTAAATCTAGTTGAAGCTCATCTCTTGTTTCTTATTGTATTCAAAAGTTCTGGTGTTGTTTTTTTGAATTGCATCAAAAAATTATGAAGTGTTCTTCTAGACACAATAAGTGTTTCCTTATGCGTAACTGGTTCCAAAAATTTGTATTTTCAACTTGATCATCAACATTGTTATCTCCGATAATATCCATAATTTCTTCTAAGCTCTAGACCTCTAAATATGTCTCATTTTCACCCGAATAATCTAACAAGCTATTAACATCCATTTTATTGCGGTAATTGAGATTATTAATCACAATCTCAAAGTCATAAATATCGTTTTCACGAGAGGGTTCATTTTAATTTTAATTTTAAGGCTTCATCCCTTAATGATGCAATCAATGACATATTATACTAGTATTTTTTTTCTTCTAAATCCAAACTAGGTGCGTTCAACTAAACCTGTGAGGAGTCAATTTTGAACGTGACAACTTTTGTTTTGAAATAGTTGTTCAGGTAAAATACTTTTTTAACAAAAAATATTCTCCATTCAAAGTAAACTATAGTATTATTACCTATTCTTATACAGAAACTTTTTTTTCTTTAAAAATACTAGTTGAAAATAATAATAAAAATAGTTCAAAGGAAAGAGACGTCAATGCCAAAAACATATTTCGTACAAAATCTTTTTAGCAATTAAATGAATTTGAAAAGAAAAAATGGAACAAATTCCTTTTCCCTCTGGGAGGAAAGAACCTAAATCAATTTAATGTCACCTTTAATAATGATAGTGAGCTGCACTACATACTTTATCAGCAAAATTACTCGATAGGGAATAAAATATGGACGAAAATGAAGATGAATAAAGTACTCTTATATATGCGGAATATAAGGACAGTTACACGCATAGTCGCATTAGTATTATTTTTAAAAAATTAATCATTGGACACATGTTTTGCACCTGGTTTCCAATGTCAACCATTTAAAAAAAAATTTTGGAAAAAAATTAAATAAAGTACTTAAAATCTTCCAAAAGTAACATGGGTGGAATCAGCTTGAAGAAAGAATTTTATTTTTTTAGCGGTACTTCCAAGATTATCATATCTTCCTCATGATTATGTCCTTCATATAATAAGAAATCTACAAATTGGTTTGCCTCCCGCCAAATATGAGTAATGGCAACTCTATGTAGATACAAATAATCTTCAATACTAGTCTTGATAAGGTGAGACTGTATGTTCTCTTTAATAAGTTTGACAATAAGAAGGCAATCTATCTCCATTTTTAGATTTTTACATCCTATTTCCTTTGCTAATTTCAACCCTCTTTTGATGCTCTTAGCTCTGTCGTGAGACTTGAAATAGGCTTCATCTTACCCGAGTATCCCAAGTGAAGGTGCAAGAGGAGGGGGGTGGGTGGGGGGGGGGGTGTGTGTGTGTGAATTGCTCTTTTTCGTTTTTCTTCTTTAAATAGTTGACTTGTGAGATTCACTAGTTGACTATTAGATCCAGAGATAAATACTGAAAATGAAAGTGCAGAAAATAAGATTGACACAAGATGTTTTACACTGGTTGGAATCCAATATGGATCTTATGTCCAGTCCCCTTGAATTGCAAATGTGTTTTCCTCTAGCCTTTTGAATCTTTGGATGAGTACAAGTTTAGAGTATAGTTCCTATATCTACACTCAATCTTTTTCTTTCTTTTTCTCTTTTGATACACAACGTTACCAACAATGTTTTTCTCTCCTCTCTTTTTTGTTTACACAGTAAAACTAAGTAGTACAATACTTGTTAAAAGTAGAGTAGAGAATATGGGAAGATTCAGACTCAATGAATATTTGATTCCTTGGCTTTCTTCGAACTTTTATAGAGAGACAAGACTTGAATCTTCTTTTTTGTGAAGAGATAGCAATCCAAGAAAATTGATCCTTGGAAAGAGTTAATTGAGAATCCTTCATTTCAAGAATAAAGTAAAGGCTAATCTTCAGCTTTCCTTTGAGTGATATTGATTTCTGAATTTACTCCTTGATGATTGTATATCCTTTCTTGAAATTTGATTGAGACCAGTTGTTTTATAACCGTTTTACAAATCCTTTGATTGAAGATCTTGTAGCAGTTTCAGTTTCCTTGAATAAAATCCTGATTGCCGCCTTTACAAGATTTGATTCCCCTTGATTATGCCTCATGTTTGGTCCTGCTTGATTCTTTCCTTTTTGATATCCTGCAAGAATCAATAATTGTTCATCATTAAAATAACTCTTGCACTAACACCAAGAAGCACTTTCCTTGATCATCCTTAAAAAAAAACATCTCCTATTTCTATCATGACATTGCCATCCGTATTTCAGCTTAAGTTTTTCTGCACTGGAAGATCACCAAGTCAGTGGTTTGGATTCTTTGTAATTAGAGATTTGTCTAGGTGATATTTGTTTTATTTAAAAAGAAAACGACGGGTTTTAAGAGTCGCCACTTAATTTTTAAAGAAAAAAACTAAGAAAACTATTTTTTCAAAAGATTAAAACAATAAATCAATTGAAATTATTAAAGGGTTTGGGGTTCATATCAACATTTCGGGAAGGGTTTGAAAGCATACAAAATGCCCGCTAACATGCAGTTATCCGATAATTAACTATTTGGCTAATTGATTTTAAAATAAAAGCATGCATACTTAAACTAATTAAGAAGTAAACAATTTAAAATTTTAAAAGATCTTAAAGGGGAAAGGGGGATATTAAAAACATTATTTAAGTACAACATTTTACAAATTTTCTTGAAAGTCAAGTAGAAAAATATTTTTACTTAATTTTAAATAGTTAATTCAAGATGGTTATCTTTTGGGGCATTGATTAGGAAGAACCTTAAAATTAAATAAATACATAAAACACATAATAACAAATAAATAGAGAAGGAGGAAAAGATTTGGGCCCAAGTCTGGTTCTGTCCGCTTGGGCCAGTACTTGAGTCTAATTTTATTTTGGGCCTTCGGCCCATTTGCACATATCTTAAAGAGACTAAAGTGAGCTGACTTTTTTATTGGGCTTTAGGCCCAATTCTTGCATTTGACGCTTGTCCTAAACTAACAAATAACAATAATTAAAAGGGAAAATTAGCAAACTAGTCACAATCCCTAACATAATTATTAAAAACATATACACTTTAAAATAATTATTAAAAATGTCAATATGTTGATATTTTAGAAAATAAATTGTATCCTAATATAATTAATTTTCTTTTCTTTTTATTTCTCAAATCAGGCCCACATTAGACCATTTTTTACTCTCCTATAAGGCAAAAAATAAAATAAAAAATACGTCTATTACCCACTTACCCCTCTTTCTAGGTTTTATCCCAAATCACTCCTTTGTCTCTTTCTTTTTTCACCAATGTTATCTCTTTTCCTTGTTCAAGAAAATCAACTCCTTGAATTTCTTACACATTGTTCAAGAAATTTCACAATTAATTCAAAATATTTTTCACCCATTAATAAAAGTAAATTTGAAGTAAACAAGTATTTTAGGAGATTTCTTGTGATTTTGTTTTCATATTCACCAAGTATTTTGTATTTCAGATTTTCCGTCTTTGAAATAGTATTGTTTGATTTTTTGTGGGTTTGTTTTCATCTTCACCAATTATTTTGTGAGATTTCCTCTTTTATGTATTTCAGGTTTTTTATCTTATAAACACTATTGTTTGATTTTTTTGTGATTTTGTTTTCATATTTGAGATTTAGTAGATTGTAATAATTTACATTGTCATTCATACATCCTATATTGTTTGATTTTGTATACATTCCTATTTAATAATTTCGAATTTTGCTTATAAGGTTACTAATGCACAAGTGAATACGGATTTAGATTTGGGTTTGGTGAACAAAAAATCGGAACAAAGGAACATAGCAGACGAAGACGAAGAAGAAGCAGACGAAGAAGAAGAAGAAGAAGAAGAAGAAGAAGAAGAAGAAGAAGAAGAGAAGAAGGTTGCAAAAATTGTATTCATATTAATTTTTGTTTGTCAATTGTTTTTCTTTTACTCAATATTTATATTTTTACTAAGAACATTGCATTTCTTTTTTAGTTTGTAGTCATTCCCATAGATATGCCAAATGGATTTGTATTTCTTAAGCATAGATGTATCCTTTTTTTTCATAGTCAATTTGATTTTTTTTTAGAATATTGCATCATTCCTCAACATATTGTATTATTTCCACTATGTATGCTATTTTTTTTTCCAGAATCTTGTATCCCTATTTCTTTCATAGTCAATTTGTATTTTTTTTTAGAATATTGTGTCCTTCCTCAACATATTGTATTATTTCGACCATGTATGTTATTTTTTCCTCAGAATGTTGCATTCTTTTTTAAATCATATTCATATGTAATGATTAGATTATATTGGAATACAATCAGTAATATTTTGTAATACAAATAAAAGAAAAATATATTTGTAGACAATTTTGATCACTAGGATACTATTTTTAGTTTTCACTATGAAGGTAAAATATCAATTTTAATTTGACTGGTAAAGTGAGCACATAAAATGTAAAAATTATTGGTATACAATAACGATGAAAACATAATAAAAAAGAAAGTTAAGGAATGATTAAGATAATTGATGAGAATTTTAAGTGATATGTTTTTTTTTAAATATTCTCTCCCCTGATTTTCTCCTTTCTATAATTAAATAATTGTATTCTTGCAAATCAAACAAATAACAAAAATAATAATACATAAATCAGATTCATAACAAACTAAAATATTGACATTTTAAATAAATATTGAAAGTGTGGCTAAGGGATCCTATTAAATGTCAAAATATTGATATTTTGAAAATTTTTCCTAATTAAGATGCGAGGGGCTTAGGCACCAAACAACAAAATACAAGAACTGAATTTGGAGGCTTTTAGGCCCATTTCTCAATTTTCGTATACACTAGGTGTATTCTAGTGTATACGATTTCGTATATCAACTCCAAACACATGTACGTCAAATCCATGGACTTGTTCTTCAATTTTGAAGGTTGGTTGACTTAAAGATGTTGTCGAATTTCAGCCCAACTAGAAAATGCAGGGAGTCGTGGGTCCCAAAAAGGGACTCGGATGGAGCTTTCATGAAAAGAGAAAAGAAAGAGAAAAGTAATTGATGATCGGATCTGAACAGATCTAGCATAAAACAGAATGTAAGACTAATCAAAATGATAATAACTAACATATGTTGAACAATATATAAACATCTTGTTAAAATTGATCATTTTCAAATGAACCTAAATAAAAAATCTCAAAAACACTCGTAATACTAAGATGCTAACAAACAACCCACATATTCAACAGTACTGCATTGAATTGCACTTCCAACATGCAATTGCTTTTAGGAAAGAAAACATTTGAAGATGTTGTCCAAAGATTTTTAAAAAAATCATTATAACATAGAGCAATTTGAAACTTACTAAACTTAATAAATGACAATAACACTAACACTAAATTAGACGTCAAGTTTCTTAAGGACAATAACCAAACACGGGGTTAATTGGCATAGCCTCATGACAACATTCAAAGGCATGACAAGCGCTGAAAAGTTTTGATAAATACTGACCTTTTAACACGAGGAAAATATTTGAGGGAACTTAACACCAACAAAACAAAATAATAAAGATCTTAAAGGGTATCTATTAGGCTCAAGTATAAGACTAAAAACTTTATGAAATGTCTTACTCAATCAATTTTTTTTTTAAAATCTAA
Organism: Solanum stenotomum; assembly: GCF_019186545.1. Taxonomy (NCBI): domain Eukaryota; kingdom Viridiplantae; phylum Streptophyta; class Magnoliopsida; order Solanales; family Solanaceae; genus Solanum; species Solanum stenotomum. The sequence continues at coordinate 28,690,818 of NC_064284.1, forward strand.
CAAACCCATTATGGAACAAGGCATATTTTAACTTTCTTAAAAGAAATCTCAAGGAACAAGGTCCAAATAAATAAATAAAATGGTGACACACTGATGATTCTCCATCGAAGCAAAAATACATAACAAAGATAAGATTTGAATGGCCAACAATAAATTCTTAAATAATTAGTTAAACCATGGCAAGATGAACTAGAATATTTAAACTACAAAGGAAAAGGGATGCAATCTAGTTAAAGCTTTAGACAGTCCAAACAAAGGAGCATGTTGAAAACAAAACAAGGCATAGATAAATCGAATTTGACATATATTCAACTATGCAGATTTAAGGTGAGGAGCAACAAAGACATACAACTCAACCAAGGTCTTAATCATAGATTCAAGAACATGATTTCAATGTTAGTAAGCAGACACAAGTTAACAATGCTCCAATAAATAGATTAGAGATTAAGGGTGTCAAGATAAATTTAAATAACTACAGGTCCAGACTCATACCTTTATCTTAACACAAACATCGAATAACAAGATGATTAACACAAATAGCGAATAACAAGATGATTAACTAGAAATCTAAACGACTAAAGAAATAAATCCGACGACTCATATTCAAACCAAATAGACCTTCAATCAAGAGCAGATGACAAAATAAAGAAGAAACAAAAAAGAAGCCTCGAGAATCGTCAAAGTGTTCATCACATAATACCAGAATCGAAATAAAACATGGATGAGGGGATGAGTATTACCTTTTTTCGGGCAGCGAAACTGAGACGAGGACAAACTTGAGAAGTGCCTTTCACGACCAACCTCAAACCACAATGACTCCGACAAGCTAAACAGAGGTGAACGTGAGTAGACACTAAGCAAGAATATGGATTTATGGTCTTTATCCTTCCAAGAAACTATCCTAAATATTCGTATATAATAATATAGCTGAGAATAGTAGTGTTTTTCGTGCTAGCTAATTCCCAATCTTTTTCTTCCCAACCCATAATAATGAAAAGAAAAAGAGTTTATATGGAGGGGGAGCTAAGGTTTTATTTTTTTGGGGAAAAGGGCAGAATTCAGATAAGAATTTTGGGGCAAAATCAGAATTCTAAATTCAACTCCTAATTTCAAATTTCTTCAAGGACGAGAATAAGCCAAAAGCTTGTACGAAAATTCATATTTTCAACAAATTTCCCCAAAGGTTGGAAAGGGCGTGAGCGACTTTTATCGATTGGTCATCCTTGAAGCTTGACATGGCGTAATCTCGTGCCTAGCAAGGACGAAAATACAACCACTTTCTGCTGGAACGTACGAGCACAGAGGGACGCGGCAAAAAGTTATTGCTTTGCCATGAAATCTACCGTATGGTCACTGAATTTGACGTCGTAGTCTTGCGTGAAGACACCGCTTCTTGTTTGACGCTGTTGAAAGAAAATGTTGTTTGTCGTTTGCGAGCTGTTGTTCACGTCGTTTGCTTTTGTGAACGTTGGAGTGGACGTCGTGTCTTTGTTGTTGGAATTGTCGTTTGTTTAGACATTGCTGGGTCTTTGCGTGAATTTCAGCTGTTGAGGAAAAGAACAAACAGATTGGGCTGGGTTGCGGCTAAAAGGGTGGGCTACTGAAATTGGAACAAAATAAAAGGAAATTGGGTCTTTATGGGAATGAGATTATGGGCTGCTGAAATTTAAAATGGTGGCCCAACTTGGTCTTTTGATTGGGTTTAAGGGTGATGCTTAAATTGACTAAGGAAAATAGCCACATGGATTCAATTATGGTTAAATGAGAATTAGAAAGCTAGCCAAATCGAGTCGATTAGCAAATTCGACTAAAGTTATAATAAGATGAGTTAATTAATTAGTTAATAAGCTTCTTAATTTCAACGACATGAAATAATTAATCTAAATTATAAACTAAATAATTTAAAACTAAAACCATAAATTGAACTAAACTAAATTAACAAAATATTTGACTAAAACATGAAATCTTTTTGAGACGATTTTCGAATATTCATAAAATGTTCTAATTATATACGTAATTATATAAACATATATACTATTTAAAAATTATAAAAATGACTAAAATTACTTTAAAAATAACTTGAAAAGCGTTTGAATTTTATAAAACTAATTATTCCAAATCGTTTGAAATTGATGAAGCTTAAAAATTAATTACTATCGGGGAGGCTCAAAATTGGGTGTCAACAATTGTCCCTCATTTAACTTGGATTAATGAAAGAAATTCGAGGAAAATGAAATTGATGAATCCAATTTTGACCGACCACATCTACATCCTTTTGGAAGGGAATTTTGGTGCAGACTTTAGGAATTATGGCCGAACCCCGGAATGGGTTTCCTACATATCTCAGGCTATATGAGAATTTAGGCCATTTGTAGTTCGATACGCTTGATTTAACGCACGACTCTAATGAATTCAAAGTTATCCCGATATCAAATTATGAAAGGAATGAAATGCTCGAGAATAAGATTTACGAGAGAATGTTGGAATACAACCAAGTTTTCAACATTGATTCTGCCTTCATATCTCTTAACTTAGAGAATCCGGCTGCTTGTAGTTTGACTCATTCGGTTGAAAATGAAATCTTTTATGTTAAGATAACATTCGATTGGGAAGAGTGACAAAATAAGTCGAGTATGAAAAGGAGGCCTGCAACCTCTTAGCCATGAATGTGGAGATTTTCACATTCATAAGTAAGAACTTACGCTGACATAATTTCCACAAGCTCTTGGTGTATTGTCACTCAGATTAGGAAGTTGCTCCCGGTGAAAACTAAAATTTTTCGAATGCGAAACTGAAAACGATAAACCTAAAAAAAAACCCACATGCCTTCTGATAGGTGTGTGGTTTGATTGTGGTAGAAGTCGCTCCTTAACTCGCGTCCTAAGAATTGGTACTCTTTTTTGGACTATGTCCCAGTTTGCTGCTAAGAAAAAGTTCCACGTTGTGCTACATCCTTTTTGATGTCGTCCGCACCTGTGGTTCGTTTGAGAATTCATATTCTTTGGATGCTCCTGATAAAACTCATTAGCTTAAAATGTAATTCAAATGGAGAGATATCATCTTTTACCATGTGGACACTTAATTGCTCTCTTTAAACATTTGACATCACCTTCTTCTAGTTTGACGTAAAACAAATAAAGATTGTATTTCATATTTTCAATGTAATTCTTCAATGTACTCTTCCTTTACTATTGATGTAATAAAATAAGTTGATGGAATATGTTGATTAGTTCTCTTGACGTCGTTATTGATGGTTCTCTTGATATTTTCTTGCAAATGAAAATGATGCAGTCGATGTCGATTTTCTTGCGATGCATGACTTTTTTCCTACGATGCATGATTCTCTTCTTCCTGCGATGCATGACTTCTTTCCCTGGGATGCATGAATCTTTTCCTGCGATGTATGACTTTTTTCCCTATAATGCATGACTTTTTTCTCTACGATGCATGAATCTTTTCCTGCGATGCATGACTTCTTTCCATATGATACACGAATCTTTTCCTGCGATGCATGACTTCTTTCTCTGCGATGCATGAATCTTTTTCAACGATGCATGAATTCTTTCTTTGTTATGCATGACTCTTTTTCTACGATGCACGAAGATAATGCTTCATCGAGCAACATATGTGATCTTCTGGGTATCTTCTAAGTGGCGGTATCGTTTCATTTGACAATACAATAAAAATGACCCTTTGAGTAGTAATATCATCTCATTTGACAATACGATAAAAATAACTCTTCGGGTAGGAATATTATCATGTTTGATAATATGATGCAGATAACGTTCTCTAGGTATTTTTGGTTGCTGGAAAATGATAATATTGATCTTTTTTAGGTTTATTTATTCCATCTCCGAACACACTTGTACGTTTATTATGGACCTCGCCTTGCTGCGAAGTTGAATGAAATAATGCTACTCATATTTGATATACCGTGAGTTTACGGTATTTTTGATACATTTCACTTAAGAGTTGTGTGTGTTTAGGGCCATATTGTATTAGGAATTAATGTTTTTGTGTTTTATTTGTAGGAAATAGGCTTGGACGTGGAAGTGTGAGATGACAGCTGAAAATCTGCAGAAAGAGCCATCACGAAGGTGACCCACAGACCGTATGTCTAGTCACAGTCGTCGATGGGTGGCGTAGATGGAGCATTAGGGAAGTCTTGACCAAGTGTGGAACTACAGATGCAAGTGACGGATCGTAGGTCGACCCACGGGTAGTGCTGCACATCCATTGAATGATTCAGAGAAGTTGAAGTTCCAGTACCTGATGAAATTTCTTAGTGTGGAGCCACGAAAGAGGACCCATGGACCGTAGGTCAACCTACGGTTCGTGTTGCAAGTTCGTTGATTATATCTGTGAGTGAAGGTTCCATCCTCTGCAAGAAAAAATCTAAGTGTTGACCGACGAAGGGGACCTACGGTCCGTAGGTCGAGTCATCGATCAAAGCCGAGTCCAGAAAGTTTATTTTTTTATTTTGTTTCCTTTTTGTTTAGGACAAGTTTTTTCTATAAATAGGGTATGTAAACCTCGTTTTAGGGGGTTAGACACCATTGTATACTTTAGTTCTTGGTATTTTCTTGGGAATTAACTTGCAAACTTTGGCAATTTGATTTCCTAATTTTGGTTTATAAGATTTTTGCTTTGAATTTCAATTGGAGATTACGGGTTTCTTCTACTAAATACGTAAGTTCATGAATTCTTCTTATAGAAATACGAATTGTGTTCTTTCAAGCATGAGTAGCTAAATCCACAACTAGGGTTGTGGGAACCATGAGTAATTAACAACGTATGAATAATAACTAAGTAATTTTTGAATAGTGTTAATCCATGTATTGATAATTCTTTCGCTTAGAAGTCTTTTTAACGGTGGCCAATGTTAGAAGTCACCTTGTTGCTACTTGCCAGACCAAGGAGGTAGTTAATAAGAAAAGAATTATCAACTGAGATTTAGTGATACTATCTAATAGTCTAATGTCAATTGGTGCGAGGGTGAAAACTAAGCCATACATTGATACGATGTCTAATCTGAGGTAAAAGGTAAGGGTTAGTAAATTATACACACGTAGCCGGACCAAGGTGCAATGTGAAATTCCCTATTTGGAGGACCAATCACTTAGGGATACCTAACTTACCAACTTTGAATGTGATACACTAGGAAATAATTACTATTATTAGGATTACTGCGTTAAGAGCTTATGGGTAACACATACACCCTAGTTTCTCTCTCTCATTGATAACAACAAATTTTGAATCTTGCTCAATTGTTACTTAACAACTTCCAGTTATTTGTTTCACNCCCCCCCCCCCCCCCCCCCCATTACTTACTTGTCTTGGTAATAAGTTGCCTAAACGAATATAATCGTAAGTTAAGTTTAAGTCTAAACCATATTCCTCGTAGGATCGACCCCAACTTCCAAGTTGAGTTCTTTACTTGATAACGATCGCTTATACTTCTTTAGGGAAGTATAATTTGAGTTATCAAATTTTGGCGCCGCTACCGGGGAATAAGACTTTTGGATTAAGTTTAACTACATTATTGAACTTTAGTAAATTATTTCCTAATTTTATGTTTTCGTTTGTTTTCTTTAGGTTTCCACTCTAGTGTATGCCAAGTACACGGAGTCGAGGTGAACTATTGACCCCATACGATCTAGAGTTGAGCAAAACTTTGAGAAAGATGAATAATCAAGGGGTCCATGATAATCCAGTCATAGAGAGGCCTGAGGAATAAGTGAAGAATGAGAATGCTCAGGTTTAGGGAGATATTCTACTCGGAGATACATTGAGAGTGCAGAGCCCACATGAACCAAGATTGCGTGATAATTACAGGGTCGAGTTTAATACCGTTGAATCTGAAAGACCCATTTTTCTCTCCCACTACCGCTAGGGCATACATTTGTGGTGACGAGCAGTCTGATGCAGATGCTTTCTGCGAGGGGGTTGTTTTTTGGTATGGCTTCAGAAGATCCACACGGGCACATGACCAAGTTGAGAAGTGTTTTGTAAGATTTGTGTTGGGCGACCAGAGTTGGATATGAACGCTATAGGGTTGAGAGTCTTCCCTTTATCATTGACCGGAGATGTTGTGATCTGGTTTTCTGAGCTTCCGTACAAATCGATTCACACTTGGGATTAATTGCAGAAGGTGTTCATGGCAAAGTATTTTCCATTGTCGAAGAAGCTGAATAGCAAAGACAAATTGAATAACTTTGTAGCACTACCTGGAGAGTCTCCGAGTAGTTCGTGGGATAAGTTCACTGCATTCATACGAAGTATTCCAAATCACCACATTTATGATGAGTCACTAAAGGAGTATTTCTATAGAGGTCAGGATGACAATGTTAAGGTTGTGCTTGATAATATTGCTGGAGGATCATATGGTAATTGCACGTTTAAGGAGATCGTTGAGAAATTGGAGAAGATTTCCCGAAATAATAAAGCACGGAGCACTAGGAAGTCAGACACCGAAAGAAACACTTTGCAGTTCAAGCTGCACCTAGTCAATCTGCCGATGACATTCGTGAGGAGTTGGCTCAGATGAGCACAGAACTTGGGTTGGTGTTGAAGCATGTGAGCGAAAGTACTGAAAAGGTCAATACAGTAAATTACTTGACTAGAACTCCACCACCACCAGTTGAGGAATGCTACTATGAGGAGGATGCTTATTTGGTGAATAATCAAATGGGGGGTTTCCAAACCAACGCCCAAGGTTCCAACTAGGATAATTGGTGCCAAGGTCAAGGAAACCAAGGTCAAAACTGTGGAAACTATAACAAAGAAGGAAACTATGTTCGGGATGGGAACTATAACCGTGATAACAACTACAATCGGAACAACTATGGTAACAAGAATGAGAGAGTTGGGCCGTACGTTTCACTTATGAATAAGGAATCTGGTAATAGAGAAGCTGGGGGTAGTATGTCACGTGTTGAGGATATGATGCAAAAAATGATGAAGAGATTTGACGCTACTGATCAGAATGTGAAAGAGATGCGCACTGAGTTGTCTGGAATTGATCAGAAAGTTGATGCGCACGCAGTGTCGATAAAGCAACTTGAGCGACAGTGTAGTCAGCTGTCTGCTACTGTGAATACACACCAACCAGGCATACTTCCCAGCAACACCATCTAGAATATGAAAAATGATGGGCATTGTATGGCAATCACGACTCACGGAGAAAATCAGACTATTGATCCCCACATGCCATCTGATATGGTAAAAGTGGTAGAAAGAGAGGATGATGAGATTGAGGTTACTGGAGAGTCTAAAAATGCTATAGAGAAGGAAGTGGAGGTAACCCAAAAGGTTCTTTCCATGCCTAGACCTCCACCTCTGTTCCTACAAAGGTTAGTGCGAAAGACCGAAGAAGGAAAATATCGCAGGTTTATAACTATGTTGAAACAACTTCCTATCAATGTCCCGTTGATAGAAGCTTTGGAGCAAATGTCTGGGTATGTAAAGTTCATGAAGGACTTGGTGACCAAAAAAAGGGCTGTCAGTTGTGAGAATGATTATAGGTTGCACCATTGTAGTGCCATTTCTATGAGATCATTGGTGCAAAAGAAAGAGGATCCTGGAGCTTTCACTATTCCGTGCACCATCGGTAAGATGCATATTGCAAAGGCCTTATGTGATTTAGGAGCCTACATTAGTCTGATGCCATTGTCTATCTACAAAAAGTTGGGTTTAAGAGCTCCAAAACCGACTGCGATGCGGCTATTCATGGCTGATAAAACTGTGAAGAATCCCATTGGTGTTCTCCAAGATGTCCTTGTGAAGGTGGGGTCATTTATCTTTCCAATGGACTTTGTGATACTGGATAGTGAAGTTGACTTTTAGGTTCTCATAATCTTAGGGAGACCATTCCTTGCTACTGGGCGTGCCTTAGTTGATATGGAGAAAGGGCAGATGAAGTTTCGACTGAATAAGGAGGAGGTGACCTTTAACATCTGTAAGTCTATGAAGTAGAAAAATGATCTTAAACCGCTATTTGTGCTGAGTCACATTTTTGAAAAAGGTGCTGAAGTGTCTAGTAAGGAGAAATTAGGTGCAACTTTGTGCATAGAGAAAAAGCACCAAGATCAAAAGACAGAAAGTGCAAACTAGCTCTTGGTGATCTAGTGTTGTTGTTTAAATCAAGGTTGCGTTGGTTTCCTGGCAGATTCAAGTCCCAGTGGACCGGACCATTCAGAGTGACTTAAGTGTCCCCACATGGAGTGGTTGAGCTAGAGAAAAGGAGAGGAACAAGGTTCAAGGCCAACCACCGGAGGATCAAAAGGCTACGTAGAAAATTCTGAGAGTGTGCACCTTGACTTAGGCCAAAAGCCTAAGTTGAGGGTGGCTAAGTCAAAAAGTTACCTGATCTTGGCTCTGGTCCAACATTGGATATTATGCACCTCAACTAATGTAAAATCCATAAGTTTAGGGTGTCTATGAAAGAAGAAATAAAAAAAAAAGGTATGAAAAGAGTTTTGTGTTGAAAAGAGAAAAAGAAAGAGATAGAAGAGGCTGTGACTTTGTGTAAAAGAAGCAAAAAGATGATAAATAAAAGTGCTGAAAAATAAAGAAAAATAAAGTGAAAGAAATAGAAGAAAGTGAAAAATAAGAGCCACAAAAGTCAAAAGTCACATCCATGTTGAAATGAGTCAAGGGAATGAATGTAAAATGAAAGGATGTGAAAAATAGATTGAGAAAAGAGCTAAAGAGCCAATGTAATGTCAAGGAGGGCAGAAAGTCGCTAAAAAGTACCCAAATGTACCACATTTGACCCTGAGCCTACGTTGCAACTAAGAAATTCCTATAGTGATCCTAGCAACTAGTGTGCAGAGTCTAAGCAGTGAAAATAAGGGCAAGCCTATGGTATTGAGCACTAACTGTACTTGAAATCACTTCTGAGCGTGAGTGTTGAATGAATCCTAAAACTCAAAAATTCATATCTTTTGTGTGAAAAGGATTTTGTTTGAAGTGAGTGCACTAGTTACATTGTCGAAGAGTTGGTACCTTGGTGGTTGTGAAATAGTGTATGTTGTGTGTCTATTGGTCGATCTTTGTCATATCTTGATCCGCATGAGTTAGCTTGTTGAGTCTAAAGGAAAAGATTTGCACTAAGAAAATGGAATGGATTGAAATAGCCATGTGATTGATTGACTTTGCATGTCTTCTTCTACACAAGTATCATATAGAGTTTAGTACGTCGCTTGAGGACAAACAACGAGTTTAAGTTGAGGGTGATGATATATGGTATTTTGTGGTATTTTTGATACATTTCACTTAAGAGTTGTGTGTGTCTAGTTCCATATTATATTAGGAATTAATGTTTTTGCGTTATATTTGCAGGAAATATGCTTGGACGTGGAAGTGTGATATGACAACTGAAAATTTGCAGAAGGAGCCACCCACGGATGTGACCTACAGACCGTAGGTCTAGTCACAGTCCGTCGATGGGTGGCGTAGATGGAGTATTAGGGAAGTTTTGACCAAGTGTGGAACTGCGGATGCAAGTGACGGATCGTAGGTCGACCCACGGGCCATCCTGCATATTCGTCGAATGATTCAGAGAAGTTGATGTTCCAATACCTAATGAAATTCCTAAGTGTGTTGCACGTCCTTCGTATTTAGGAGTGAAGGTTCCAGCCTCTGCAAGAAAAAGTCTAAGTGTTGACCCACGGAGGGGACCTACGGACGTAGGTCAACCCACGGTCCGTAGGTCGAGTCTCGATCAAAGCCGCGTCCAGAAAGTTTATTTTCTTATTTTGTTTCCTTTTTTTAGGACATGTTTTTTCTATAAATACGGTATGTAAACCTCGTTTTAGGGGGTTAGACACCATTGTATACTTTTAGTTCTTGGTATTTTCTTGGGAATTAACTTGCAAAATTTGGCAATTTGATTTCCTAATTTCGGTTTATAAGATTTTTGCTTTGAATTTCAATTGGAGATTACGGGTTTTTTCTACTCAATACGTAAGTTGATGAATTCTTCTTCTAAAAATGTGAATTGTGTTCTTTCAAGCACGAGTAGCTAAATCCACAACTAGGGTTGTGGGAACCATGAGAAATTAACAACATATGAATAATAACTAAGTAATTTTTTAGTAGTGTTGATACATGTATTGGGAATTCTTTCGCTTAGAAGTCTTTTTAACGGTGGTCAACGTCAGAACTCGCCTTGTTGCTACTTGTCGGACCAAGGAGGTAATTAATAAGAAATGAATTATCAACAAAGATTTAGTGTGATACTATCTAATAGTCTAATGTCAATTGGTGCGAGGATGAAAACTAAGCCATACATTGATGTGATGTCTAATCTGAGGTAAATGTAAGGGTTAGTAAATTATACACACGTAGCCAGACCAAGGTGCGGGGTGAAATTCCCTATTTGGAGGACCAATCACTTAGGGATACCTAACTTACCAACTTTGCATGTGATACACTAGGAAAGGATTACTATTATTAGAATTACCGCGTTAAGAGATTATGGGGAACACATACACCCTAATTTCTGTCTCTACATGCCCAACTGTAGAGCGGCGACCCATTTCGCACGCTCGCCATCTGCAGCAATGTACCTGGCCAACCATAGTATAACAGTCTCTCGCTGCTCAGCGTTCCTCTAAAAAGCGCCACTCCGCACGATGTCCCATATGTAATCAAACTCTGTTGTGTTGAGAGACCAAGAGTGACCCGTGGTAGGACCACAGAGAAAACGGCTGATCGTGGTAGGTGATATGTCCACCGGACAACTTCGAACCAAAGTGGAAGTGAGAGGATCTTGAGCTAGGGGCTTTGATCGCTTGGAAATTGAACCTCGGAGAGTGGCAGCATATGATGCGTAGAATTCCCGCATAATCTCCTCGCTATACATCCCCGGGTCTCGAGCCATCCAGTCACACTTGTGAAGGTTAAACAGCCGGTAAATGTCCAGAATAACGTGCAAGCTCCTCATGAGACTCTGCGCTCCTCTATAATTAGTCGGGTCATCTTTTGTTTGTCGTTTATCATCTTGGCATCCCGATAAATTTGCCATTGGCCCTCTACACACCACCTATTTAGCTCGCCGGCTACTGGAGTAGAGTCATCATTTCGTGGTGCAGGTATGGACTCTGAGTTAGTGGCCTCATCAGACAAGGCTACTTGGTCATTCTCACCGGACCCTATGACTGATTTAGCACTAGACCCTATAGCATGGGCAAACTCGGATCCTGAAGCATGGGCAGACTCGAACCCCGAAGCATGGGCAGACTCGGATCCGAACAAAGATCGCTCTGAACTGGAAACAACCCCAGTTGGTGATCCGATCGGTGTGTGCTCCTCATCAGACTGGGAGACAGTGACTACGTCGGGAAACACCTTCTGGGGTGCCTATGGTGACTCGAGGTGCTGTGGGAGAAGTTCGTGTGTTGGGAGGAACGTATGCTGGATCCTTCTCCGTGTCCTCATCGATTAACCTGAAGCTAGGGGCAACAAATTTGGACTTGCCCTGTTTTGGGTAGGTGACTAGCTTCTTGGGTGCCATTGTACCTGAAGAGGTGATGTTGATGTGAGGCTAAAAATACATATTTTTAATCATTATTTCCTTACATTTATTATTTATATTTGTCCTTTTTGAGCATCAATTTTATGAATTGTGCTAAGTGGGATAATTTGTTTGTAGGATTAAATTGGTGGGAAAATGAAGAAGTTTGGAGCTAAAACGAATTAAAGATGGAAGGTTGAAGAAGGAAATCAAGCAGACAGCTTAATGAATAAAATTTAATAAAATAATATATTTATATATATAAGGAAACGGCGGCTGAAATTGAGGAAATTGAAATTTGATGCTTGCTACTGCCACGTGTCAGCAAGTGAATAGCATACAATTTATATTGATGCGGCAGCAACATAGCTCACACGGTCGGAGAAAAAGGAATCCAATTCCTTTTGGTTTTGGATTCCTAATTTGTTTGGACTCAATTATTTTATTTAGGGTTTTCTACATCTATAAATAGTGCATAGAAATAATTATTGAAAGGAAGGCCAAGAACCAAGATACAAGACACAATATAAATTTTCTTCTAGCTTAGGAACTTTGGAAGAGCCGCCGTGGAGGCCGGAGAATTGTGGTTTATTCTTTCCTCTCCTTTATTATTTATTTGTATTCGTGATTAATAAAAGATAGTTTAGCTATTGTTTGATTAACACAAGCATAGTTATTTTAATAAATTTTGATTGTGTTTTTGAGATAATGAGTAACTAACTTTCATAACTAGAGTTGTGGGAACCATGAACAATTAACAAAGTATGAATAGTAAATAAGTAATTCTTGACTAGTATTTTGCATGCATTGATAATTCTTTTGTTTAGAAGTCTTTTTAACGATGGCCAACGTTAGAACTCGTCTTGTTACTACTTGCCGGACCAAGGAGGAAATTAACAAGAAAAGAATTATCAACATAGATTTAGTGTGATACTATCTAATAGGCTAGTGTCGATTGGTGCGAAGTAATAACTAAGCCAAACATCGATTATGATGTCTAATATGAGGTAAAGGTAAGGGTTAGTAAATTATACACACGTAGCCGGACCAAGGTGCGGGGTGAAATTCTCTAGATGCCGGACCAAGGATTTAGAGATACCTAACTTATCACTTTGCATGTAATACACTAGAAAAGGATTACTATTATTAGGATTACTGTGTTATGAGCTTATGGGGAACACATTCCTAGTTACTTTTAATAATCTGAATATAAATAAATACTTAGTTCAAAGCTATCTTTTTATTGTTTGTTTATTTTATTTCAATTTAAATCCCCCATTTTTATAACAACTATCGAGTTAAATATTTACTATTGACAATATTCTTCCATATTCTCTGTGGGATTGACCCCGACTCATAGTTGGGTAAATATATTGCATACGATCGTTTATATTTCATTTCAAGAAGTATATTTGAACGTTATCAAAAATGGCGCCGCTGCCGGGGAATATGGCTTAGAAATTGTCTTTAGTATTTATTTTGACTTGTAGTCCTTTTTTGTTTCTTAGGATTAGTTTAAAATTATTATTATTATTTTTTTATTATTATTATCATATTTCTTTTACTCTTCTTGAGATGTCATCTGAAAAAATATATAGTGAAAAGTGTTCTTGCAATTCTTGCCCTTCTGATTTTATGGGTTCGTATAAGTTAGTTTTTTTTTATCCACTAGATGAGTTGTATGGGGACATGAAAAATTTGTTAATACTTTGCTATAAATCAATATGTAAGCGAAATTCTGAATATAAATTTGAATTTGATCTCTATTATTTAGATATTGAGTTGAGTGCAAAGATTAAATCATATGAAACCCAACAATTTAGTAATAATATGTGTGAGGAAGAAAAAATACTTATAAGTCAACTTGAAGAGCTAAGAGTGGAGGGGCAATTGCTTGATTATACTGTTATTGATGTTGTCACTGTTAAGAAGAGTGCACTAGAGTTATGTAATGAAGTAGATAATATTGTTTTTAAAAACTCTAGGATCCAAGAAGTGCATAATGCAATATCTATTGCTTGGGACCTTTATTTTTATACCACCACCTCTTGACCGTAATAGAAAAATTGATTCAAAATTGGGGGTGCAATTCATATCTTCAAAGTGGAAGGAAAAATAGTAAAATTGATGGTGTCGTGCCGCGACGTTAAATTAAGCGCTTATTGGGAGGCAACCCAATTATTAGTGTAACTTCTTATTTTATTTTATTTTTATTTTATTAGTATCACTTTTTTTTCTTTTCTTGTTTTTTTGCAGATTAGGGGAAGTTTGAGTATCCAAAAAAAAAAAGGAGGGAGCATGTTTGAGCTTAAGTGTGGGGTGACGACTTTTGATGAAAATTAAGAGATCATGCTACTGGCTAGGCCAAAAGGCCTCAGGGAGTTTTCCTAACCCTTGTTTTAAATTTTATCTAATGCTTTGGGGACATAGCATCTTTTTAAGTGTGGGGTGGAGGAATGAATTCCTAGTTTTACCGTTTTATTGAGTTTTTTGTTTTTTAGAATGGGTTCTTTGGCTTTTGTTTTCGGTTCTTTTCCTGAGGATAGTCCCTTTGAACTGAGTGTTTTTTTTTTAGGAATAAATTTTATTTATTTATTTATTTTTGGAGAGAAAAGAAAAGACCCTTTTGAGTGAGGGGAAAGTCTATTACCTTACAAGCAACGAGGAGTGGGGTGATTGCGTACCGACACTAAGCTTAGCAAGACCAAGAAATCACCTATTTGTTACTAAACAAACACTGGACCCTTTTTGTGGAATATGGAATGAGTTGTATTCGAAATGGAAGGGAATTGGGGGAATTATGGAAAGGATGATATTATGGGGGAGTTATGGAGTGATTTAGGGAGGTTATGTGATGGTTGAAACAGTTGAGGAGTGAAGGGAGGGAAGTGGAAATGATTTGAAATTAGGGGAGTTTTTAAGTAGGGGGGTCCGGGTCGGGTCAGACAGAAATAGTGTTTGGACTCACGAGACCCCGTCTACGGTCCGTGAGTCGATCTACGGTCCGTAGATTAGGACCGTAGATCACTCTTACACTTTGAAAAATTTAGAGGTTTACCTGGGAACTGCGGACACTATCCACGGTCCGTAGATTAAACGACGGACCGTCGATGGGGTCCGTAGACCTCTGCACCGGACCATTTTCTACAGATTTTTCGTCGTGTACCTACACATGTAGCAACCAATAGGCTATTCTTTTTACATTTTCTAGACACTTTTTAGACACGGACCCTATACTAATTCTAGCCAACACTAAGAACTAAAACACTAAAACACCTACCTAAATTGATACAAAGAATCAATTAAACAAAGAAAACTACTAAATGGAAAACGGAACCCTGTCGTTGGCAAGATTGTACATCTTAGGTTGCCTCCCAAACAACGCTTGATTTAACGTCGCGGCACGACGCAAGTGCCTTGATTACTCAGACTTCATCAAGATTTTAGGCCTCAATCACTTCTTGCACAGTTTCAGCATTTCCCAGATAGATCTTGATCCTTTGCCCGTTTACCATGAACATTGTTCCATTCCTATTTTCAAGCTCAACCGCTCCATGGGGGAGCACTTTTGTGTGCAAAAATGGCCCGGTCCATTTGGACTTGAGTTTGCCTGGAAACAAGCGTAACCTAGAGTTGAATAGAAACACAATATCACCAACCACAAATTCTTGCTTTTCAATTCTTTGATCATGATACCTCTTTATCTTCTCTTTGTACAATGCTGAACTTTCATAAGCTTTTAGGCGAAACTCATCAAGCATATTCAAGTCATTCATTCTTTGATTAGATGCGGTGCCCCAATCCAAATTTAACTTTTTCATTGCCCACATCGCCTTATGCTCTAGCTCTACTGGTAAATGACAAGACTTCCCATATACAAGTTGGTAATGAGACATACCTATGGGGGTCTTGTATGCAGTGCGATATGCCCATAGAGCATCATCAGGCTTCCTTGACCAATCCGTTCTATTAGCATTCATAGTCTTCGCCAATATCTGTTTGATCTCTCTGTTGGATACTTCAATATGACCGTTAGTCTGTGGATGGTAAGGAGTGACTACATTGTGACGGACACCATATTTCTCAAGTAGTGCCTTGAACAACTTATTACAAAAGTAAGAACCTCCATCGCTAATAATAGCCCTCGGTGTACCAAATCTGGAGAAGATATTTTTTTTCAAGAATGCGGTGCCACTTTTACCTTTATTGTTGGAGAGCGCAACTGCTTCCACCCATTTCGATACATAATCAACCGCAACAAGAATATACTTCATCCCATATGAACTCACAAATGGACCCATAAAATCAATGCCCCATACATCAAACAACTCTATCACTAATATAGGATTCATAGGGAGCTCTTGTCTCTTTGAAATCCCTCCTTCCTTTGGCAACGATCACAAGACTTGGCGAAATCATGAGCAATTTGGTGGATGGTAGGCTAGTAGTACCCACATTGCAAAATCTTATGTGCAGTCCGAATACCACTATGATGCCCACCAACGGGTGATGAATGGCATGCTTCAAGTACACTCAACATCTCAACCTCGGGCACACAGCGACGAATAATCCCATCAGCACAACTACGATACAAGTAAGGTTCATCCCAAAAGAATTTCTTCACATCATACATAAACCTTTTCCTTTGGTGAAAAGACAAATCGAAGGACACAATATCGTTTTAGCATGATATTGCAAATCATGAGAAACAGCCAATACCTGTTCATCTGGAAAAACATCATTAATTTCAGCCCTATCTCCAAGCTTTAGCATAGCCAATTACTCTAATCTGGACAAGTGATCAGCAACTTGATTTTCGGTCCCCTTTCTATCTTTTACTACAAAATCAAACTCTTGCAGCAACAATAGCCATCTAATTAATCTTGGTTTTACATTCTTTTTTGTCATCAAATACCTCAATGCTGGATGGTCAGTATGCACTATGACCTTAGTAGCAAGCAAGTAGGATCGAAATTTCTCGAATGCAAAAACCACCGCAAGAAGTTCTTGTTCGGTCACAGTATAATTCTTCTGAGCCACATTTAGAGCTTTGCTAGCATAGTAAATAGGGTGAAGAATTTTCTCTACTCTTTGTCCTAATACTACACCAAGCGCCACTCCACTTGCATCGCACATTACCTCAAACGGTTGTCCCCAATTCAGTGAAATAATAATCGGTGCAGTAACCAACTTCTCCTTCAACTCTCCAAATGCTCTAAGACAAGCATCATCAAAATAGAATTTACACTCCTTCTCGAGCAGTTTGCACAACGGATGTGCAATTTTGGAGAAATCTTTGATGAATCTCCTATAAAAACCTGCATGCCCAAGAAAACTTCTAACACCTTTTACATAAATGGGTGGTGGAAGCTTTTCTATTACCTCAACTTTAGCTCTATCAACCTCAATACCTTTCTCTGAAATTCGATGACCCAACACTATACCTTCTTTAACCATGAAATGACACTTCTCCCAATTCAGCACCAAGTTGCAGTATTCACACCTTTTAAGCACCTCAGCCAAATGATCTAGACAACGATCAAAAGAATCACCTACAACTGAAAAATCATCCATGAACACTTCAATAGTATCCTCCACCATATCAGAAAATATTGACATCATATAGCGCCGAAAGGTTGCTGGAGCATTGCACAACACGAATGACATCCGTTTGAAAGCAAAAGTCCCATATGGGCAAGTGAAGGTGGTCTTCTCTTGGTCTTCTGGAGCTATAGAAATTTGATTGTAGCCCGAATACCCATTAAGAAAATAATACCAACCCTTTCCTGCAAGTCTATCCAGTATTTGGTCCATGAATGGCATAGGAAAATGGTTATTTTCTGTCCATGCATTCAACTTCCGGTAATCCATACAAACTCTCCATCCTATAACGGGCCTCATTGTAACAAGCTCATTTCTTTCATTTGGAACTACAGTCATATCACCCTTTTTAGGAACACACTACACAAGACATACCCAACTACTATCTGTAATGGGATAAATAACTCCCGCAAACAGCCACTTGATGATCTTCTTTTTAACTACCTCTTGCATAGGTGGATTTAATCTTCTCTGGTGCTCGATACTGGGCTTATGATCTGGCATGAGTTGGATTTTGTGAGAGCAAATACCGGGAGGAATCCCAATAATATCCGTAATAGTCCACCCAATAGCTCGCTTGAACCTCTTTAACACAGTCACCAAGCACTCTACTTGTCTTGTATTCAAATCTGCCGCAATGATGACCGACAGAGTATTCTCTTTGCCTAAGTATACATACCTCAAATGCGGTGGTAGAGCCTTAAACTCCAATTTCGGTGCCTCCACAATAGATGGTCTTGCGAGTGGGGACTCGCGATTCTTCAGGTCTAATCCATACTTCTTTGGTTTGGGTCGATATTCACACCAATCAAGTGCGGCTACTAACTCATCATACTCTTCAATGCCATTACTATAGAAATTCATCATAACTACTGCTAGTGCCTCAACACCTAGTCGCTCTTCAATTTGCACTTCTGTCCCACTCTCCACTCTGTAAGTTATAGCAGATACTATTTGGAGCTCACCACTCTGCTTCATAGACCTACAAATATTGAAAGTTGCTTCTTCATTATTTAATCTGAACTTTATTTGTCCCTTTTCCATATCAACCAACGCACGCCCTGTGGCAAGAAATGGTCTCCCAAGGATGATGGGAACCTCAAAATCAACTTCACAGTCAAGAATCACAAAATCTGCCGGAAAAATGAAAGACTCCACTTTCACTAGCACATCATGAAGTACACCAATGGGTCTCTTCACAGTTCGATCGGCCATTAGTAACCGCATTGCAGTGTGCTTTGGGTCCCCTAGACCTAACTTATTGTAAATAGAGAAGGGCATGAGGTTGATGCTAGCGTCAAGATCACATAATGCCTTAGCAAAGTGTAACAACCCTATAGTACGTGGGATCGTGAAAGCACCAGGGTCTTTCTTCTTCTGCAAGTGAGATCTTGTAGCAATAGCGCTACAATGCTGCAATCTATCATCATCTTCAAAACTCACTGAACTTTTCTTTGTCACCATATCTTTCATAAACTTTGCATACCCAGGCATTTGCTCCAAGGTTTCTATCAAAGGAACATTGATAAAAAGTTGCTTCAACATAGTAATAAACCTGCGATATTTACCATCTTCAGTCTTCGTCACTAACCTCTGAGGAAAAGGTGGTGGAGGTCTAGGTATGGGGACTATTTTCTGAGATATCTCCGCTTCTTTCTCTGTTGCATTTTCAGACTCTTCTCTAACCTCTATCACATCATCTTCTTTTATAATCTTTACTTCCACCACGAAGGCCTAGGTGGATCTATGGTTTGCTTACCCCATCGAGTAGTAAGTATCATACAATGACCGTCATTCTTTGGATTATGAATGGTATTGCTAGGAAGAGTACCAGGTTGACGTGGGTTCACTATAGTAGACAACTGGGTTATCTGCTACTCTAGGTGCTTTATTGACACTGCATGGGCATCAACCTTTTGACCAATACTAGATAAGTCATTTCTCATCAGTTGCATCAAACCTTCTCATCATCTTCTGCATTATATCTTCAATACGTGCCATATTTCCTCCAGCTTCCCTAGCACAAGATTCCGGATTTTGAGGGGGAACATAAGGTCCAACCCGATAGTTTCTGTTGCCATAGTTGTTCCTGTTGTAGTTGTTGTCACGATTGAAGTTCCCATCTCGGACATAGTGACCCTCTCGATTGTAATTTCCATAGTTTCGACCTTGGTTCCCTTGACCTTGGTGCCAACTTTCCGTGTTGGATCCTTGGGCATTTGGTCAGAAACCCCCTGTCTGATCATTCACAGCATAAGCATCCTCTTCATAGTAACACTCTTCAACTGGTGGTGGAGTTCTAGTTAAGTAGTTCACAATATTTACCTTTTTTGCTCATCCGCTCACATGCTTCAATACCAACCCCAACTCGGTCCTCATCTGGGCCATCTCCTCACGAATATCATCCACAAACTGGGTGTTTGTATTCTGAATAGCAAATGTGTTTCTCCCAGTATCTGACCTCCTAGTGCTCCATGCTTTATTGTTGCAAGATATCTTCTTCAGTTTTTCATAAATCTGTGCATATGTGTAGTCTCCATATGAACCTCTTGCAATGGTATCAAGCACTGCTTTACTGTTGTCATCTTGACCTCGATAGAAATATTTCTTCAACGACTCATCATCAATACGGTGATTTGGGACACCTCTTACGAAGGCAGTGAATCTGTCCCAAGAGCTACTCACAGACTCTCCAGGTAATGCTACAAAATTGTTGAC
Source organism: Solanum stenotomum (assembly GCF_019186545.1). NCBI lineage: Eukaryota > Viridiplantae > Streptophyta > Magnoliopsida > Solanales > Solanaceae > Solanum > Solanum stenotomum. The sequence continues at coordinate 28,710,655 of NC_064284.1, forward strand.
CCTATCTTTGTAATTTAGCTTCTTGGACACTGGATAGTACCTTGCTTGAAACACATCCGTCAGTTGGTCCCATGTAAAGATTGAGTTATAAGAAAGCTCAATGAACCATTCACAGCATCGCCTGTCAGTGATAGAGGGAACACTCGTAATCCGATGTCATCCATATCCAAGTCTGGTATACCTACACAACTTTTGCAAACCACCCTTAACTTGGCTAAGTAAGCATGTGGGTCCTCCGATGGCAATCCTGAGAATAAGCCCCTTTTTGTAAGCATCTGCATCAAGCTATTAGTCACTACAAATGTGTGACCTGGAGGTAAAGGGGTAGGACAATAGGTCCATCAGAGTCTGCTATATTGATGTTGCCCCGATAGTTGTCGTGGTGTCATGGGCCTAGTGGATCTTGCACCCTCAATGCATCTCCCAATCGATTTTCAGCTGGAACCTGGTTGTCCCCACCAACCACCCTTTGCTGTTGTAACTCAACTGCATCACCTAGATTTCCTCCGATAAGATCAATTGGATCTCTTGGATTGTTCATTCTTCGCAAAGTGCGGTTCAACTCAGGATCGTAAGGAGTAAGTAGTTCACCCTGGCTCCGTGTACTTGACATACACTAGAGTCAGAACCTGAGAGAGACAAAAACAAAGAGAAAAGGTAAAATTAGGAAATATTTGACTAACGTTCAATAATGTAGTTAAAATAAATCTAAAAGCCAATTTCCCCGGCAACGGCGCCAATTTTTGATACGCTCAAATTACACCTCCCTACAGAATTATAAGTGATCGTTATCAAGTAAAGAACCCAACTTGTAGGTTGGGGTCGATCCCACGAAGAAAATGGTTTAGACTTTACTTTAACCAACAATTATATTCAATTAGTCAAATTACTTCCAGACACAAGTAATTAAAAGGGTTTTTTTTTTGTGTGAAACAAATAGTAAGAATTTAATAAGTAATTAGTAATCAAAACTCAATTTTGGTTGTTATCAAGATGAGAGAAATAACTAGGGTATACGTGTTTCCCACAAGCTCATAACACAGTAATCCTAGTAATAGCAATCCTTTCCTAGTGTACTACATGCAAAGTGATAAGTTAGGTATCTCTAAATCCTTGGTCCAGCATCTAGCAAATTTCACCTCACACCTTGGTCCGACTACGTGTGTATAATTTACTAACCCTTATCTCTACCTAGACATCATAATCGATGTTTGGCTTAGTTATTACTTTGCACCAATCAACACTAGCCTATTAGATAGTATCACACTAAGTCTATGTTGATAATTCTTTTCTCGTTAATTACCTCCTTGGTCCGGCAAGTAGTAACAAGACAAGTTCTAACGTTGACCACCGTTAAACAGACTTCTAAATGAAAAAATTATCAACGCATGCAAAACACTATTCAAGAATTGCTTATTTACTATTCACACTTTGTTAATCGCTCATGGTTCCCACAACCCTAGTTGTAGATTTAGTTACCCATATTAGCAAGAACACAATTCATAGTTTTATGTGAAGAAATCATGAACTTACGTAAAGAGAATAATAAACTCAGAAATTTAACTTGAATTACAAAGCCAAAATCTTCAAAACGAACTTAGGAAAACAATAATTGCTAGGTTTTCAAATTAATCTCCCAAGTCACAAAGTAAAACTAGAATAATAATGTACAACCCCCAACAACAAGGTTTACATGCCATATTTATAGAAAACAAAGCCTAAATTAAAAGGGAAACAAATTAAGGAAAGTTTGTTCAGACACGCGTTTTCATTTCATGGGACTGACTTACGGACCGTCAATAGATCTACGGTCCGTAAGTCCCTTCCGTCAGCCAGAACTTAGAAAATATTTCAGCTTCCAAAAATCAGCTTCTCTGAAGCAAACAACGGACTTGCAGTACGAATCGTAGATCGATCTACGATCCGTCAATCCCCTCCGTAGCTCCACACTTAGAATCGTTAAAATTCAGGTGCTGGAACCCTCGCAGTATCAATCTACGAATCAAAAGTACGATCCGTAGATCAATCTGCGGACCGTCAATGTCCACCGTGGTTCCACACTTGGTCAGATTTCCCTGATTTGTCTTTCATACCTTGCCCGCTGATCTACGGTCATAACCTACGGACCGTCAATGGACCTACGGTCCGTAGATCACCTCCGTGAATGCCCTTTTCTACATTTCTTTCAACTGTCGCTATACTTCCGCGCCTGAACATCTTTCCTGCAAAATATGATAAAAACACATAAAAACCAATACAAAAAGGCCCTAGACATACAGAACTTGTAAGTGAAATGTATTAGAAATACCGTAAACTAATGGTATATCAGCGGACTTCTTCTCAAATCTCGAACGAGGAGGATTACAATTTCCTTATTGAGGGAGAGTCATTTGATGATAATTTGGGGCATTTTGGCAGGGGGCTTAATACCTTGGATATAAATTGGTTAGGTAATTTGGCTGTGGAGCTTGGTAGTTCGGGGGAATATTTTGGTAAAATGGAGCTGAGGTTGATAAACTGGGGAGGAGATTGGTAATTTTCCTGAACGTTTGCACAATTAGGGGTGACATTTCGGTAGTGAGGAGATGGAGTTTGGTAAACTGGAGGGTGAGTTTATTAAACAGGAGAAAGAGTTTTGTAAACATGAGAAGGGGTATTTCGTAATTGGGGGAGGGGTATTTTGGTAATTAGCATGTACATAATAAGCTGGGTATGAACTCTATGAAGGTCGAGAACGACATTGGTATGATGAGGATTTTCTTGAGGGATTCTTCCCTTCAGATGCATAAGAAATAGAAGACACATCCTTTCTCTTCTTGTTTAACAACCCCGAGAATCTGGGAGAGGCAGTAACGCGGGCAATCTTCCCAGTTCTTAGTTCGTCTTCGATTCTCTCACCTACCTTGACTATCTCGGTGAACTTTGCTCCAACGAGCAACATGATCCTATCATAATACTCAAGCTGTTGAACCCGCACAAACACCTCAATAATTTCTTTCTCAGACATAGGAAGCCGAACCCTAGGTGCCTCTTTTCTCCATCTTTACGCAAATTCTCTGTAACTTACGGTCGATTTCTACTTCATATTTTCTAAGTAATAACAATCAGGAACGATCTTTGCATTGTAGGCGAATCGTTCGATAAAGTCCTTAGCCAGAGCATTCCAGCTAGGCTATTGCCTCGTTTCCTGAGATGTAAGCCATTCCAAGGCTTCTCCATTCAAACTTCGGCTGAATAGCCACATTAATAAGACTTCATTCCTTCCAACTCCCACGAGCTAGTCACAGTAGGCCCTCAGGTAGCACTAAAAGATTCTCTGTTCCTCTAAAAATATCAAATTTTGGCGCTTTAAACCCTTTTGGGAGGTCCAGATTCAGATGGATACATAGATCCTCACAACTCAAACCGGTGACTTCTAGAATGTAGTGTAGCTCTTTTACGGTTTTTCTGATCTCTTCTTTTATATCTAGCTTGGCTACCTCTTCCTTTGCCCTCTACTCACTCTCTTGTTCTTTATAATGATCAAGTTCAGAACAGTTGGCGTAGGGTTCATTTGGGATTGGGATTTGGAAAGTGGTCTGTTGAGGTAATGGTGGAGCAATGGTGGGATTCAGGGTATTTGGAGAGGCTTTGTAATTTTGGAGAAAACTCTGGGGGTTGGTATACTGATTTTGGTGATGGGAGAAGGTTTGCGGGTTGTTAACGTTTTGGTTTTGAGGGGGAAGACAAGTTTGGGGGTTGGCATTTTGAGAATGGAGTGACGCTTGGGGGTTGGCACCTTGAGGAGGAGGTGGTGCTTGGTAAGAGACGGAGGCATAATAGAGCTTTTGAAAGGTTAGGTCGATGGTTGAGGGATTCTGAGCAAGATTGAAGGGTGAGTTTTGAGCCTGTTTCACGTTTGAAGGAGGAAAGTAGAGTGATGGTTTTCTATCTCCTGGAGCATTGAAAGCAAAAACTGGATTAGGCAAATCTTGCCTTCTCTACATTTCAACCCTCATTTCGGTGATCTGTTGCACCAACTGCATAATTAATTAATTTTGGATAAGCGACAACAGACTGAGCCACGACAACATCAATCAGACCAATCTCTTCATTGTTATCATCCATTACTGCTTTTCCTTTTTGTTAGCTTTGATCGAGGAAGTAATCTTTAGGAGCCTTAGATTTTGTGAAATAAGTATGATCAGTCAGCTTATCAACACATACCAGTTTTAAGTATCTGTAGAAGAAAAATAACTCAAAGGCAAATCTGTTAGTTTTAATTCATGACAACATGATGCAAAATATCACATAAAAGGTATATAAATACATAAAAGTTGCTTTGTTTGAGGACATGTTAACCCACGAGTAAGGGGGACTGATTTTTTGAATAAGCAGAAATTTGCTCATTTTATTTTGCGACTAGTGAATCAGGAAGGTTGATCTGTGTTGAACTATGGTCTTCTTGTTGCATCCTCGACATCTGTTGATATGAACTCACTATTTCCTTGTAGAATGAATAGGAGAAGAAAATTATAAAAGGATAGGGGCCGAGTCTTGAAAGGCTGCCTACATATCTTCAAATGAGAATTCAGGCCCTACGTAGTTCAAATACAAAGTGAGTTTTGGTTTTCATACATTTATTTCTTGATTACAAGGAAACTGAAAACATGCGATAAGAATCCTAAAAAATAAATTGTGCCTTTGTTAAGGCTTCTTCTTCTGACTAGTCAAAGCATTCTTTCTGCCGCATGACAAAGGGGGAGGGGAGAACTTGACTTGGATTCTTCCCTTGTTGATTAGTGACTCCATATCATAGTAGAATACGAGACACTTTTTAATGCTATGATCCCCGGTGTGAAGTAATGACAACGAAACAAAGTATGCTCTGTGACTGGCATACCAGGTTCCGGTTGATCACAAATAAGAAAAGTGTAATGACCCAACCGATGACTAATTTTCCCGCTGCTGATCAAGTCGTAGATCACGATCTTCAGTTCAACACATTCCTCTATTAAGTGCCCCTTTTGGTGTGTATGGTAAGCACATATCTTATGTGTGTTTTCATGTTCAACCTTGGAAGTGGTCCCTTCGAGGGGTTTCAGGTTGCTAAAGCCTTAAGATGCTCGTAAATGAGAGCACATGAAATGACTTTTGTCCCCACACTATGATTCTGACGATATGACCGGAGGGTGATCTTCTCGTTCCCTTCTTTCAAACGTTCTTGGAAAGGAGTCTTGTAATTAATTTCTTCCTCGGGTTTTTCTTCAGCAACTTTAGGTTGAGTGTTTTCGGGGAGGGTGACATGAACTTCTTTATCAAAGAAAGGGTATTTTTTGCGTAGTCTGTGAATCTCCCGTGTTGCGTCTTCTTTCTTCTTCAGCGTAGCAGCTATCTCTTCATCCATTATAGCTAATCTTACATTTTTAGTTGCTATCTCCACATCTAATGCTGCACTATTGGCTAGTGCGACTACGGTGGCGAATTTTACTTCTATTGCCCTTTCCTCAACTTCTCAGATCTCCTGGTTGATCTGGTGCAGTTCCAACATTAGTTCTTCCTCAGTCAGCTTCACTTCGACATTCTGGCTTCTTTCCATCGTAGATTTACCTTTCCTGAGATGATAGAGTAATGTCTTAGGATTTGGTAGTGGGATTTAGTTTTGGTTGAGAAACTCAAGACTCAAATAATTTTTTGGTCGATCATTTAGTTAATGGCTTGCTTTTTGTATCTGTAGAGATTTTAGGAAAATTTTTGAAAAGAAGTGGGCTAAAATATCCTTATTCAAAGTAACAATATCATATAAACCGTTGAAGCACACAAATGGCTATCGCGTGTTCTAAGAAAATATGTGACCCTTCTGTGCCAATAGTAGGCCTAACGATTTGAAGGATGTATTGCGCCATTTTAAGAACAAATTATTGCACCCCAAAAAATAAGGTCTATAAATAATTAGAGAAGTCATTACAAAGTTAACAAAAGGGGGTACATCTTTTAGGGAAAGGGATAAACTGTAAAGACAACAAAAATCAATCCCGAGCAGGGGAATAAGATGACTAGAAGGCCGAAAGTCTCGCTCCTCCTCTTGCTTTCTCTACTTTTTCTCGGATGAGGTGTTTGCTAGTCACCACATACGGTTCGGCGAACACAACTTTGGAGGACATCGACACGTTAATGAGAGTGTCAACCTGACCATCCAGGTTTGAGTCCAAACGCATTAGGCAGGCCCTTGCATTGGCTAACTCTTGTGTGATGAAAGCTAAGGCCCTTTGACTTTCATACTCTCTATGTTGGAACTCTTGTTCCCGACGTTGGAACTCTTGCTCCCTTTGGTCCCACTGTTGCTGAAAATGATAGGCTTGAAGTTGGAGACTCACTTGGACATCTTTGATTTACCGACTCGTACATGGCCCTGGATTTAGTGTACCAAGTAGATCATCCTTTAACCATTTCTTGTACTCATCTATATACCTAGCTCTATATATGTCTATAGCCATGCTTTCTTTTAGGTTGACACGCCCGACTTATTCATGGAGAATTTCCCTAGCATGAGGTATCTAAACATACCCGTTGTAGTCGATGACGTATCAGCTAGTGTCTCCTTTCATAGATAGGATTTGTTTTCTATCGAACTGTAGTATTACCCTACTAGGATTGTAGGGTCGTACCCTTCTAATGCCCGAGAGAATTAAGAAAGGACACAAAGCCCTTCGAATGGTAATTTTTTCTGACATGAAATCCTGAAACGTCCATTGCACATTTCCCTCTTTTATATCGTAAAGGACTTGGGCCCACACTTTCCTCATGTTGTGGATCTTGAACTTGTGTATGCTTTAAATAGAGTTCGTAGTGGTCAAGGTGGCTCGACTTTTCTGGCTTAGCCAACTTTTGTTTTTGAGTCTCGTCTGTCTTTACTAGATGTTTAGACATCCACCAGATATTACACCCTTGAAAAAATGGATATCCATTTTTGCATCCTCCCAAATATCGATACATGTAGGCCAAAATGATCGGAGCCAGATTGAAATATTTCATGTCTTCTTCTTCTTTACCAATACCCTTAAATATGGCGTGTGTAACCATTACAATTCGAGTATCAATCTCATTTCCTTCGTTTTGAGGAAATACCATTGTTCTTAAGCGGCATATGGCAAATGCAAGGGTTTGAGTCTTACTCCAAGTATCATGATCGAGAAACTCATTTGGAAAATTTTCAAAATAATTCTCGTGCCTCCATCGCTCAAAGAATTTCATAAACGGAATACTCGGGGTATCCAACCAGTTTGCATTTACTAATATCAACATGCTTTTCATTTGTAAGCTAGTCGGCTTATCCGATAGTAAAATGTGATGATCTGGATGTTCTTTCCTTTTATTGCACATCCCGATGGTGTCTAGACAATCTCTGATCTCCTCAATAGTAAGTGTTATTTCGATATCTCCGAAGCGAAAAACCATTTTCTCATCATCCCAAGGCCGAGCGATCACTTCAATGAACTCGGAACAGACCTTAAGGTTCATTATCGATGGAAAGTGGCCTAAGTGGATGGAAATTTCCCTTTTCTGATATGCATTGAGGCGGATCCACCAAAAGTGAAGAAGGTTCGACGTCTTGATGACCATTTTGAAACTCAAGAATTGTTTGACCATCTACAAAAACATACAAAGAATTAGCAGCCACCAAACCCAAGGCACAACAATTTGTCAAACAACGCATACATCCTTCTAACACACAAGTATGAACGTCTGTTCGAGCCGGAGGCCCTTTTGGACTCAAGGTGGTCTTTCTAATCGGCCCAATATGCCTTGGGTGTTGGGTCATCTTAGGCCAATGCACTATTCGGGATTAAGTGTCGCTTTACACTAGTTTGACTGGGAGTGGGCTTTATTTGTAGTCGATCGGTGACCCAAGCGATTATCCGATAATTAATTATTTGACTAATTGATTTTAAAATAAAAGCATGCATACTGAAACTAATTAAGAAGTAAACAATTTAAAATTTTAAAATATCTTAAATGGAAAAGGGGGATATTAAAAATATTAATTAAGTACAACATTTTGTAAATTTTCATGAAAGTCAAGTATAAAAATATTTACTCAAGTTTAAATAGTTAATTTAAAATGGTTATCTTTTGGGGCATTGATTAGGAAGAACCTTAAAATTAAATAAACACATAATAGCAAATAAATAGAAAAGGAGGGAAAGATTTGGGCCCAAGTCTGATTATGTTCGCCTAAGCCAGTACTTGGGCATAATTTTGTTTTGGACCTTCGGCCCAATTGCACCTGTCCTAAAGAGACTAAACTGAGCTGATTTCTCTATTGGGCTTTAGGCCCAATTCTTGCATTTGGCGCCTGTCCTTAGCTAACAAAATAACAATAATGAAAATGCGAAGGGCTTAGGCCTAAAATAACAAAATACAAGAACTGAATTTGGAGGCTTTTAGGCCCATTTCTCGATTTTCATATACACTAGGTGTATATTAGTGTATACAATCCCTATATCAACTCCAAACACCTTTACGTCAAATCCATGGACTTGTTCTTCAATTTTGAAGGTTGACTGACTCAAAGATGTTGTCGGGTTTCAGCCCAACTAGAAAATGCAGAGAGTCGTGGGTCCCAAAAAGGGACTCGGATGGAGTTTTTAGGAAAAGAGAAAAGCAATTAATGATCGGATCTTAACAGATCTAACATTAAACAGAATGTAAGACTAATCAAAATGATAATAACTAACATATGTTGAACAATATATAAACATCTTGTTAAAATTGATCATTTTCAAATCAACCTGAATCAAAAATCTCAAAGACACTCATAATACTAAGATGCTAACAAACAACCACATATTCAACACCGCATAGATTTGCACTTCCAACATGCGAAATTGCTTTGAGGAAAGAAAATATTTTAAGATGTTGTCTAAAGATTTTAAAAAAATTATTATAACAGAGAGCAATTTTGAAACTTACTAAACTTGATAAATGACAATACAACTAACACTAAATTAAACATCAAGTTTCTTAAGGACAATAACCAAACAGGGGGTTAATTGGCATAGCCTCATGACAACATACAAAGGGTATTTGAGGGAACTTAACACCAACAAAATAAAATAATAAAGATCTTAAAGGGTATCTATTAAGCTCAATTTTAAAAAACTAAAAACTTTAGGAAATATTTTACTCAGTTAGATTTTTTTTTAAAAAAATCCAACAAACCCATTATTCCAAATTTCTTCAAGGACGAGAATAAGCCAAAAGCTTGTACGAAAATTTAGATTTCCAACAAATTTCTCAAAAGGTTGGAAAGGATGTGAGCAGCTTTAATCGATTGGTCGTCCTTGCAGCTCAACGTGGCGTAATCTCGTGCCTAGCAAGGACGAAAATGCAACCACTTTCTGCTGGAACGTACGAGCGCAGAGGGACGCGACAAAAAAGTTGTTGCTTTGCCATGATATCCGCCGTCTGGTCACCGTATGCTGGCGTGAAGACGCCGCTTCTCATTTGACACTGTTGACAGAAAACGTTGCTAGTCGCTTGTGAGCTGCTGTTCACGCCGTTCAATTTTGTGAACGTTGGAGAGGACGTCGTGTCTGCTGTTGGAATTGTCGTTTGTAGAGATGTTGCTGGTCCTTCCGTGAATTTTAGCTGTTGAGGAAAAGAACAAACGAACTAGGCCGGGTCGCAGCTAAAAGGGTGGGCTGCTGAAATTGGAACAAAACAAAAGAAAATTGGGTCTTTCTGGGAATGAGATTATGAGCTGCTGAAATTTAAAATGGTGGGCCCAACTTGGTCTTTTGATTGGGTTTAAAGATGAGGCTTAAATTGACTTAGGAAAATAGCCACATGGATGTAGTTATGGTCAAATGGGAATTAGAAAGCTAGCCAAATCGAGTCGATTAGCGAATTCGGCTAAAGTTATAATAAGACAAGTGAATTAATTAGTTAATAAGCTTCTTAATTTCGACGACATGAAATGATTAATCTTAATTATAAATTAAATAATTCAAAACTAAAACCATAAATTGAACTAAACTAAATTAACAAAATATTTGACTAAAACATGAAATCTTTTTGAGACGATTTTTGAATATTCATAAAATGTACTAATTATATATGTAATTACATAAAACATATATATTATTCAAAAATTATAAAAGCGACTAAAATTACTTTAAAAATAACTTGAAAAGCGTTTGAATTTTATAAAGCTAATTATTCCAAATCGTTTGAAATTGAGGAAGCTTAAAAATTAATTACTATCGGGACGGGTCAAAATTGGGTGTTAACAATATTCCTACCACATATATTAATAAAACAAAAAATAAATAACAAAAAGGTGTCATTTAGTGATTTTGGCATTCAATGTTTTAAAAATAAAAGTTATTGTGAATAAATTCACTATTATGATGCATGTTGACACATTCTGGCATTCCTCCTCCTTTCAGGGAGTATCTGAAATAGAATTTAGTACTTTTTGATCGTGATTATTTCAATGGGTCGCTTACTGTTCAAGAATTTTTGTTTAGATAATTTATACCATCATGACTAAATTTTTTTATGTTTCAGTAGCAACATATTCTTCAATGGATTTGAGGTCCATAATACAACGACAACAACAACAACATACCCAGTGTATTCCCATAAAGTGAATCTAGGGAAGGTAGAGTCACTACTAAAAATCTGCTAAAACATAACAGACAGAAAAACAGCGGACAACGTCGCTCCGAAAAGCGACGTCGTTTTCCACATTGTCCGTCGCTTTTTAATAAAAATAATTATTTTTAAAGTTGTTCTACAAAATGTGACGGATGACATCTCTTTCTTCGTTGCTTAATTTGCTAGATTTTTGTGCCAAAAAATATATAATTATTAATTATTTATTTAATATACGTAGAGAAGTCGTCCATCGCTTTTCATTTAAAATAATAATTAGTAAATTAAATAATAACCGTGATGTCCATCATTTTTGAGTAATTTTAATTTACTAATTATTTTTTAAAATTAACGATGGATGACATATCGTAGTCTGTCACTTTTTGGTGGTCAAACACTTTTAAAAAGCGACGGATATTATCATTTAGTCCGTCACTTTTTAGTCAAAATTTTGGTCAAACATTTTTAAAAAGAAGCAACGGACAACGTCTCACTTTTTTTTTTAAAAAAAGATCTCTCTCTTCTCCTCATCTCTTACTTCTCTCTAAAGAACCGATGCTCAACTGCCATCGCCGCCGTCTTTGCCGCTGCATGATGCCCACCAGTCGCCAGCTGTCGCTGTCGTTGCCCCTACTACTCCTTTCTTCATTCTCTCCTTCTCCTTTAATTAAGGTTAGAGTTTCATCAATTTTAGTTTTTTTTTTCAATTTGAGTTTGTTAATTAGTTTGTTGCATTTGTGTTTATTTATTGTTAATTTGAATGATTGATTGTTAGTTAGTGAGTGAATTGTAGATTTTTTATTTTAGGACTAGTTTGAATTAGAGTATTTCTTGAGTTGGTATTGAAGTGTTAATTTGAAGTTAGAAGTTAGTTTATTGTAATTAGTTTATTGAATTTGTGTTTTATGATTGTTAGTTTGAATGATTGATTATTAATTAGTTGGTGAGTGAATTAGGGATTTTTGATATTAGGACTAGTTTAGATTTGGAAATTTAGGATTAGTTTGAATTATGGTATTTCTTGAGTTGATATTGAAGTGTTAATTTGAAGTTAGAATTTAGTAATTAAAGTGTTTTGAGTATAAGATGGCGTTGACACCACATTTTGTCCCTCCTTTCTCTAATGTATTTCGTTGAGCTTCTAAATTACTAATAAGTCGAATACTTTATAATTCACTATTATTTTCCATTTATCACTATTGCTATCGTAATTACCTATTACTTCAAATTTTATTATCATCTTTCTATTATCATTTTTACTATTTTAAAAGTATATTTTTACTAGCAACATTTATTATTTACACTTTATTGTCGTCTTTTTAAAATAGATTGTCGTTATTTTATTTCAAGTTTCTTACTTACTAAACCTTTTATATAATGTATATTATATTAGTTATAATTAAATTAGAAGTTCAAATGATTTAATTTAAAGAAGGAAAAAGGTCATGAAAGCTCAGGGGCGGAGCTACAACATGATAAGGGTGTGCACGTGAACACTCTTCGTCGGAAAATCACACCGATTAATAGAGGCTTTGGCGTAGGGGAAAGGCTGTTCAAAAGGAATGCTGAGGTTGCCAGTTCGTATCTTGTTGCTATTATTTTACTTCTTTTGTTTGTCAAAATCACACAATCCTTTGTGGGTCCACCCAATCTCAAGTTACTCTCGCAAATTAAAGTTATAATTTACTTTCTTATTTAGGAGTCATTACATATTATTTATTTTATATTTATTTTCTCCATTTCAATTTATATGACATTGATAATTATTGTGCTTTATATTATTTTTTATATAATTTTTAAATATATAAATTTTGTTTCAAAAGTTATTATTTCTGAATTCACGGTCTATGTTTAAAAATTTGAATCTCAAAATTTTAAGTGTGCCACATAAATTGAAAAAAGAAAAATAATAAATTTAACTCAAACCTTAGTTTGGATATATATATTTGTAAATATAAAATAATAGTTTAAATGAGTTTCTACTTAAAGAATTAGAAAAGAAGGTTATGTGCAATTACATTTCTCAATTTCCTCTAAATAGGTCATTCGGAGATTTGAAAAAAATAATTCATAAAGGGTTAATTTTTTCATAGTTTCATAACTGAATTTGGAGATTTGAAACTTTTAATTAGAATTTTCACACATTTTCTATTAGAATAAAAAAATTAATATACATACATTAAAATTAAAAAATAGCATAATCGATAGGTAGAAAAGTAACTTTAAATTTAAGTAAAAATTAATAATTTGTTTTTTGAATATGTACATGTGTTCAGTAAAATCTCGACCCATTCATTATAAAACTATTATTTCAATTGATATAACTTATCATGTATTTTTGAAAGCAAACCAAATTAGAGATTTTTTTTTCAGACGTTGTGTTTAGTGGAATTTTTTTATTGAAAGTGTTGATAGTAAAGTCGTTAGGTAGAACAAGATGGATATAAATCCAAACCAAAAAAATTTGTTCGTTGCCTTCAAAAAATTTGCAAACCCTTCATAAATAGTCTAGCTCTGCCACTGTGAAAGCCTATCCATTTTCAGCCCATTTACGAGCCCAAAATCAAGCAAAACCCATTAAAAAATTTGTCCAAAATTATGCACAAACTCGCTAAGCCCTTTTTGAAATATATCAGAAAACCTCCCTAACCTAATCCCCTAAAAAAGAACAGTCGCTCCCTTTCAATTTCTCTCTATTTGATTTCAAAAAATTTCCAAAATGCTTTCGGTAAAAGCAGGACTATGTTCTTCCATTTTTGTGCAAAATTGTAGTGCTTTGAAACTCTCTCTTTCATATTCAACTGATCAATCAACACAAGAAGCCAAAATACTTTTTGAAAATATGAATTTTTTTATGCAGAAAATCACTTTAGCAACTTCAAACGACTCATTTTGGGACTCCAAGATCTACCCGTGACCTCCCTCCTCTGTAAAATTTGAATTTCAAAAATAAAAGATTTTCTTACTCATAAGAACATCATACATGGTCGAAGTTATTCATAACGTTAGCTATCACCATCCTTGCCAAAATTCTTGTATTATCTGTTTGCTTTTATCGAACTCATTAGGTTCGAGGGGTAAATCTGATCATAACGAGAGAGTAGATTCTACGCCGACGTCCTAGTTCACTACACTACAAAAGGTAAAATCTGATTCTTCTATTTAGTTAAACATTTGCGGTCGTGTTAGAAAAAAAAACAAGAGTTATGCATTTCTTTGTCCGTAGTTATATTACAGTTGCTATTATATAATAATCTCTTTTTAGTTGTGAAAAATCTGATTTCAATCATATAAATGGAGTTGTCATGTACAACTATATGTTCTGCTATTTTTTTAAAAAAATAAAATAAAAGGACCCTACTAATTTTGTGTGATAAATTGACTACTTTGGTTTGGATTTAGATATGCTAGTATGTAGAGAAATTGTAGTTACGCTCAACTAAGGATCTGAAACTGTGATTTGATATAATAATCGTGGAAGGATAATTTTACCCACTCTGTTATATTAATCTTTAGAGATATATTTGTGAGGGCTGTTTTGTGTATATTTAGTTTGGCCAAGTATGTGGAACATCTAGTTTGGTATGTAACGTGTTCTCAGTTATGACTAACATAACTATTCTCTTTTTATATATAGTACCAAGAATCAAATTTCCTCATGTAACTCTTTTCTCATGTTTATTTGGCATGAAATCAGAGCCGGCGAGTCTCCTTTTGAAACTCAACGACACCACTACAACATGGAGCTTGCATATCCGTCACATGGAATTGATCATATATATTTCTTTGGCACTACACCTATTCGCTTTACCTATTCCCTATTTCTAGAGACGCGTCCGGATAAAACGAGACATTATAGTTAATTAGTTGTCTAGCACATTACTTATGCTTACTTATTTGTTTGGTTTACTGTTATGTTACTAGAATTTGCACAAATTTGCTTGAATGACTTAGTAATTTATCTCTAGTTAGTATCTTATTCATGTTTATAACCTTTTTTTACTCCTAGATTTAATGACCGTATTTGGATAATTTGGCAAGTTCTTTGATTTGTGATAAAATCAGCTAACCTTTATTTTATTTAATGTATTAAATCAGATTTTTTTTGAGATTGATTTGCAATACTATTTTTCTTTACAAAAACCTTCTTTTTTCTCTTTTAGTAAAGCCTATTGGAGGCTCTATTTACTTTTCTTTTAAACATAAATAACTAGACTATCTTGGACCCCAAAAACTACCTTTTTTAGTCTATAACATATTTCATTAATATCGTACACCACTTTTAAAATCAAATTATTAGTCTCAAAGCTTTTTCGATCTCAATCCGTCTAAATTGGAGTTTTGGATTTGTGATTTTAAGTCAAAAATGATTTTATTTTGATCACTTTTATTTAAAAGTTTTTTGGTAGTAACTTTGTTCCATGGTTTTGACAAAATAAGGAATAATTTATTTAAACTTAAATTTATCCATGTAAGCTATTTTTAGACATAAAGTTTGTACTTTTATATTTTATCCAAACACTTTTTAAAATGCTAATATTTTATTTTGGCACTTAGCTTAATCAATTAATCAAGTTCGATTGGTTAACAATTTTTAATGGATTTTAAAGGATGCCTAACCACTTCCCTTTAAATTAGTTGAACCCTTACCTAGAATCTTATGTTTAGTAGACCTTAAATGGAGTTAACTTTAGTTCAAGACTTTAATCATTTTAGATAGTAAATAATTAGGTGGCGACTTCTTAAGTTAGTTATTAATTTGGAAATCACCAAAATGTTGTACACTATTTGACCTGATTAAAATGGGGTATAACAGATGGAAGTTTGAATGTCATGAATATATTGACCATGAGTTTTTTCTAAAAAAAATAGTAATTGATCAAGTGTTTTGACTTTTGAGTATATGTGAATTGTGTAAATATTATTGAGTTGGGAATTGATGAAGTGATTTTGAAGTTAGAGAATATGAATAACAACTTAATTAGAACTTACAATTAATCATAACTTGAAATTATTCTAACTTGAACTTAATTAGGAATATGAACTTGAAATATTGTTAACCTTAATTAATTAGAACTTACTTTTGAACTTTATTAGAACCTAAATTTAATTTGAACTTAATTAGAACTTTGAAGTACTTGAAATCTATTGACCTTAATTAAAACTTTATTGAACTTAATTAATTTATAATAACTTGAAAAGTTAATTAGGAATATAAACTTAATTAGAACTTGAACTTAATTTGAATTTAATTAGTGTTTATGAATTAATTAAGCATCAACTTTGTAGATCTTGAAATATAGTATTTATGAGCTAATTAATAATTAGGTATATCAATTAGCTAAATATATAAGTAATAATAAATATAATTATTAAGTAATTATAAATATATATTAACAATATAATTTAGTTTAATATAGTTAAATTATTATTAAATTTAATTTATAATTGACTATCTATATTTTTGTAGATGGATCATCGTTTGTGGAGGTATAATATGCATTATGAAACTGGTGATAATTTGAAACTTGAGTTTATTGTTAGTGTTAGATGTTTTATTGAACGTACAATGACACTTGATATTTACAAGAATGGAAAGAAAAAGATGAAAGGTGATTTGACTATACAATTGCATTTGCAGGGGCATTTGGGTAATCTTCGAAGAACAATGACAGGTGTGAATGCGGTGGACGTGACAACTAGTACTTACCTCTATAAATAGACAACGAAAAACCTTATGACTCATTTTTCTTTTTCCTCACTGAAATAGTTAAAAGAAACTTAGATACTACCACAGATATGAAGAAAGTAAATGTCAAACATGATAAGTTGGATGAATCTATCGAATCTTCTACGGCTCCAAAGAAAGAAGAGAATGTTTCGTCTGTCGGCTATGGAAACTCTTCAGGTATAGAATTTTTGTTTTCTCCAAAAGATTTGATTTAAAATTTTGGCTCTATCCATATATTTTAATTTATCTTGAGAAGAAGACTCATATTCAGTCAAGATTCGAACTGTTAATTGGGCTTTGAGAAAATGGTGACTTCCAAAGCATGTAACAACTTTCAAGTCACAATACAAGGCGCCCTGTTTAATGTGAAGTTGTATCTGCTTCCACTATCGTCAAATTGTGAAATGGTAGTAGGAAACCAATGGACACTTCAATTTGACGACAATGGAAGCAGATACAACTTCTCATTAAACAGGGCACACTGTGACTTGAAAGTTGTTACATGCTTTGGAAGTCACCATTTTCCCAAAACCCAGTTAACAGTTCGAGGCTTGATTGGATATGAGTCATACCCTAGCTTATCTGCTAAAGATTCATCAATAAAATTTTGAGTAGTCTCAGCCCCTCCTATAAAGATTAGGATATTCAAGGGTCGCTTCTCATGGTATCTGGTCAGGCAACGAGAATCTTTGAATGACTCAAAAAATTCTAATACAGCAATCCTTGAGATCCACATGTCCATTTCTTCTTCTTCTTCTTCCTTTATAGTCACGGGATAACTTTCTCATCTTCCACCTTCGGGAAATCAAGCATCATTATCATTAGTTACTATGTTTGAGTATCTGTAGAAGACTCCTATTGTTTAGGAGTATAGGTAGCAGTTAGTTTCCTTTAAGTTTAGCCGTAGGTTGTTATTAGCAGTTGTATTTAAAGCTTGACTACTGAATTAATAAAATCATCTTTCGACTACTTTTTCTATCTGATTTTATAAGAACATACAAAATATGAAGTGGTTTATCACGTCTTGATGCATGAAGTTCTTACAAGAATCTTGTTGCATACTCTGCACCTTTGACTAAGCATCTGAATTTTGTTCAATTTGTTGTATGCAGCTTTAGCTTCTTGTAGTAGATCATTGAACTGATAGATGTATGCCCCTTTAAACTCCAGTTAGCCATTGCATCCACTATTTAATTTCCTTTTCACAGCAATAAATAATGCCATTGGTTTGATAAAGAGTCTTCCTTGCTTTAAGCCTTTAACCACAATACTATCAAGGTGCCAGGAAGGAATACCCTTTCCCTGCATAATATCAGCACTATATTGAAGTGTTATCCACCTTAATTAGAAGCTCCAAATCTAGTGCCTCTCAACACCTTAAATATTCCCACATATACTTGTATATATGTCTAAATTTTCGCAACTCCCAACATATGATGGAAAGCATAATTTTGATAATCTCCTAGTGTAATAGTTGAGTATTTTGATACTCTGACACTTCAAAACATTCTCATTTTTGAGTAATATCTTTCAAGATTACACCAATAGGGCCTGCAAATGATCTCATTAAAATAAAACATAATCTGAACTCATGTATGTTGAACTAACTATATATCCTCACTAGATGTTATTGAAGAAAACAACAATATAATAAACCAAACCACTTACAACTACTGAAATTAACTACTGGGACTTGGACATGGAGGAATTGGAATATCAATAATTCCCTGCAACATGTGTAATACTTTTTTCATGGAAGGACGAAGAGTTGGTTCGTCCTGAATGCACCAAATCGCCACAGAGATCATTCCTTCCAAGGTTTTCTTGTCTACTTCTTCACTTCCAACAAGCTTGTCTACTTCACCTTCAACAAGGCAACTATATGCCCATATAGAAAGCTGGATTTCTTCTATTTTAGTCACACAAACTTCAATGTTTCTTCTGCAGCAAATGATTTCTAGCAATACAATACCATAGCTGAAGACATCAACCTTGACAGAGATAGGGGCATTTGTTTGCCACTCTGGTGCTAAATACCCTCTAGTCCCTCTTACACCAGTGAATGTTCTTGTTTGATCAGGCATTAGCAGCTTGGCCAGACCAAAATCTGAGATTTTAGCTGTCAACAACTCGTCGAGTAAGATGTTTTGTGGCTTTATATCACAGTGGATAATTGGAGCTTCACATTCTTCATGGAGGTAAAGGATTCCCCTGGCCACATCTAGTGCTATATTTACTCTTAGGTTCCAATCCTGCCGAGTAGATCCTCGGAACAACAGATTTGCTAGGCAACCATTGCTCATATATTCATAAACAAGAGCTCTTTTTGATCCTTCAGCACAATATCCAAGCAAACGAATCAAGTTTCTGTGTCGAGTTCTACCAATGACCCTCATTTCTGCTTTGAACTCCCTTTCACCTTCTTCCACTACCTTCTCTAGCCTCTTCACTGCTACAAGGTTTTTACCTTTGTCAAAGCTCCCTTTATAAACTGCTCCAAAAGCACCCTTTCCTAATTCCTCTTTGAAACCATCCGTTGCCTGTTTTAGCTCCTTGTAAGAGCAAGTTTTGAGTATGAAATCTTTCGTTAAGCCTGTGGTTCCTGTCTGAAGTAGCTTCCTGTACTTTATTATCCGGAATTTGAAGACATAAAAGCCTGAAAATGCAAGAGCAGTACCTGAATACATAACGAAACTTATCGATAAAACCAAGATCACCACCCATGGTGGCTTCACTGAATCCGTTGTTGGATTTTGCACTGCTAGATTGCTGACTTTGAAGTAAGCAGTGCGAGATCCTTCAGGAGCACCTTTGACATACCTCAGAGGCAGCTTGTGTTTCATACACTGGCCAGTTTCATCGAAAAGAGCAGCATCACAATCACAGTCCTCCAAACAAGATTTACCACAATCTTCTTTTCCTAGAAGTGATGTAACAAAGTAAGAAGGATCCTCCCAGGTCAAATTGGTTGTGGTAGTAATCTTGTAGACACTTACATCTTCTTTCCCATTAATGCACTTTCCTCTGGTGAAGTTCCTTTGACAATCACCAAAGCTTGGATCATTCTCTCTCAAGTATGACCCTGGTAGACACATACAAGACGGTGCATTGTGATTACTTCCAACACAATAGCCATTAAGGCCACAGAAACCCTTCACAAGACAAATATCATCAATTGCCTCCCACTCCACTACCATTTTAGAATTCCCATTGGAGTCGAATTCGTGAGAATAGAGTCGAAAATTCCCATCATAATCTAGAGTGGCCCGATAAATAGCTCTGTCATTCTGCACAAGTGGAGTGTATAATTGTCGAAGTACTGATGAATCGGTGTCATTGATCAGAAATAAGATGCCAGTGCTGTTAAGAAGCAGGAGATTTCTGCAACCATCACAATAAATTTGTGAAGACCAATAGGCATCCACTGGCCGAAACAAGTATCTGGGGTATGCAACAAGGTTCCCATCATCCTGCATCAAGAGGCGAAATCGCCCTGAGGAATGATTTGTGGAGGAGAAACTAGAAACCAATTTACCCCCACTTGTTAATTTCTGGCCACCTAAAATTGTATCAGTAGGAGACCTGAAGCTCTCATAGATAGCTTCATGATCTTGATTGTAAAGAACAAAGTTACCGTTATCAAGCAAGTTGGCATAAGAAGCAGATTCTGACGAACTAGCTGCAACAGTCTTATCCTCACTGATATTTGTTTTCAAAACTACAATTCCATCAATGAAAGCCAAGGTAGAATCAGCAGATATTTCTGGATCATCACGAGACACGGTCCACACAATAGTGTTATTGGATCCTCCCACTAACCAAATTCCCACCTTGTAACCACTTCCTTGTGGATAAAATCCGAAGGCGAAATGACCTGAAGCTGAGTACCATGCTGTAGATTGTCCGGTGGGATGAAGAGAAGATCCTAATCTTATTGTATTAGGTGGGTTTGATTGAGCTCTAGCGGATCCAAAGATAAACAACACAAGTAAGAAATAGAGAGCCATGATATCAATGGGGGAGAAATTAAAGAAGGACAAGTTCTAACTGTTAACATGGTTGAAGAAGATTTAAAAAAAAAACTAAAGAAGCAGTTAAGTCAAACAGAACATTTTTTCAAGAAATATCCATGAAGAAGCTGGGAACATTACCTGGTCAAGTCGTCTATTAAGTCGTCTTAATAGAAAATAATAAAGAAGAGTTTAAATGCTTTGATGTGATCCACAAGTCAATTCACTAAGTCATCCTGAGAAAAGTCTATCAAAGATCGGAGAGATGAACAATTAATTCTACTTTTTTGTGCAAGAATTCAAAACTTGAAAACAAGGGCTGAAAAGGACTACAAAGAAAAAAATTGCAACTACTCCTTTTCGTCCATATAATTAGTAGAAAATTATTGTCTCTAGTTCTTCATTTTCATAAATTCTTTTTCGTCCATATTAATACAAAAGTAGTTTTTTCTAATTTTATGTAAAGATAGATTTAGTGTAATTGTGTCCTTATCTTAATTTTATCTAATAATCTTACTTTATATATAGACTCTACCCCATACCCTACTTTTTCTAATAGGTTTATACTTCAAACGGTTGATGTACAACATTATCTAACGATGAGAAACAATATAATCTACCAAATGTTGTATTCATAAAAACAAGACAATACAAATACACAACACAATACAATATAATATGATACATTTTGAATGAGATGTAGCAACCAGCCAAACGAAGTGTAAAAGACTTAATACCATGCCAAAAATGGTATATCCATAGTACCTTCTAGCATGAGAACTACATTCCTCATAGAAGGGCGCAGATCAGGATTATCGTGAATGCATAACAATCCAACCTTCACCATCCTCTCCAAGGACTTCACATCTACTTCCTCATCTCCCACTAACTTACTGATATCATTCTCGACAAAGCATTTGTGTACCCAGTTAGGAAGAAAGATTTCATCCTCGGTTGAGACGTTGACATCCATATTACTTCTACAGCATATGATCTCCAAGAGCATTACTCCGTAGCTATAAACATCTACCTTATCGGAGATCAATGCACTATTCTGCAACTCTGGTGCCGAATATCCTCTTGTTCCTTTAAGCTGAAGTTGGTTTCCTACTTGATCAGGCACCAGAAACTTTGCAAGCCCAAATTCAGAGATTTTAGCCGTCCACGAATCATCTACTAGGATATTGTGTGGCTTTATGTTGCAGTGAATTATGCAAGTCTCACATTTTTCATGCAGATAAAGTATTCCCCTTGATATGTCCAGTGCAAGTCTCATCCTTTGCTCCCAAGAAGGTCTTGTTTCTGAATTGAATATGATATCTGCGAGTGACCCGTTGCTCATGTACTCATACACAAGAATTTTTTCTGATCCCTCCAAGCAAAAACCAAGCAAATGAACCAAGTTTTTGTGACGAGCTTGCCCAATCGCAGTCATTTCTGCTTTAAATTCCCTTTCTCCTTCATCCCCGATTTTCTCCAGTCGTTTTACAGAAACTGTTCTGTTACCTTCTGATAGAATTCCTTTATAGGCATTCCCGAATGAACCATGCCTTATCTCTTCCTTGAAATGTTCAGTGGCTTTCTCAAGCTCACTGTAAGAAAATGATCGAAGAGTGAACTCCTCATTTGGCCCCAAATATGGATTTTCCAATAGCTTTTGGTATTCGTCCGCTCTGCGTCTGTAGAAAATATAACTGAAAATTGCAAAAACAGTGAACAGAAATGCTACAGAACCAAGAACCAGGGATAGAATCAATATTATCTCTTTCCGACTTTCATTTCTATTCCCTGTTTTTCCAGGATAGGGAGTAGAGTGACCTGCCATTTGGGAGATGTTATAGCTCTGCTTGACGAAACTCTTGATGGACTCATCATTTTGTTCAATTGTCGAATCAATTAATGGAAGCTTAAATTTGCTGCATAATCCATTCATGTATAGAGCAGCCCAACAAGTACAATCATCCAAGCAAGAATTTCTACAGTCCTGCTCAACCATTGAAACCTGAGAAAATGGATATCCTCCAACTTTCAAGTGTTGAATCGCTGTGACATTGTAGGCCAATGTTGAGTCTCTGCTGCTTCCACAAGACTCTTCATAAACGAATCCCCGATAGCAGCCTTGGAATTTCATTGCACGGTTGACATATGAAAATCCAGGAAAACAAGAACAATCGCCTATGCTGCTGCCATTTTTTGCAGTACAATAACTGTTTAAACCACAGAAACCCCTGGCTTTGCATTGATTTTCCAGCGCTGACCAATTGATTTCCAAGCTTGAGTTGTCAAAGTTATGTGTATAAAGCCTAAAAATCCCATCAGGATCAAGAGTTGCGCGATAAATTGCTGCTGCTTTGTTGGTTGATGATTGATTAGAGGTATTCGCTATGTTATTGACTTGGAAACGAAAACCATTAGAAGCATTCCGAAAGAGTTGGCCTGTTGGAGTAAGACCTATGAAAACTGAGCTAACCCCACCAAATTCACCTCTGGTTTGTAGCATAAAACCCCAATAGGAAGCCTCAGGTCCATTTAGATAATTGGTTGGGTAGGCAACAAGGTTCCCATCAGCCTGCATACTAAGATAAAATCTTCCACTTGAATGATCAACTTCAGTAACACTAGAGACAAGGCTCTGGCCTAATGTTAGACGCTGACCGGCTAGGATGGTGTCTGTTGGATAGTCAAAACTTTCCCAAACAACATTTGTTTTGTTATAGATAACAAAGTTACCAGAATCAAGCATGGATGCTGAAGTTACTGGCTTTGGAGATTCTGCAATGACTTTCTTGTTCTGTTTTGTCCATAGTAAGAGTTTGCCTTCCTTTGTGAACTCGATATATGCATCCGAATGAAGTGGAGGATCATCTCTATTCGCAGTCCAAACAACAGTTTTATCAGGTAGCCATATGCCAACTTGAAATCCATCCCCTTTTTGGTAGAAACCAAATGAGAAAAGGCCTGAAGAAGATGGCCAATAGCTTGGATTTCGGTTCGGATAAAGAAAAGAACCTAAGGTTATGTTGGAGGGCTGTTGCTGAGCTCCAACTTGAATAGCTGCAAATACAAATGGAAGCATCAACAACATGAAAGTAAATGCTAAGTTAGCCATGACACAAGGATGGGAATATGGATATACTCTTTGATAAGTATTCTTTTGTATACTAACTTGGACATCTCCAATTTTAAACGATAATATTACTTCCTTTGTCCACTTTTATTTGTCATGTTTTTTTTTTTTTTAGATTCAAACGATAAGAAGTTTGATTAATATTTTACCATATATTTTTCCATCATATCGAAATGCAAAATATTGCAATTTATAGTACTTTTCGTATTGTTTTTAAATATCTAAATTTTTTGTTTAATCGAATTAGTGTAATCTAATTTAACTTTAAAAATTAGTCAAATTAACTTTCAAAATACATAACATGACAATTAAAAATGGATCGATAGAGTAATAATTAACACGTTGACACTTGACACGAATTAGGTAACAACTGAGTCGTCAACTTCATGTTAATATTTTCCAAAACTCTAACAATTGAAAAGTTAATAATGTTTTGAGAAATGAATGATGCAATGCAAACAAAGTCTTAACAAGGAAGTTTCTTAGGGAGACGTTATGTATTTCCTTAGTCAATTCTTGTATGATTTTTCTATCTTCACTTGCGTGTTGGATGGTATAAGTTTGTCTTTTGCGCGTAGAGGCACAACTAGTGTCAGTTGTGAGGGGCTCTTTAATTGACATTTGTACACGTGGGTCCCATAATTTACCCATTTCATTTCCTCACTTTTGTCATTCATTTGTAATCTTTACTTTTACCTCGTCTTTTTTCCTATAAGTATATTTTTTTGCTTAACTTTTAACGTTATATTTTATATTTTAATAAAAAATTGATATGACCAAATCACAAACAGACCTATAAAAATATTAAATTTGAGGCTTTGATGAATGAAAATACTTAGTAAGAAAATAGTAAAATTTAGCGTAATTGATTGACTACCTGAACTTTCGATTCGATTTTTCATATTGTAATATAATCCCTTCCCCTATCCCCAGTTTTTCGTTTCTTTTTTCAAAAATAATTAAAAGGCATATCTGAACAGANCTATAAAAATATTAAATTTGAGGCTTTGATGAATGAAAATACTTAGTAAGAAAATAGTAAAATTTAGCGTAATTGATTGATTACCTGAACGTTCAATTCGATTTTTCATATTGTAATATAATCCCTTCCTCATTTCCCCTTCCTCTATCCCCAGTTTTTCGTTTCTTTTTTCAAAAATAATAAAAAGGCATATCTGAACAGAAAAATAAAAAATACTCCCTCCGTGGCTCCGTCCCTTTTTACTTGTCAGATTTTAACTTGACACACCTATTAAGAAAATAAAATTGGCATAGTGAGTTTAACATTTTACACCTATCAATTAATAGAGTCTTAAACATAGTTACTCACTACATTTTTCAAATACATTAACTGAATGTTAATAATTGAGGGTATAATAGAAAAAAAATTGTTCTTCCTTGATTTGTCAAAAATGATAAGTAAAAAGAAAAATCAAATTATAAAACTACTTGACAAGTAAATACTCCTTCCGTCCACATTTATTTGTCATGTTGCGCAAGTTAATTTGACCAATTTTCAAAATTAAATTAGATTACATTAATTCGATATCTTAAACAAAAAATTTAGATATTAAAAAATTATTATAAATTGCAACTTTTTGTATATAAATATGATGAAAAAATACATCATAAAATACTAGTCAAATTTTTTATAGTTTAACTCTAAAAAAGGAAATTATGATAATTAAAAGTGGACGAAAATAATAAAAATGAAAGGAGTATAAATTTAAAAAGCATTAACTCAACTAAGAAATAAAAAGAAAAGGTTTTTGAATAGCAGAAAGATAAAGGGTCTTTAGTCTTTTTTTACAAGTGGGACCTAAAGTCCACTTGGCAAGGTATGAGAGGACCTCCTACAAGTATTGTCTGCCACATAATACATGTGCCTCACACCCACACACCCCAACATAAAAACAAGGGAAAATGGTTAAAAAAAAAGAGGGGGAGGGGATATCATAAATAGCTAAGAGTTGAAATGAAAATTGAATAGATAAATAATTCAAAAAACCTAAAATGCTCTCTTTTCTGTAGGCGACTTAAAGGCCTTCCATGGCTTTGTCATCCTCTCCCCAACCTATGGCTGAGGGAGAGCCAGTACCAAAACCTACATATGCTGTACAAATCACATCTAAAAGCCCTACACAATCTGTGCCAAAAACACAATTGAAATCGATCAAATATGTACATGGAGAGCCAACCCTACAATTCACGTTTAAGGAGTTAGACGAGTTTGCAACTGAATAGGGACTTCACCAAGCCATTGTGATGAAGTTCTCGAATGGTGCACCAGAAATCCAAGAGTTGCGAAGCATTCTTCCAAAACAATTTGCTTTCAAAAGTCAATGTTTAATTGGATTACTTGCTACAAGACATATATAAATTCGTTGCGACCAATATGATGATTTTATATCATTTTTATCGCATCAATCTGGTTATATTCAGTTTAATGGTGAACACTATGGTTATAGAACTTTTCCATGGACTCTTTCTTTTAATCCGAAGGAAGAAACTTCAAGAGAATTAGCTTGGTTATCCCTGCCAGGTTTGCCTACCAGTTTGTTTGCTAGGAAATCCCTTTTATCAATTGCATTGGCAGCGGGGCGCCCAATTGCAATCGATAAAGCAACTCAAGTCCGATCAAGACCTATCACAGCAAGAGTAAAAGTTGAACTTGATCTATTGGACAAGCACCCTAAACGAATTAAACTCCAGTATTTAGATGAGGAATCTAGTAAGATTTTGGAGCACTTTCAGGAGATTGTTTATGATAATCTTCCTTTGTATTGTACTAATTGCAAGCACCAAGGTCATGCCTAAACAAATTGTCGTCTAATCTTGAAAAGAACATAGTCCATGATCAAGAAGTACGTATAAGAGAAGAAAAAATTGCCCATGATATCCAAAAATATAAGGGTGACGCAAGGAGAATTTTGAATGAGAAGAGGAGACTAGAAAAAGTTATTCCAAGAGACAATGATAAAAATCCAAGTACGTGCACCAAAAATAATGTATTGGCGATAATTGAATCATCAAAACCTGATGATGCAATGCACAATAACTCCAGTCCTATTTTGGTTCAAAAAAATCCTCAAGCTCAAGCAAACTTGAATTATGATTTGTTGGCGGAAAAAACATCAGATAATGAGGCACAAGGTGTTGTTGAGGTCCAAAATAATCTAGTTAATATCAAAACAATGATTGGAAATCAAATTGTTCCTACAGACAAAGTTCTAATAGATAATGCTACTGTTGAATTTGATCCTAATGTCAAGGAGAAATCTTCAGTTGCTATAGGCATTGAATGAGAATCGGGAGGCGCCGGGGGGCGTGTCAAAAAACAGGGGTATGCCTCAACTTTGGAAACTATTGAGACATCACAATCGGTTGTCGTTGAGGATAATCATATTGTGGCAAAAAATGGGTTCTTCGACACCTGCAACTACTATATTGAATGTACATCATGGTGTATCTCAAAGATTAGAGAATACAAATTCAAGAGTTGTGGTTGATGCATCACTAGTTGATTCTCGACAACAACTAGGTGATGTTAATGTACATGAATCAGATGAAAATCATAGGCAACATTTAGTTGTTGGACAGGGTAAACATGCTATAGAGACTGAACATGAGGCAACACAACGAGTTGAAAAATTCAGTAGTGAGGTCTCTGCTCAACATGGCAGTAAGGGATGGAATGTGGTGGCATCGAAAAAAGCAGTAACTACTTCAACAAATAGTTTGATGAGTTCTAGTGGGCAAAAATGTGTTATAAGTGAGAGTCAATGGGAGAATATGGTAGAAGAAGAGGAGGAGCATGTCACACCTCATAGTAAATTGAGCCCCGAAGCACCAACCTTTGTGCCTAAGGGTAGTAGCATTGCCTATGTTTCATCTCCGTTACATCGGGGGCGACAATTGATTTTAACAGGTTCTAATGTTCAAAAAGTTTTTGTTAGTGACAAGGAGTTTATTGATGCATTGGGGGGTTATGATGTTGAAAGGTTGGTTTCTCTTACACCTATTAACACTAACAAACAACTACAAGTTGGTGGTAGTAGTACTTTTTCCCCAAATCAGTTTGCTAACCTACAAGATGAGGAAAGTGATGAAGAGGATTGGTTGGATCAATGTTTTGAGAATGCAGCTAGGGATGCAGATATTTCTCCTAGGCAACAACACAATAACAAAAAGAAGCATGTAAGAGAGAATACTTGGGATGGCAAAGTGACTGAGGATGTTGTTCCAAGGCACCTACCGATACGACTGGCAAAGCAGAATCACATGACAGTGTCAACATATTCAACAAGATCCAATAATTCCAAGAAGAAGTGATGAAATATCAAGTGTTGTTGGATAGATTTGAAGAAGACAAGAACAAAATACTTCAGGTTACTTTAGATGGGCAATCAATTCTTTTTCATTCATGCATCTTTAAAAGGAAGGTTAAGGTCATAACTCAACCTTTTTCTTGGTTGTTATATTTTTGCACTACTTAAACATCCTCATTTGTAATATCATCATAGAGTGTATTACAAACTCTGTGGTGATCACAAAATACCTAGTTCTCTCTAACTCGTATTTTCTTCATGATTCTTAGTTAGTAGAGTTTTGTTACCGCATTAGGATTGGTAAGGTAAGACATAGTCCCCCTTGCTTGTACTTATCCCTATTGAGATTTTTATTTCTAATAAAAGGCCGCTAGACACTTTGTCCAGTGGTAAATTTGCCAAAAAAAAGAAAGAAAAAGCTAAGAGTTGAAACATAATTAGTCTCTTTAGCTACAGTTTGTCTATTTACGTAACGTAGCTATAGTTTCAATAACTATTGTATATCTTGCTTAATTATTTTTTATACAAATTGGACTCTTAACTTAATTAATGAGGCAGAAATTTAGGTTATTAAAAAGGAAAACAATCCCACAAATCATGGTTATTATATCTGATTAGGATTTCTTACCAAATTTGACTTCTACCAAACAATGAAAGATAAATTTAACTTCCTAAAAAAATATGTCAAAAAATAAATATAAATATATATAAATGTTGAAATTATACAAATAAATAGTTGGAACGTATACTTATTGATAATATACAAATACAAAAGAGTCGCTAAATCCATAGAATCGTATACAACATAATGTGAAATGTATTGATAGAAATACAAACACAAAAATATACAAAACAAATTATATAAATACCTCGATAATGCTAGAATTATACAAATAATAGTTGCAATGTATACTTGCTAATATACAAATANACGCTAAATCCATAGAATCGTATACAACATAATGTGAAATGTATTGATAGAAATACAAACACAAAAAATATACAAAACAAATTATATAAATACCTCGATAATGCTAAAATTATACAAATAATAGTTGCAACGTATACTTGCTAATATACAAATACAAAAGAAGTAATTGTATATAATTGTTGAAAAAATTAGGGAAAATGCATAAGTACCCCTAACCTATGCCGGAAATCTCAGAGACACACATATACTATACTAAGGTACTATTACCNCCCCCCCCCCCCCCCAAACTTATTTTATAAATAATTTTCTACCACTTTTCGGCCTATGTGGCACTATCTTCTGGGCACAATGCGTGTTGACGATTTTTTCAAGCTATCTAGTTGATAGTGCCACGTAGGCCAAAAAGGGGTAGAAAATTATTTATAAAATAAGTTCAGGGGGCTAATAGGACCTAAGTATAGTATAAGTGTGTATCTGGGATTTCGGGCATAGGTTGGGGATACTTATGCATTTTCCCAAAAAATTACAAATAAGGTCTAAAAAGTATTTAAAAAAACTGCAATAAACATTGATACGCTAAATAAATACAATCGTATAAAGCAAAATGTGAAATGTATTGATAAAAATACAAATCACAAAAAATATACAAAATATCTTTTAATTTCCTCATCATGATCTTGGTCCGTTAACCCAGATTCATCATATTCTTCTACAAATATTTTTTACCCAAAGTCCATTAAGTGTTGGGGTTTTGGTAGAGTCAATTCACCAGAGATGGTGTTATTGTTATTCGTCAGAGATCTAGTCTATCAGAGTTGTTTCGTCTGGATTTGTTCGAGCCTTAAGCTCGTTGGTTCATGATGGATTTCAATGAAAAAAGGTGTTTAACGGTTAGCACTAGCGAGGAAAAGGAACAAAGATGGTAAGGATGGAAGTTTGTGGTGGTGGTTTGATGGTGGTTGGTGGTGCCCACTGGGTGTGAAGCAAGAAGAAGAAGAAGAAGAACTAGGTTGGATGGTGGTGGATGATTTGAGAGGGAAAAACAAAAAATTTGAAATTTGAAATCTGATTGTGTTTGAGTGAATTAAGGAGAAAATTAGTAAAAAGATTACGATGAGAAAGAAATATTAATTTGTATAGTTGAAGAAAATGACATATATGGTAATCTATGCAGGATATACAAATCCAGAAATGGTCCATAGCAACTAGGATGAAACACTAACGGTGAGGGGTAATTATTTAAAACTATAGATATAATACATAATTAAGTAGTATATGTTAGCTTAGTCGCATAATTTATCCATAAAAATAACCCTCAACTTTGATTTATTAGTTGACTATGTCCTTACCATTAAAATGAAGTTATTCTTACTCATGTCGTTACTAATCTTACATTAGTTCCCCTTTGTGCATAACATAAATCACTAAATCAACTTAAATTAACCCAAATCTTAAAAAAGGATCCATTCCCATTTTAAACACATGCCCCGACCCCTCCAACATACAATCCATTAAACATTAACTCATTCCCCTTTATCTATTCTCTCAAAAGATAAACTCACTAACCTAAGCCAAAGAACTTTGAAATCGGAGATATTTTAGCTCTTTTCTCCATCAGAATTTCTACTGGACGTCTTTAAGGTATCAAATTCAACCAACCTTCTTTGATTATATGTCTTTCTATACTTGTTAGTTATTGATTTACGAGTTAGAGTTTGTGGGTTAAGGTTTTATCCAAATTTCTGAGTTATTGGTTTACCTTTTTACAGATAAAATTTTACGATTTGCTAGTTTAGTTGTTGATTTACGAGTTCGAATTTGTGGATTAAGATTTTATACAAATTTCTGAGTTATTAATTTGCCTTTTTACCGATAAAATTTTACGATCTGTTAGTTTGGTTGTTGATTTTACGAGTTAGGATTTGTGGGTTAAGGTTTTATACAATCTTATCTTGAATTTATTAAGTTCAATAAAGTTTCATGTACATAGAATTTTTATTATATAAGAAGTTAATTATTTTTAGAAAAATAGGGATAACATCATTATAGTTAAAAAAAAAAAAAAAGTTTTTATCCAAAACGTTCAAATTCTAGTCAACTTATCAAATAACTAATGTACTTGTCTACGCTTTGCACAGTTATAAGAAGATTAAATATATTTTTAAATAATTAATGTCACTACTTAATAGATATTCTAATAAATAATGTAATAAAATAGAGAAGTAAAATTAAACGATTCATGATATTACTTATTCAGAAACAAAATTTTCATGCTGCAATTTCAATTTAAATTTGTTGATAAAAATACGGAAACATAAAAGTTGATATGAAAAACTTCAGTTAATTGACAATTTAATTATCACAATTTCATACTAAATTCAATGATCCTTATAGCAATATTATAGGCATAACCAACAACATTAAATCTACTCTATCATAAATTACGTCACTTTCTCTTTGTATAAATGACTCTATAATAAAATTACACAAATAAAGATATAATTGTGGTAAATCATGGTGATAAAAAAAATACTTGAATTATATTCAAACATAGTTATGCAAAAAATTCAAAAGTTAGAGAGATTTTGTTTTGTTTTTTTTCGATATTCGATGCTCATATAGACACTCATCTAATACATATTTGTGTCACGTAAGATCCATTATTATTTTTTTTAAAATACATTTAAACACTCATTCTTATAAATAGCATTGCAAGAAGAGAGAATTAAATTGTGATTGTGAAACATTATCGTTGAGATTATATTTTACAGTAAAGTGAGATGTGAAAGATAAGTCATGATGACAAAGAAATAATAAAAAGTTTGACAACATTAATACAATTATTTCTATTATTACAACATTATCATGGTACTTATTATAAATAAATTGAAGTAATAGCTCTCCAAAAGATAACTCCTTATTTGTGTAATATAATTTTTTAATTTAAAATAATTAACTTTTATTTTAAAATTTAATATAACCTTAATTTTTAAAAATCTAATGTGATTTTATCACTTGAGCAACCAAATAGTGCACTTGTAATTACGGTAAACAAACATGTCATCGTAATTACTAAGTTTGTAATTAGTAGGCTGGTAATTAATACTCTAGTTATTACACCAATTACAATAAACATGTGATTTTTCAAACTGTTAGGGTCTGTTTGGAAAGTCACCTTGTAATTACACTGACCTATTTGTTTGTTGCAGTGCAGTGTTTTCAAAAACGTTTTTTGGGGCGAGTTTCGAGGTGGGGTGTACCAAAAACGTACCAGGGCATAAATTGAAGACATAGATCCATATGGTGTAAGTCATAGAATTTGAAATGTAAGCTCCAAGCGTAAAAACGTAAGCCGAGCAAAAAAACGTACGCCTTGGGCATTATTTTTTTGGGGGGATTTTCGGACCTTTTTTGCTTTAAATCATATTTTTTTATCATTGGTGTAATGACATTTCTCAAATAGTAATTGTAATACATTTTTTTCTTCATTATTGGTTATTAATATCTTTCTCAAATAAAAATCATAATTTTTTTCTATATATTATAGGTTATTTATTAAAATTTATTGTAAAATAATTGAAAGTTTCACTTTTGCTTATTTTCTTAGTAATAAAATTATAAGATTGAATATACATGAGGTTACTCTGCGTAGATCCATAAGACTTACGCCCCATGTCTTGGGGCTTACGTCTTGCCCCGTACTGCATAAAACGTCTCGCCTCACGCCCCCGTCTTTTAAAACATGACCACAGTGCAATTACAAATGTATTGTTTGGTTGCACAATTACAATCATAAGGTTATATTAAATTTTAAGAATAAAAGTTAATTATCTAAAATTAACATTTTATATTAGACATATAAGCGGCTTATATCAACATAATATTCTTATGTCAAATTTCAACGTAACGTACATAAATATGATTTAAAAGAAAAGAAAAACGTAAATCTATAACCTTATTCAACAATGAATTCTACTTCAATTTAAAAATTAGAAAACTAACAAAATTATGCTAAAAATAAACATAGAATAAACAAATCAAATAGATAATGTGTAAAAATGCATGGAATCACATGTCATTAAAGGTTGAGAATGAGAAGGACCTAAAATATAAATAATAAAAACATTTTTAGAAAATTTCAAAATAATAAAAAATAAAATAATAATTTAAAATAATAGAAATAAAAATAAATTTTAAAAAATATAAATAAAAAGACGAAATTAAAAATAATCAGTTTGTATTACATCATGTAATTACCAGCAATTCAGAG
This sequence comes from Solanum stenotomum, assembly GCF_019186545.1. Classification (NCBI taxonomy): domain Eukaryota; kingdom Viridiplantae; phylum Streptophyta; class Magnoliopsida; order Solanales; family Solanaceae; genus Solanum; species Solanum stenotomum. Next base: position 28,743,690 of record NC_064284.1, read on the forward strand.
TCTCTCCAATCTCTCCTTGAGAATCATAAGGTGTGTAATTCCCCCTGCCAATTAGACCTAAAATCATTGTAAAGTGCAAATTGAAGGCTAAAGGGTAAATGCAATAACCAATATGGTACTGAGATTAATATTTAATATTTACATATAGGTAAAGTAGTAAATTATTAGGGTCTTAATGCGATATCGATTTATCCAATAATCCGATTTGATATAAAAAAAATAAAATCTTTAAGAATCCAATAACCCAATAAATCAATGAACCAATAACATTTATACCGGTTCAGTTTACCGGTCGTTCGATTTTTGCACACCGCTAGTAATTGTACCCAATAACATCAACACCGCTAGTATTCTCTCCGTTCCTATTTATATGTTATTATTTTAGATTTCACGCCTCTTAAGAAATTAGGTAAGTTTACAATTGTACCCTTATTTAGTGATCTCTTAAAGTCAAGATTTCAATAAATAAACGTAAATAGAAAGAATTAAATTGACCAATGATGGTGGATTAACCCTTTAGTTTTCTTATGTTGGTCAAATTCATACTTTCAAGACTAATAACTCTTAAAGGTAAAATAGGAAGAAAATGTTTTTTATGTATTGATTTTATGAAATGAAAATTATTAAGAAATCTATTTTTAATTTAACGACATATAAATAGAAACAAATAGAGTTATAATATGTTATTTTTAAATATTATATTTAAAAAGTTAACAAATGGTTTTTAGTAAGTAGGCGTTTGGCCATGCGATATCATATCACGGTATGGTGTCGTGAGATGAAATCAACGTTTGGACATGCGTTTTACACTGATTTCATTTCATGATTCCATATCATGAGAGGTGATATCATATTCTCCAAAAACCATGATATGGAATCACCATGTGATTTCATATCATGATTTGAGATATTTTAATACAATAATTGATCCATGAGTTTATATTTTGTTAAAACAACCCCACATTTATATCTACTAACCATTTGTTTCATATGTAAATAAAATTTATAATCACATCATTACTTTTTAAAATTTACTATTCTCACCAATATAAAATTTATTATCACTTTAAATTTGGTGAATATAAATGATAAAGTAGAAATTCATTTGGTGAATATAAATGAGAACAAAGGGAGTATTACTTTTTTGATTTTTCATAATAAAAAAAAACGTCTTAATCTTATGACTAAGCATAATATTGATAAAAGACAATTTTTATTGGCGGTGCCGCAGTTTCTTAATCTTAGTATTTGCAAAATGTTCGTTCACATGACTGAAGGATATCAAGTCCAATTGATTGAGGACTTAGGAAAATTTGATCAATTAGTTATTAATATTTAGTCAAGTGGACTAGTTATAATTTTTTTGATTAAATTTTATTAGAAGTGTTTTTGACTCAAACTTGTGGTAACTTTTTAAAATTTCGTTATTCAATAATATTTAACTATTGATTTTTCTTGTAAATAGTTAGAAGTTAGTGATGTTTGTTAATTTTATCTTAGTGCATTTAACTTCTAAATTAATATTTACTCACTAATGTATGTTTTTTTTCTATTTTATAGGTTATTTGTAAAAGTAATTGAGAGATATGAATATATCAAGTACAATTTATGTTCAATTTTTTTAAATTAAATTAAAGTTAGATGAAACAATTATTTAACTGAAGAACAAATAACTTTGTAATCATTTATTATGCGATTTTATAATTTTTGTTTATTTGATAAGATTGAATAAACAATTGAGGCTGTTTTAATAGTTTTACAACTTATGAGATTTTTATGTTTATGAGAAAATATACAACACAAAAATTTCATATCGCATGTTCAAACAAACCTTCAATTTCATCTCATGATTCCATATCATAATATCATACCATGATACCATATCGCATGCCCAAATGGCCTAAGAGTCGAAAGTGAAGTAATGAGAGTAGGGATGGAAAAGGTGTTTTTGTTGGTAGCCCTCTTTCCCTTAGATCGCCGATCCCGGGAAAGCAGATGCCTCCCTCCAAGAAAAGCAAAGCTAAAAAAAACTCAACCAAGTTAACTCAGTCACCGGCGCCGGCAGTTTCAACTCCCAAATTTCCAGCATGTATTCGCGCCGTTCCCCCGTCCTCCGTCGCCATCACCATCCATGCCAAGCCAGGCTCCAAACAAGCCACCGTAACTGACTTGAATGACGATGCAGTTGGGGTCCAAATTGACGCACCTGCTAAAGATGGTGAAGCTAATGCTGCACTTATCGATTATATAAGCTCTGTAAGTCCATCTTTTCATTCATTATTCATATAGGGTAGTATGTGCTTCTACAACATCATCAATTAAGCATGCAGTTTCATTCAATTTGTTCAGCAGTTTTTCCCCTTAATTTCTCCCCGTTTAACCTAGACTTCTCTTTTCATGATTAATTGCATTGATGTTTCATTTTTTTTCCGGAATTGTATTTGGGGACCATGTATGGACATAGAATTATTACTATATGAATTTCGTAACATTCCGGAATTAAAAAAAAAACTACAAATACCTATTTTCACATTTTCCATTCTAGATCACTCATAATGATTCAATATTTTTGTTGAAATACAACTCCAATTTCCAAATACCATGTTTCAACTTTTTTATTTCTTTCTAATTTCATATTTTTTATGTCCAAACGCCCTAGATTTTGTAACGAAAGAGTACCTCACTTATCCTTTATAGCTTAGACAATCAAAACCATAAAAAAATTACTAACCCTGCATCTGAATCTCTGTATCAGTTTACACATAAGCTAAAATTGCCAAATAAGTGCTACTACATCAGAGCACATTGTGGCTGATGAAGTTCCAGTGTTATCAAAGGCGATAGGTGAAAACAAGAGCTAAAGTATCTGTATATCAGAGCTTTAAGCTCAAAGAGCAAACGAAACTCAGAATTTAAAGAGAAACGCCACATTGAAGGAAAAAATAAAAAATGTGTAAATGAAATATATATATGTAGTTCAAGAATAATAACAATAATTCAAACAAGCTTTCTATAGGCCTAGGAAATGAAAATTATTAATTAGGTGAATTGTTTTGTGTTTTGTATCGCTCTCTTTAGGTTGGAATGCACAGGCGATGAGGTGCATGTTTTAGCTACTTGGTGCCTGCACTGAAGTTCTGCGTAAGTAAGATATCCTATTTTGCATCTATGTTTAGGGCTTAAGCACGTCTCAAGCAAGCCTTTGACAGCTCTATGAATAACCAAGCAACGTCTTTGAAACCGGTGGGGGGGGGAGAGGGCCTTGACTGGAAGGTTAGATTTTTGGTAAGTCATGACTATGATGATGGCATACCAATGGAGTCGGAACATAGAACTGGAGAAGTACCACCGAAAAAATGTGGAGTCAATGCTGGCTAACTTTATCAAGATCCTTGTTGACTTACAAGTATATAAAATTAATAATAAGTAAAAAACAGTTACTACCATTTTTTTCAAGTTAGTAATTAGTACTAGTAATACTTTTCATACAGTGTTACTTAGGAAATAAAATTACCTAAAGTAATAATATATGCACAAGTAAAAGATCCAACAATAGTTATATAGAAGAAATTTATTAATATACAAAGAAGTGGTAGGAAGACAGAGAGGGAAGAGGGTGATGGAAAAACCTGTAAGCCACAGCTCCAGCGATAGTGACATAGTAATTTGCAAGCCCCAGAGAACTGACTTTAAGATTTAGTGTGTTTCATTTCGAGAAGATTTTGGGGTATTAGTTTTTGAATGGATTTCCATGGGGTGGAGGTTTCAAAAGAAAGAGAAAAGGGTGAGAGTTGTAGATCTAAAGACATTAGCTGTCGGCTGAAGGACATCTCCCAGGTAGCATTCCAGCAGTTTTCTGTGAGGGAAAAGATGAGGAAGAAAGTAATAAAATAACTGGGCCTATTGCATAGGGAAAAAATTCTGATGGCAATCTTTACTTAATACTTATGTGGTAACTTATGTAGATATTTTATTCTCGAATCAATGATTTTATGGGGCATTTGATTTTCTGAGATACGTAAGAATAGTTGATACTTTTTGGTTACATAATTTAGTATTCTAACTTTCCTGCAATATAAGTTTAGTACGATTACACTAGTGAAAGTAATCCCTTCTTTTTTTCTCGTGGATGATTTTCATCTCGAGTTGGTTTGTCTTAAAAAGGAAGCTGAGAGAAAAATGTTACAGGAATACTAGTCTCTTCCTTCTTTCTTTGGATTCTGGAGAGGGAAGCTGCTTGCGAATTGAGGAATCAAGGGTCCTAATTAACTGGCATTCTTTTGCCCCCAGGGCTTTGGTCTAGTGACAAGAGTGTAACAAGCGCACGTCATGAGGTTGAACCCTGCCATAGACAAAAACCTGATATTTAAGTGGTAAAGGATAGAGGGGAGCCCATTATACACCAAGTTTTGAACCTTGTGCCACTGGTACTTGGAGATTTCTCGGATATCAAAAAATATTAAGTTAACGGCTAACATACCACATATAGATCATGGATGGTGAATGTCTTGACAGGAAAAGAATGGAGTGTTTGTTGAAAGAAAACCCTCTGTGGAGTTCATTTTGATAAAATGATATTTTGCTTTTATATCCCCTGCTAAAGTAGTCATAGGGAGCCTCTGGCGTCTGATAAGCAATTTGGTAAGACAATTGCTTGAGGAATCCATTGTTAGTATTTTTTTTTGTTTTTATCATTATGATCAACTGTTTACATTTACAAAAGCATCTTTTTTGCTCTTATATGTTCTTCCATTATTTGGTACCAACCTCTGATAAACTGCTAACCACTGCACATACAACCAATGGATTATAGAGGCTAAAAGGTGAAAAAGAGGAGAAAGTAATTTCCTACTTTCCTATACCTGTTCATTTGATATTCCACTATAGACTTGGAAACCAATTACGGAGACAGCCACTTGAAATTTGTTTTGGTTAAGATTGTAGCAGATGGATACTTCTTAATAGTGTTTAGATGAAAATAAACTCCAATTCCTTGTATACTTGTTACTTGTGTTTAACATGAACAGAAGCTTCATTTCCTTGGTTAAAATTTCACTTCATTTTGAACAGGTTGTTGGGGTCAAAAAAAGACAAGTTTCTATAGGTTCTGGGTCGAAATCCAGGGATAAGGTCATCATCGTGGAGGATGTTACTTTACAGAGTGTTTTTGATGGTCTAAACAAAGTTTTGAAAGATCAATGACTGAAACTACTGACCCATGGTATCTTCATGTGGTATTAGACAAGGCCCTACTGGATCAAAAGAAAAGAATTTTCTTCAACAAGGCACAACTCAAGATTCTTGTTAGCAACTATAAACATGCATCACCAGATTTCTAACTCTGATTGTGTATATATTAGGGGCCAACTATACAACTACTAGAGAAGTTCAGTTGCTCTTGCCGGATTCAACTTCTTATTCATACCTATATTTGCATAAAAACAATTTGTGTCATTATGCCTTAGTTAAAATGTTTTATGTTTTGACGTGAACAGGCTGATTAGTCAATTATGTCTTGAGCTTTATGGTGGCGAAACAAAAGAACTGCCTTTGCAACCAAAAGATTTGTTTCTCAGATGAATGTTGTAGCTTTGCCTTGTCGAATTGATTGTAGATCTTTTCTGAAGTACCTAAACTGAAATTGCTGGATTTTTTAAATCTATGATATGCTACAAATTTCACTTGGCACATGAGCAAATCACACAAAAGCTCCTGCTTGTGAATGTGCTGCTAAGCTTGCAAGTCCATAAACTTTGAAATAATATGCATTAAAGTATCCTGTACAAAGCAAAGAGAGTAGCTAAGCTTCTTGGTTGATTAAGGTACTTTCAACCATGTGAAAAATCTAGACCATCTGTATTGACCAACTTTATAGAGTGGGGAAATTAGCTCCTACTATTAGGTTCCCAAAAAGACAACACTGAGGTTTTAGTACTTGTGTGAAGGTTTAATTTTAAGGATAAAACAAGATATTAGGTTAATAGAACTTATGTCGAAGACTCTATTATAGACATGACTAGATTGGGGATACTGCACTTTCTGCTCTAGCATTGATAAGGGGGAAGTGGTACATTTTGAAAGAGCCAATGGAATGGGAGAAAATCGAGTCATTTTGTGGGGTTCACCGTAATACTTTGCACAATCCTTTAGAAATCTATCTATATATAATTGGAGAAGAAAAAGTGTCACGTGTCAGCACCACAAAATTTGTAGATATATTAAATAATAAATAACAATTTAAATAACAAAACATTTTTTTTTAAAAAAAAACAGAAATTAAAAACGATTTTAAAAATTTGTTTACGTTAAAAAGTTGTTGTATTGATCTCTTGTTTTGTTTAAATAAATTGAATTTTTTTGTTCCTAATAAAATGCTAACCGCCTATTTTTTTTAATAAATTTTAAAAATCTATCTTCTATCTATATATAAAAGGATAAGAAAAAATGACACATGTCAACACCACAAATTTTTAGTATTTTAAATAATTAAAATTAATTACTTTTAAAATTTACGTATAAAGCCAGTTTATGTTTATCAAGTTTCTTTTAACACACAATTAACTTTTTACAATTTTTAAAACAATCGGATAATGATGTAAACTTACAAGCAGTTACTTTTACCGTTTTAAACTTTAATAGATAATGAATCACATATTTAGGAATTAATTTTTATTTGAGAAGTCAATATACGCTTCAAATATTCACTCCTTTCGGTACATGCATTGTATTGTTAATATGCATATCTTTTTTCCTGTTTCTTTTTTGGAATTTGCTGCATACTGTTTGGAATTTTAATCCAAGACATCTACTCAACAAGTTATACCACTTTATTAATATGTAATAATGTGTTTTAAGTTTTTTAAATTATGTAGATTGTTTCTCTAAAAATAGTTATTTATTGTATATTTATAATTCAAATGGGTGAGTATCAATATTTTTTCAAATATATACGTTTTTCGATAAAATATGCCTACTCAGGATGAACTTATCAATAATAGGCAATGGAGGTTGAAAGTTGGAATTGTACAAAGATGAAACTTATCAGATCACAAATATTCACACATCTTATTCTTCATTGGCAGACTCTCCAAGATAAGAAGGTAACAAACTATTTTTTAGTTATTCTNGGGAAAAATTATACTCATTATTTTAGTTATATTCTTAATCCTTAATATAGTTTAAGGACATATAAGATTTTAGAGTTCTATCATTTCATATATCCGTACATATTATTTTTCATCAAAGTATTACTCAAATCGTAAATAAATAGCTTTTATTGTTTAAAAAAATAATCGATTTAAAAATTGTATATTTTTGTCATTGAATTTTTAAAATTTAAAAGTAACTTCTCATATTTGAAGTATCCCACACCTTTGCTCACGTTCTCCACAACTATTTATTTTCCTACCCATTTGCCCATGGAGTATATAGCGATACAGATCAAACTAAATAAGATATTAAAAACGAAAAAAAATATGTCTGTTTTTCCAATATCTATCTATTTATAACTTTTTTTTATAAACATGTGAACGAAAGAAAAAATAAAATAAAATAAAAAAGAATCGTACACAATTGAAAAAAAAATTCAAAAATACATATGTAAAATATTTAAATTTGTATTACTTTTATAGTATTAAACTTCTTTATCCTATTAATTTAAAAATAATATATTAATTATTTTTATATAATTCGTTTAAAATTTTTAAAATCTTAATATTATCTATGATTGTTAAGTTATATGTATTACTAAATAATAAAATCTACATGATATTTATAAAAAAGTTTAAACAAAACAAAATAAAAATCCATAAAATAAAAAAATAGGCTCATAATAAATCAAAGGAATAGAAGATAACCCGTTCTTTTCTTTTTAATTTATAAAATTATATTTGAGAAGTGAGAATATTAGAATAATATTTGGTGTCTTTGAGAAACACATCTTTACTTTATTAGGATAAAATTTTGTAAGTATCAAGTGTTCATTATTTGAAATCAAAACATAGTATATTATTACACATGCACTTATGTTAATAATAATTCATATTATTCATAGTAATTTTTAAATTGAAAATTTATTATATTTTAAAATATCCACGCAACGCGTGAATATGTATGCTAGTAACGATTAATATTAATGTATCTTCTTAGATGTTCTTCCAATCTACCCTTCTCCCTTCTAATAATGCCACTATTCCAACACTCTAAAAACATCTTCTTGCACTTTCAATGGCTAATTTGTGGCCACAAGTGTGAGAAAATAATCTCTAGTCCATGTCTACTAATTTATCAAGTATATATATGTATCAAAAGAATAATCACCCCACATATATATTTAAGAGACAATATTACGGATTTTAAATCTACTTTTTTAATATTACTACTTATAAAATTTTAATTGTGAGTTATAACATATCATTTTTTTATTAAAAATTAATTAATTCAATTTTATTAAATAATTAGTCTTTTTATAATAATATTTTATAATTTAATTAATACGTTATATAAATAAAATTAAAATAGAGAATCAATCATAATTATCTAATACACATTTTTAGGGATTTTTTACTTTTCAAATACACCTTTTTTACTGTCACAAGTCAACTATCCACCCCCGCCACGTTTCTGTCCAATTCTCACGCTACCACCCCCACCCCACCCCCACGTTCAAATTGTAAAAATTCCTCTCGCACCATATTCATCTTCTTCTTCATTGTTCAACCATAAATCTCTCTCACCATATGCTCCAACACATAAATCCACATTTTATATACCTATTTCAAGTAAAAAGTCATCACTGATTCATACAACATTCATAACAAAAGAATACCAAAATTATACCATTTTCAACTAGTAATTGTCATTTATTAAATAATCAGTGTACCAAATTTATTTCATTATTACGTCCAAATCCATACAAATATAATGCCAAAAAAAAAAAAGTTCAATCATACCAGATTCATAAATTTCATACCAATTTTTTGCACACTTTCTATACATATTTCATCACTGATTCATACCAAAAGAATATAACAATTATACCATTTCGAACTAGTGATTGTCATTTATTATAAATAAACAGTATTCAAAATCACAAATAGTACAAAAAACAATATGAAATTTCATACATGTCTAACATATCTAGTATACCAATTTCATCAAATTTTATGTAATTTTTAAAATAAAAAACATACCAAAAAATGAAAAATGTTTCATACCAAAAACTAACAATGATATACATTTAAAAAAAACCCAGTTTTTTTGCAATCAATTACATAAAATATTTCGAAAAAAAACACTAACATGAAGGATCCCATCGACCACCATGTTTTATTAATACTGATAAGAAACCGCTCATTACAAGAAAATGACGATTATTGAACAAAAATAAATTCGAAGTAGACGAGAGTGATGACTAAGAATACTGTTTGAAGAAATTAGAGAGAGAATATTGAGAAGAAAGAGAAACTGTTGAAATTATTTTAAAAATAAATCTGTTTGAAATAACTGTTTTGACATAAAAAAAAAGAAAAGGAAAACAAATATTATATTTTGTTATGACTCTCCTATTTTTATGCCTCCTTTAATTATCATTAATATTTTCATCATTAATATTTTCAAATTGTTTGTTACTCAAAGTTCTGTTTTTAATTTTTTTTTCAAACTAATTGATTTTTACTGCTTTTTTAAATAAGTGAAAATGTTACAACGTGTAATTATTCATTGTTATAACTTGAAAGTTAAAAATTAATGTTATAACTTATAATTATTAGTCCTATAAATGTCAATTATAAAATTTTTACTAAAAAAAGCCTAGTTTTTTTTGCAATCAATTACACAAAAAATTTCGAAAAAAAACACTAACCTGAAGGATCTCATCTACCACCATGTTTTATTAATATTGATAAGAAACCGCTCATTACAAGAAAATGACGATTATTGAACAAAAACAAATTCGAAGTAGACGAGAGTGACGACTAAGAATACTATTTGAACAAATTAGATGAGAGAGAATATTGAGAAGAGAGAGAAACTGTTGAAATTATTTTAAAAATAAATCTATTTGAAATAACTGTTTTGACATAAAAAAAAGGAAAACAAATATTCTATGTTGTTATGACTCTCCTATTTTTATGCCTCCTTTAATTATCATTAATATTTTCAAATTGTTTGTTACTCAAAGTTCCGTTTTTATTTTTTTTTTCAAACTAATTGATTTTTACTGCTTTTTTAAATCCTTTTTTAAATAAGTGAAAATGTTACAACATGTAATTATTTATTGTTTTAACTTGAAAGTTAAAGCTTAATGTTATAACTTATAATTATTAGTCCTATAAATGTCAATTATAAATTTTCACTAAAAAAAACTCAGTTTTTTTGCAATCAATTACATAAAAAAAATTCGAAAAAAAACACTAACCTAAAGGATCTCATCTACCACCATGTTTTATTAATACTAATAAGAAACCGCTCATTACAAGAAAATGACGATTATTGAACAAAAACAAATTCGAAGTAGACGAGAGTGACGACTAAGAATACTGTATGAACAAATTAGACGAGAGAAAATATTGAGAAGAGAGAGAAACTGTTGAAATTATTTTAAAAATAAATCTGTTTGAAATAACTGTTTTGACATAAAAAAAAAAAGAAAACAAATATTCTATTTTGTTATGACTTCCTATTTTTATGCCTCCTTTATTTATAATTAATATTTTCAAATTGTTTGTTACTCAAAGTTCCTTTTTTTTTTTTTTTTTTCAAACTAATTGATTTTTACTGCTTTTTTAAATCCTTTTTTTAAATAAGTGAAAATGTTACAACATGTAATTATTTATTGTTATAGCTTGAAAGTTAAAGATTAATGCTATAACTTATAATTATTAATCCTATAAATGTCAATTATAAAATTTTCGTTGTACCAAATATAGTATAGAGACTAGAGTAATTATTGCCTTGTTAGCATTTTCAAATTCATTTATCATGAAAGTACAGTGGGACGATACGAAGGCAAAATCTGAACAATTATATGAACCTTCAAAATGGCTACACGCCTAGGGTTAGGCATGGTTTGATATGATGTGGAATTTAAAATTTTAATACGGTATTTTGGTATTTGATTTTTAAAATCATTATTATCATATTAATTTAATTTGGTATGATTCGATATTTTGAAGTTCGATTTTGACATTTTGCAGTATGGATAAATTGATAACAATGGTTTGTTCAACTTCGATTAATATATACTCGAATAATAGAGTATTATGACTTTGACAATTCAGAAAAAAGTCTCAATTGTATAATACTAAGGACCCGTTTGGTCCCAAGAATACTTGGGAAAAACTTGGAAAGTGGTGTTTGGTCATATAACTTGGCAAATATATTTGTCAAGTATACCAAGTTCTCAAATACTAGAAAAAAATTAGTATTTGGGTCAAGTTCTAATATTTGGGAATTTAAAAAAATTCAAAAATTACCCCAAACTTTTATATTTTATAAAAGAATACTCATTATTTATTAATTCCAACTAATATTTGTTACTGCCTCCTCCGAAAAAGTTGGAGCTCTAATTTAGTGATAAAATTAAGGAAAAAGAACGATTTGTGTTTAATGGATTATAATTGTAACTGAATCAATGACAAGTTTGAGTATCTGATTAATTGTATTGTCTTGCCTATATTGTTATTTTGTTATTGTTATTGTTATCAATTATATTATAAGGTTATTTTTTAACGAACATATTTATTATAAAATGATAATATAAATTTATGTATATTTTAAATAATTTTTAGAACTTGTGGGTATAAATCATATTTTTTGAATAGTCAAATATTTTTGAGAAAAATTGCCTTGAGTATGTGATTAATGTATTGTCTTGCCTATATTGTTAGTTTGTTATTGTTGATTGTTATCAATTATATTATAAGTTTATTTTTAACGAAACATATTCATTATAAAATGATAATATAAATTTATGGGTATTTTAAATAATTTTTAAAATTTATGGGTATAAATCATATTTTATGAAATAGTCAAATATTTTTGGGAAAATTTGGGGCCAATGGTGAAACTTCACCCAAATATGATTGCCAAGAATATTTGAGAACTTGAGGCCAAACGCTAGCTAAGTCTCAATTGTATAATACTAACACATTATACATGTAGAAATATATATTCAATAGAAAGTACAAACAACTCCTTCAATTACATATAAAATACTTTTCAATCAAAATAGACTAGTCAAAGTTTCAATTTCTAAACATTTAGTTTATACTAATACTAGATTGCATATTTGTTAATATTTTAATAATATATACTCCCTCCGTCTCATTTTATGTGAGGGACTTTGACTCGGCACAAAGTCTAAGAAATGGAGAAAGATTTTTAAAACTTGTAGTCTAAAATGAATGATAGAAATTTGTGTGGTTATAAATCATTTCATTAAGGATAACATGAACATTTTAAAGTTAAATTGTTACTTAATATGAAATGTGTCATTCTTTTTTGGAGTGACTAAAAATGAAAGTAAGTCATATAAATTGGAACAAAGGGAGTACATGTTATTTATGTGACTATATACTTTGGGTCATGCCGCTATAGTAGGGTGAGTCAAAAAAGTAGATTGGTTAACAGAGTTGGTAATGGTCTTGTTATTTGAGAAATCTCTATGTGATAAAAAGGTTAAGGTATGATCTTATATTAGGGTGACATAAAAAATAGGCTTGGGAAGCCTTCCAATGGCAAAAGGGTAACGTTGAATGTTTTAATGATAGAGTTGGCAGCATCATGAGGTAGGAAGCTGAGATCAAAGTGTACTAGTTATGGGTATTATATCTGGGATGGTGAAAGCGGGTGGATAAAGACTTGGAGTGGTGGCACCTTATCATTGCATGTTTCTTATGAATGTCTACTTTATATTATGTGGTAGGTTCGGGTCGACCGATAATGCCTATCATTACGTGTTGTTTGTACTGATACTACTCTTGCTATGTCACTTGTCATAGTCTGATTGCAGGAATTCAGTGATATTTCGTAGGTGAAGATGATGATGATCGCCAACAACTTCCATCTTCCTTTCCTTATTGTGGAAGGTGTGTCCTATTTTCTTGCATAAAATATACTCTTTTAGTAGCTCTTGTACCTCTTTAGATTAGTTCTTTGGAAGGGTCTTCGGTCATTTGTAAAAGATTTTCGTTAAAGTTTAATGTTTTCATGAAATTTTAAAAGTGTTAAAGAGATTTTTGTAATAGATTATTTATTTTTTGCATGGCCTGGTTTTGATCGATGAAAACGTCCTCCTATCTAGGTGTTAGAGTAAGTATTCACGGTCCGATGAGTTGAAATGTGATAGTTATATTTGAATTTGCGATCAAAATTAAATTATTTGATTATTGAAATTTGAAGTATGCCAAGGAGTTCCTCGTAAATATTCATGTTTCCATATAAAAATAAAAAAATGTATATATGTACGACGCTATATTTCTGTTTATTAGTGACAAACTTCAATACTATCACAATATTTTCCTTTTACTGTTGTGTTTTATATATTTTTATGACATTTTATGTATTCATCATTATTTATTTATTTATTTTGGTCTTATATTTTATCATTGTTAGAATACATTGAATTCTGTTGCGTTTCATTCGTATATTTTATTCATAAATTGATTTTGACCTCCTATATGGCCATCTTCAAAGATAACCTGTGATGATTTTATTAGTTTTAAGATTTTTTATTTTAAAAATAAAAGAAATTAAAAAGATATGAGGTATGTAACTAATTTAGTACAATGTATATGCAACTAATTTCATGTGCAGTGGAAGAGATAACATAAAATAATGTTAGATGCATGCATAATAAAGGTGTATTATGAATTTACGTTTATAACAAATACTTTTATAATGCATAATACTTTTGAAATGAATATGTTTATCAATTTATGATTATATCTATTGTCATTCCCCTATTGTACTAAATGTTTTATTTCTCATAAGAGCAAGTTAGCAGCTAACAATATGAGCATCATTATTTAAATCTTATATAATGATAAGTCCGTTTACTTGCTTACATTATTAAATTTTTAAATCAGATTTTTTTAAAAAATGCGATAAATTAGCATTAAGCACAAGTGCATAACACTAGATTAACATAGTCAATATCTAGATAGTTTAGAGTATTAAAAGATACTAAGGGCATGTTTGAAAAGTCACTGGTAAATGAATTTGATGTAATTAGGTGTAATTACACTGTTTGACGTGTTTGGTTAGCTATATAATTATTTAATCAGTAGGTAACTAGTGTAATTGGCCGGCGGTAATTACACTCTCCAATTCTCAGGAAAGAATTGTAAATTGCTGGTAATTGCATGGTATAATTATAAGTTGATTACTTTTTATTTCAATTTTTATTTTTCGTTTTAATTTATTTTTTATTTTTATTATTTTAAATTCTTGTAGACTGTAGATAAGAGTTACTCATTCTGTCCCTAATTAGTTATCCACTTTTGAATTGCCACACCTATTAAGAAAACAATAATTGATATAGTGATTTTACCATTTTACCCATATTAATTATGAAGTGAATGAATTAAAAACTTAAGATTTTCTAGAAGTTCTATATTTTTCAAAGTAATAAATTGAGGATATAATAGATTTTTTTTTTTATCCTTCTTGATTTGTCAAAATAGACAAGAAATTAAGAATAACTAAAAAGGAAAAGTGAACAAGTAATTAGGGACATAAAAAGTATCTTGTACTACATTTATAATTAGGGGTTAAGCAAATTCAAGAAAGTCTTTTTCCTGTCGAGACTAGATCTTTTTTAATTGAATCTTCCATCCTTAATTAATGATATTGAACTAGTAGAAAATGTTTCCAATTTTTACTTATTTTGTGTGTTATTCTCAACACCATAGATGGGAAATCGAACAAAGTGAAAATTAAGACACCTTTATAGCCGTGTGTGAATATTTGTGCGCGCATTTATTCAAATGTTCTCATCCGTTTCTTTTTATATGTCATTTTTATTATAATTATTGATTCATAATATTTGTTATTTTGATAAAATTAATATATAAATTATAATATTCTCCCTATTTTACCCTTATGAGTTATTAGCCTTGAAAATAAAGTGAATAATTCATGTTCATTGATCAAATTAATTAATCAAAATAAATTAATTCATATTTATTGATTAAAAATTGACTTAAAAAGGAATTAAATAAAAATAGAATAATAAGCTTACTTTAACTTTTTAATATACATAAAATAAAAAATGATGACATATAAAAAAAACTGAGGGAGTAATTGGAAAATGGTGGTATAGGAAGGGGACAGTTGAGTTAATGATGGATGAAACTACACAATAACAGTAATAGTTATCACATTGTCAGACTCATGCCCCATCGTATATGGAAAAATGACAACTGCTTTAAATACCTTTGCATACAAATCTTCTAAGGATATGTTTGTGTTCCTCTTTTTCTTCACAATAATTAAACATTAATTAATCATTTACTTTCTTCGTTTCATATTAATTGATCATTTTTATTTATATGATGCTTAAAAAATTATAAATAAAAACATAATTTTACTTTTTTTTTTAAATGTGACATCTTCGTTATTTTTTATATATAGTGATGCTCTTAGATCTAACGAAAAAATCATATAAATAACAAAAAATACTTAATTGAAACTCATGATTGTAATTTATATAATTAAATTAGTACTCAGTAGTGATGTTTGTTGATCTAAATATAATAAAAATAATTATTATTGAACCGGCCTTTTTTTAAAAAAAAGTTTGTGAGCAAGAAAAGTATTCAAATAAAAATAAACTCACAAATAATTTGATAATACCTTGATAGAGTTTTTGGCCAAAAACATCCTTAAACTATATTCCCAACTTAAACTACATCCTCAAATTATTTTTCTTAACAAAAAACATTCCTCAATTATTTAAAATTTGACAACTTTCATCCTTTTGTTAAAATTTATCAAAAATTAACAAATTCTTCACAAAAATATGTAAAGTTCACACTACTCTCAAAAAAACCTCCCTAAATCACCCTCAATAAACCAATTTAGTTCATTTTACATACATCTAAAATAAAATATTGTGAATTTTTTTAGCAACAACATTTTGCATTGTCATCCTTTTAATTGGCAATATTATTTTTATTTACTTTTCATTTACTTTGATACCAAAAAATTATTCGTTGAAATGTTTTTTTCTCATTGAATTTGCAAAAAATGGTGTTGATCAGAGACTTTTACTTCTAATAATGGAAAATGAAACTCGAGTACTAGAGATCAAAATTAGTTGAATCTTGATTACCTCAACTATCAGTTTGCCCCAAAAAATTATTGATCTAACGACATTTTGACTTTATAAGGTGAAGATGGTGTAAAATTAAGCTCCAACTCCATTCAATTGGTAAAGGAGAAGAGCAAATCATGTCTCCTCGTAGACTTACACCGTCCTAACATTGTTTTTTTACCAGCAAACAAGAAAAAAAAAAAAATTTTGGAAGCTTTTTCCAACAAGTAATAAAATTATAGATTTTCTTTTATGAGAATTGCATGAATTGCATATTTTTTGTGTGGAATTCGCTAATTTTTTGACAAATTTTAATCGAGGGGTGGAAGTTGTTAAGTTTTAAATACTTGAAGGATGTTTTTCATTAAGAAAAATAATTGAAGGATATAATTTAAGTTGAGGGTATAGTTTAAGGATGTTTTTAGCCAAAAACTCTACCTTAATACTTGAATGAGTTTGAAAATGGAGCATATGAGTTAATAAAAAGAATAAGCGAACTATCATTAATGTTTTGTATAATATTATTTTGGATGAATTGAAGTTAACGGGATGAACGTATTAAAAGATAATAATTATAGTTCGCCCATAATTTACTAAAATTAACTACTCATATTTTTTTCTTCTTCTTAAAGCACACATAAATGAACTTGAGAAAGCATATGTTATGCGATACAAATAAACTTATTCACCATATTCATCATTTCCAAATAATTGAAAGGAGTCTGTTGTTATGCTTTTCCTTTGCAAAATTAGTTTGGGAGGACAGGAAATGTTTTCCAATTTTTTCATATTTATTGGTCATAATATTTTGTAAAGCATTTTTTTTTAGTAAAATAAGTTTCTTAAAAATGAGGAAAATAGATTTCCCAATGAAAATAGGAAAAACAAGTTCCATAAACGACGTTTCGAATTCATTGTCTCATCTTCACCCACTCAATGCCCTCTACCCCTTAATCATTCCACAACATCATAGAGTGTTGTTAGATTACATATATATGCTAGCTCTTGGATGATATTATTTTATTTACTTACCAAACACTATAAAATAAATAAGAAACTCATTTATTCTTCATATTTTCCATGAGAAGAATTTTCTCTTCATACCAAACACACCTTATAGGTGATTCATGTGCCAGCTTTCTTATTGAAATCTTGTGAATAGTGTGATTCATTTGGTTTGCGGATTAAATTATTTCGGAATTATAATTATGAGATTATAATTTTTAAATTAATTTATTCCACACCAAGCTTGTTGGGACAAAATAGATATCCAAAATTAAATTTGAGATAAAATTTATATTATGTTTGAACAAATTTATCTTGAGACAAATTAATACTATCAAAAAAACATAATACAAAATTCTATTTCAAATTTAACCTTGAAACATTTCCCTTTATCATGGGTACCAAACAATCCAATATAGTCATGGCAAGTTATTCAAAATGATTATTTTTAAGATGGTGTTTTGACCAATTGTATTTTACCTATAAAAATACCCGTTTTTGTTGAACTTTAAGTATAAAAATCATGTTCTTTGTACCAGTTCGACTAACTCTCATAGCTTGTAATGTGTGAAAATAAGTAACACATGAATTTCTAATTACCTGATAAACCTTCTTGCTCAAGGAATAAAATTACGATCCTTCTCGAGGCTTTCTTTCTCTAAACTACACTAAAACAATGAGTAATTTTAGGTTAAAGAAGGAATAACATAAGGGCCTAAATCTAAGACACTTAACAATCTATACAATCAGCTCTAATTGATTGTAACTAAAACTCCAAGCTAACTCTAGCTCAAAAGTAACAGTTCATTTATGAATATACCTCATAATAATGCTTCTGAATCAATTAAAAAAATGAATAGGAATAAATTAGATTAGAAATGAATATAGAAGGAAAATAAATTTTCCTAGACCTAGAGAATAAATAAAACATGAAAAAAAGTCACACGCTTTTCTATACATTGAACTCAAATTATGATTTTTAGCCTTCCATTGATTGAGTGCTACATGAACAATGAGCGCTTCCTACTTCATCCATTTTTTTTTTTAATTTAAACTCCACATCGAGTCATCGACCATCAAGATTCTTTATTATTTGAGGCAGCTGTTAAATCATGTAATGTGAAAATACAAAATATTTATTAACTCCTATATTTGTTGGAATTAGGTGTATCTATCAAGTTCTGGTCCTTCCATAGGAGATAACCATATCCGCTGCGTTTGTTAATCATGAAAATCAGTATTCAATAGATATGTTATAAAAGATATAGACATACTTGAATTATTTTAGTATTATCACAAAAATATTTTACTTGATTTTATAATTTGAATGATCATTCATGCATCATCAAGAGAAGTAACTGGTGGCAATTGACTCATCAAAATCGTGATGCCATAGGCAATCTTTTGAGCAAATATATGTATGAATTATTTTGATTTGTAGCATATGGTATGTCCAATAGGCAAGAGTTTGTGTATTTTCAAAACAATCAAATGTTCAATTAGTCTTTTAACTGCCAACCGTACAAATATCAATTCCGCTGTATGACCAATAAATCAGTGATAAGATTAGCATTTATAACTTCATCAGAAAGCCATAAACATCAACAACTCTACTTTGCAAAAAGTAAACATTATTATTCTCCTTTGTCTTCATCAATTCCTTAATAATTTTTCTGATGGAGAAAAAACCAATAATTTTAGATTCCTACAAGCTTTTATGGAAACAATTAGTTTCTTCAAGCTGTTTGATGGAGATACTCAAAGTGTTGGTTCTTTTGGTTTTCTTTACCATGGAGAGTTGTATTATTTTGCAAAATCTTCAACCTATGTTTCATATTGTACCTTTTTCTGTTCTACTTATTATATACTTCATTTCCTTGGCGTATATTTCAAAAAAAACATGTCCTGTTTATGTTGTTGATTTTACATGTTTTAAACCACCAAACTGCTTGAGAGTTCCTTTTACAGCCTACATTGAGCATGCAAGAATGCTTGATTTCTTTGATGATAAAAGTGTGTCTTTCATATCTAAGATTCTTCATCTTTCAGGTTTAGGGGAGCAGACTTATTTCCCACCAGGTCTTTTTTATATGCCTCCAAAATCTGGTCATAAAGAAGCTATGAATGAAGTTCACATGATCCTTTTCTCTGTTTTTGAAAATCTCTTGTCCAAAACAAACATTTCTCCTCAAGATATTGATATACTTATTGTTAACTGTAGTGGCTTTTGCCCCAATCCTTCTCTTTCTTCCATTATTGTTAACAAATACTCTTTGAAAGAAGGGGTGAAGAGCTACACCATAAGTGGGATGGGTTGTAGCGCTAACTCACTAGCTGTGGACATGGCTAGAAACATTATGTACACCCATGACAACTCCAACGCCGTCATTCTCAGCACTGAGATCTTATCTACGGGGTGGTACCCCGGGAGAGAACGTCCTTTCATGATCTTGAACTGCATTTTCCGCCTTGGGGGTGCCGCTATCTTGTTGAGTAACAAGAAAGAGGCCAAAAGCCATGCTAAATATAAATTGCTTTGGACACTCAGGACACAAGGAGCGTTTGATGACAAGGGATATTACTCTGCTTATCGTGATGAGGACTCCAGTGGAATCACTGGAGTGAGACTGAACGGGGATGTGTTGCAAGTCGCTGGAGATACTCTCCGCACCCACATGCCCGTTCTAGGGGGCAGATTTCTCCCCCTAATAGAGAAACTAAGGTTTCTTAAATCTGTATTGATGTATAAAAGAAGTAAAGAAATTTACATTCCTAATTTCAGAACAGCATTTCAACATTTCTGTTTCCCGGCGACCGGGAAATCCGTTGTGAGAGAGACTGCAAAGAGGTTGAAGCTTGGAGATAGAGATATGGAGGCAGCATTGATGACATTACATAGGTTTGGGAATCAGTCATCAGCTTCATTGTGGTATGAATTAGCTTACTTAGAGGGCAAGGAAAGAGTGAAAGAAGGTGACAAAGTATGGCAATTGGGAATGGGAACTGGGCCTAAATGCAATAGTGTGGTCATGCAATGTATAAGGCCTATTTTGGGTGAGGCTCTTATTGGACCATGGGCTGATACCATCAATACCTATCCACTCACAATTCCATGATCCAAGCTTGTTCAAAGTTGATGTATTTCTATTTAACTATTATACATTTGCCTTATAATAAAATTTAATTTTCTTTTTTTTGTCAATTGGTTATTGTGTCTTAATTCTAAGTTTGGTTAAGTGAAAACAATATTTCATGTTTTGTCAATTTTTAGGACTTTGAGAAGAGATTAAAGCTAGGAAGTATAGAATATTTTGAATAATTATTATATATGTCTTCGATACTACGTACACATTAGTATTCTGGGATGGGGATATACGTAAGCTCAATGAACATCAAAATTGTATAATTAGGGCAAATAGTGTGAGTAATTGAACAACACATGCAAATTAATGTGTATCCAAAATAAAGTTTGTACAAAGTCTTATAAAAACTTGTGAATAATTCAACACCACATACCAACTGGACTTTTGAATAATTTGTACCCAAGAGAAGTTTTGTCCATTTGAAAGAACTTTGTGAACAAAGTTATGCCCTATCAAACATAACTTGTGAACCAGGCAAATTTTGCGACAAGATTTATGTACCAAAAATTCAGCAAATCGCCCATCTTTTACTATACCTTTTCAATCTATAAGCATGCTGGGGCCAGGTCATTTGACAGCTCTATATTTCGTAAGGACCTTCATACCCCATTCCGACAGTACTTGCCCAGCCAATTTATTTAGCCTTTTATTGCTGTATTATTATGGCATAGAGAGCCTGCTAAGCTCTTGTACTACATCCACAACTGAACTGATTGATACATTTTTTACTTCTGTTATATTACAATGTAGTATTACTACGGCCATAAAACCCCACTACATCTCAAACATCCCTCACAATTATCCGTGTAGGGTACAAAGTTACACACTTCCATTCACATAAAATCTAACAAACTAATCAGTACCTCAAACATTTAAGTCAAATAATATATATATAACATAGAAAAATTATCCTTCTAAATAATTAAGTGATGGTCATTTGAGGATAAAATGAGGCAACTAAGATCAAATAGTTTCCATGTGACTTTATCAACCACAAAAAAATGAGTTAATATCTTAAAAAGTCATTCAACTTTAAGAATTTATCTAACAAAGTCATTAAACTTTGATTTGTATCACAAAAATCACCCAACTTAAACTTTTGTATCAAAAAAATCACTCAATAAAATTTATTTTCTCTAAAAAAAATTAACATATCAAAATAATTTTTTGTATCATATAAATGTAGACTCCACAAACAAATAAAATCATATTCATAATTAAAAAAATTTAAAAAATCTAAATTTTACTCAAACTGAAACTATGCCAACTCTGTTCTCCGCAACTAATACTCTATTAATTAATGTTAATTTGATGATGAAATTCAATTTATCTACTTATTTTAGAAAGTTCTTTTTTAAAATAATAAAATATTGGATCATATTTGATTAAGTAATTTTTTTTTGAAAAAAAATCTTACCGATGTTAATATGACAACTGTTATGTTTGGCCAAAGTTCAAAAATACTTAGTATTTTCTTTTTAATTGTCTGTCCAAATATTTCAATATTTCTCTAAAGTAAGTAATTTATATAAAAAAAAAAAAACTGGAGAATTGACTAAACAGAATATAATCTCTGCCCAACCAAACATTAATTTATACTGTCAAAAACACACACACTGATTTATCTGTGGAGTCTATATATTTACATAACATAAAAGAAATTATTTTGTCATATAAAAAAAAATTAATAATAACTTTAGTTGAGTGATTTTATTGATATAAGTATCTAAGTTGAGCGATTTTATTGATATAAATGTCTAAGTTGAGTGATTTTATTGATACAAAATAAAGTTTAGTGACTTTACTAGATAAATTCTCAGAGTTGAGTGACCTTTTGAGAGATTAACTCCAAAAAAATAGACTTGAATAGTTTCAATAAAGATAAATGGATATATCTGTTTGCAACAAATTTTAAAGTGAAATAAAATAATTTATAATCACAAATAAAATAGGAAGAAATATAATTTTATTGATAAATATTGTGGGTACAAGTCTGTTGATCAGGGGCGTATCTAGAGGGGGTGCCGTGGGTTCACGTGAACCCATGCTCCGCTCTCCATATATATATATATATATATATATATAGTAGTGTTATATTTAAAAAAATATTTAAATATAGATGTGTGAACCCACGTTCAAAGTATCATATAATAAAACGATGATAGTTGGGTGCACCTCTCTAAGTGAGAATAGAAATTTAAATCTTATATCTATCTTGTCTTTTTGAGTAACACCTTTCCAAGTGGTTATCGGTTACACTTTGGCGTTTCAACTAATTTTTCTTTTAAGCTTTCAAAAATTTTAAGTGTTTTACATTGAATATTCTGAAAAAATTTAGCACTATAAAAAATTTATATAATTAAATCAAATGTGTATATTAAAAATTAAAACTAGTAGTATTATATATTTTGGACCTATAATTTTACAAATTTGATGGTTCATATTAAGAACCTAAAAGTCAAACCAATCAAATTTATATTTAAGATGCATTTTTTCGTAATTGTGCACCCATCTTGTCGAAATCCTGGATATGTCTCTGCTATTGATCCCTTGATTCTTCTCTCATAAGATTTATCCATGATTCAAGGGCCGTTAGTAGCGTATTTCTCAAACTTGGATGATTGGACTTGATCTTCATAATTCGAGGGACGTTAGTGACGTATTTCTCAAACTAGGATGATTTGGACTTGATCTTCATAATTTGAGGGTTGTTAGTGGCGTATTTCTCAAATTAAGATGATTTGGATTTGATCTAAAGATATTCCATGAATTTGCGAAATATTTGAGATTTTGATCTCTTTATGAATATTCCATGAATTTGTGGTGGAATTTTCGAGATGCCTTTTAAGGGAATTTAGTACCCTTTATATAGGCATGAAGTAGGGTTTAGGGTTGAGTAGTCTCCAAGAATTCTAATTGGAATTGAATACACCTTGTAGAGTCCCAACTCAAATTGAACGCATCTTGTAGAATCCCACAAAATTTCAATGTCTACAATATCCTTTTTTCAAATAAGGAGTAGTAAGTTAATAAAATAAAGGGACGTTGTGTCCATAACTATTGTTAGCGGAAATGTGAAAATAAAGAACAATAATATTTAACGTGGTTCATATCATAATGATTCTACGTCCACCAGAGAACAACTGTATGTATATTAACAAAGAAAAGGGGAGAGATCCCAAATACATCTAAGAGAATTGTTCTACTAATTCTCTACTCTTCTAATGTATTTTGCTACGAGTTTAGGATGTTTTTAACAATGAAGAATGACCATCCTCCTATAGGTGGCCAAACTTGGGCTCCAAGTACAAAGAAAAAAAATACAAAATTTGTCTTCCACAAATTTTAGCTTGCTCTCCAAGTTTAATTCAACTCCTAGCCAAGTAAAGTAGTACATGAGATTTCTTCCATTGGGTTTAACCCCACAAGGACCAAACCAACTCTTTCAATCTCCACATTGGTTTGCGTTTCGAGCATGCATATGAACAACTCCGGCCAAAACTTCTAAGCTTACTGGCAATCCAGTGTAAGAAATAAGAATAATCAAACCTTTGTTGAACACACTAGCTCGACCTAGCACTTATTCTCCTACAGTTGCATCAATTGATGCATACTCCCGCTAAGTCCTTATTGTGTGCAATGTTGACAAGCAGAACTATCTTGGTCAACATGTCTGCAACGTTATCATCTGTGATAACTTTATCGTCCTTGATAGCTCCCTCTTCAACGATATCTCGAAAATAATTGAATTTGACACTAATGTGTTTGGTGCACTCATGAAATCTTTGATTTTAATCAAATGATTCCAGTTGAACCAAACTCAATTCTGCCACCAAACCTTTCAACCAGATAACTTCTTTCACTACCTCTATTGCTGCCATATATTCTGCCTCTGTTGTAGACAAAGCGACAATTGACATGAAAGTCGATTTTCAACTAACAACACTGCCAATGAGAGTAAAAATATATCTAGTTGTGGACCTTATTCAATCGAGATCCCTATATAGTTAGAATCAACATAATCGAGAACTGAAATACCTTCATTTTTTTTGAAAGGTTAGTCCAATATCAGAAGCTCCTTAGAGATATCTCAATATCCACTTGACAACTTTCCAATGCCTTATTCTTAGATTTGTCATGTACATGTTTACTATACTTACAAATTGAGCAATTTATGGATGTGTGCACACCATAACATACATAATGCTACCATCTGTGCTAGCATAATGAACCTTTGACATATGCTCCACCCCATCCACAGATTGAGGCATTTGTAACTTAGAAAGCTTGAAATGAGAAGCTAACGGTGTACTTACAGGCTTGCTCATATGCATATTAAATCTCTCAAGAACCTTTTTGATGTACCACTTCTCAGAAAGATGTACAACATTGGTTTCTCTTGAAATCTCCAGTTCAAGGATTTTCTTTGCAACTCCTAAATTCTTCATGTCATATTCCTTGCTCAACAGTTTATCTCTGTGATGTTGTTAGCAACAATAAAGATATCATCAACATAAAATAATAAATAAATCATAGACTTACCAGACATCTTCTTGTGATACACACAACTATCAAATTCACTCCTCGAGAATTCATGTGTAGTCATAAATGCATCAAACCTTTTGTACCAATGTCTAGGGGATTGATTACCATTCAAAGACTTCTTCAGTTGGCATACATGATCTTCTTTTCCCTCATCTAGGAAACCTTCAGACTGATTTATGTAGATTGTTTCTTCTAGATCACCATGTAAGAAAGCAGTTTTGATATCAAGTTGTTGAAGCTCCAAATCAAATTGTGCAACCAATTTTAATAGCACATGAATTGAGCTATGTTTCATGGCCGGAGAGAAGATGCCATTGTAGTCAATGTCCTCCATTTGACTGAAACCCTTTGCAACCAATCTTGCCTTGAACTTAGCGTCTTTCACTTCTGGAATACCCTTTTTCTTTCAATAGACCCATTTGCATTCATCTACCCTTCTTCTCCTTTGGCCTTTCAACTAAAACCCATGTCTCATTTTTGTGAAGAGACTCCATGTTTTCTATTATGGGTATCCTCCATTGTGCAACATCCTTGCAAGAAGTTGCTTCAACATACAAGGAGGGTTTGAGATCCTTAATTTCTTCTTATGCAGCTACGATCGCATATGTAATCAGATTTTCTTGCTCTAAAGGACGTTACAGTTGTATCTTCCTTTTGTTCCTTTCCTTCGCAATTGTGTATGGTTCATTGACAACAAGTTCTTCAAAATTTGCATCTTTTGACTCATTAACTTGAATCTCTTGATCCATTTCCTTGGTAAGCTCAACCGGTAGCTCCACCTGCTCATTGTTTTCATTTTCTGATAACTCCATAGAATCTTTACGAGGATCAAGTATATCAGATTCATCAAAGGTAACATCTCTACGAGGAAAAATGCATAAGTACCCCCCAACCTATGCCTGAAATCTCAGAGACACACTAATACTATACTAAGGTCCTATTACCTCCCCCCCTCGAACTTATTTTATAAATAATTTTTTACCCCCTTTCAGCCTACGTGGCACTATCAATCAGATAGCTTGAAAAAATTGTCAATACGCGTTAGACCCAGAAGATAGTGTCACGTAAGCAGAAAAGGGGTAGAAAATTATTTATAAAATAAGTTCGGGGGGAGGGGTAATAGGACCTTAGTATAGTATAAGTGAGTCTCTGAAATTTCGAGCATCGGTTGGGAGGGTACTTATGCATTTTCCCTCTCTACTAACTACAAACTTGAGTAAAGAAAAACACCAAAGCTTGTACCCTTTTACTCCATCCACATACCCTACGAATATGGCCTTTTTAGACCTTGGTCTAAGCTATAAAGGCTGAAATCCAGGCCCTTGAAACCAATAAGACTCAAGAAATTACTGATTTACCACAAGGAAAGAAGCCTATAGATTGTAGATGGATATAGAAGGTCAAGAACAAATCAATAGAGGAAATAGAAAGGTTCAAAGCAAGGTTAGTGGCTAAGGGTTATAGTCAGCAGGAAGGGATGAATTATAAGGAAATTTTTTCTCTTGTGGTTTAGATGGTGACAATAAGAACTATAGTGTCCCTTGCAGCCTCCAGATGCTGCATATTCATCAAATAGATATCTTTTATGCCTTTTTACAATGTGATCTAGATGATAAAATTCACATGCAGCTACCTCAGGGATTTGTCAGTCAATGAGAGAAGGTGCGTAGACTGACAAAGTCACTGTTTGGACTTAAAGAAGCTCCAAGATAGTGTAACCATAAGCTGACAGAAGCTCTCATCATACTGAAGTTCAAATAAAGCCAACATGATTATTCCTTATTAGTCAACAAACCAGAAGAATAAATTATTATTGTACTTGTGTATGTGGATGATATATTGATAACTGGAAGTAATTTGAAGTTGATAGAAGAGACAAAGAAGGCACTATAACAAGCTTTCAAGATGAAGGTCTTAAGTGAGCTTAAGGTCTTCCTAGGCATTGACTTCACCAGGGCAACATAAGGGATACTTATGCATAAAAGAAAATATACTCTTAAACTTATATCTAAAGTTGATAGGTCAACAACTAAGCCTACAGGAACTCCCATTGACATCAATGTCAAACTAACATCCAAATACTATGATGAGCATGTGAACATAAATCAAGAGGTCTCAGAAGATCCACTTGGTGGATCATGCAATATATCATAAAATAATAGGCAAGCTATTGTATCTCAACATCACAAGACATGATATATCATTTAGCACTCAAATCTTGAGCCAATTCTTGCAGCAACCAAAGAAGTCTCATATGGATACTGCACTTAAAATAGTTAGATACCTAAAAAGACAACCTAGACAGGTTGTTATTGGCAAGTTGTTCAGATGGACTGGTTACTGCATATTGTGCTGTAGACTGGGCTTCTTGTCCACTTACCAGGAAGGCTGTTACAAGCTACATGGTTAAGATTGGTAACTCTTTAGTCTCATGGAAAGCCAAGAAGCAAACTATGATTTCAAGGAGCTTAACTGAAGTTGAGTATAGAAGTCTTGCTTCTAATACTATGTCTGAGTTAGTATGGCTACTTGGAATGTTGAAGGAAGTGGGTGCTAAAGTTCAACTGTCATGTCAGTTCTGCAAATCCAACATATCATGAAAGAACTAGACACATTGAAATAGACTATCACTTCATAAGGAAAAGACTACAAAAGGGCCTAATCAAGGTAGACTACCTTCCTACTCAAAAACAACCTGCTGGTATCTTGACAAAAGGATTTTCTAAACTACAACATGGGTATCTTTTATCCAAGCTAGGAATGTTGAACATGTTTACACCTCCTAGCTTGATGTGGAGTATTGTGATGTAAAGATATGAGGAAGCAGTTAAGGAGTTAGTTAAAGTTGTTAGGACTGCTAAAATGGATAAGGGTAGATTAGTCAGTTCACAGAGTTAGTTATAACAGTCTGTGAACTTGATGGTTAGAAAATGTCAGTTACTGATCAAGAGGAAGAGCTATATGTAACACCTCTACTCTTTGTACTTAGTAGTCTTTGATAATCAATCAATGAAGATTATTCTCTCTTAGATAATTTTATGTATCTAACTTTGAGTTTCTTCATTTACAAACAGTTTTAAATTACTTCTACTCTACTACTACTTTTTTGACAAAGTACTACAACTCTACCTCTACTTGACCATATGTTCCCTTAGTTACAAAATGCGGTGCATACTCTCTTTATTTTTGAAATTTTCTCTTTAACGAACAACTCAATTGCTTATATCAGAGGGGGAGAATCACCCATATATACTATGCAAAATCAGACCCATATTTATGAAATATAGCAAGAATTTTCAGTTTACAAAAAATTACAGAAGCTTTTATGAATAAATCTACTCAAAATTTAAAATCAAACTATATAATATCTAACTTTAATGTTCATGTGGTGTAAGCGGTGTCACCATTAAAGGGACAAGAATGACTCAAGAAGAAAATCAATAAAGATTTTGCTTTAGGGCTCCAAAAATTTGAGACCCATTAATAATGAACTTTATGAAAAAGTATTTTTCTTAAAAATATAAAATTTTGATTAAATTAAATTTTTTTGTCTACTCTTTAAATTAGATAATATTTTAAAATATTAAATTAAACACTCATATCTTCATATTATTATATAAAATTTTATACAACATTATTCAACTAATTATATTGCAAATAAATGATTAATAAAATTATTATTATGAACAAACAAAAATAAAAATTCAAGCATATAATAAAAAATAGAATAGCAAAAAAATACTAATATGATGTGGAGATTCGAGATGCCGAATAGCGATGATTCATGAACAAGAACGAAAAGAAAATTGAAGAAACTCACAAGTCAGAAATATACAAATACAAGGATAGGAGTCAACACTATTTTTATTTAACTATAATTCTAATTGAAGAAGGACTCAAAGAATTTGAATTTTATTTTAATTTTTTTTTAAAAAAATAGTTAGATTTTAAAATGAATTAGCGTGAGTCGGTAGTTTTTAATGAACTCTTTTGAATTTAAAAAAAAATAATTAAGAAAACAAAAAAAACGTGAAAAAAAAAAAACACGAATAAAAACGAAAGAAAAATAGCTAACCCTGTAGGGTATCGCAAACTCGAGACATTTAGCTTTGTGTGTAGTGCTTCTGCCACCTTAGCTAGGAGCATTCTGTTGTAATGAGTGTCCTTTTAGTTGTTTTACCTTTTAGTTTTTTTTTTTTAATTTTTTATATATTTCAAAAAAAATTCGACGAAGCCGCGTCACATGACACACCTTGGATGTACTTAAATCCGCCCATGTGTTTAACTTAATATGAAGTGAACAGACATAGGAAAAAATAAGAGAAAGAGAGGAGAAAATTCAACTTATAATAAAATCACTTTTACGCTTCAAGCTTCCATCAAGCTCTAGTGAAACAATAACAAGACATGGAAAGTGAAGAGTACAATCAAACGAGTTTTTTTTAAAAGAAAATTATATATGGAGCCGTTTTTGCTCTATAGAATTTTTAGGATTTGCTTATTGACTTTAAATTAAATCATTTGCTAGTGAGATTTGAGCACGAGAACGATTTAAGAATTGGCTCTTTCAATAGCACTTGAAACCACTTGGCTGCAACACCTTGTTGTGTCAAGGGTGTTCCGAAGGGATAAGGCACAAGTACCCCCTAGACTATGATCAAAATCCCAGAGACACACCTTAACTAAACTAAGATCCTATTACCTCCCTGAACTCAAATTTTTGGTAATTTTGTACACCTTTTTGCTGTACGTGGCTTCCAAACATCTCCCATGCGCCCCACCTAAGTGGAAACACAGAGTGAGCCACATAAGCCAAAAGGTGTATAAGATTATTTTAAAAATGAGTTTGGGGGTAATAGGACCTTAGTTTAGTTAAAGTGTGTCTCTGAGATTTTGGTCATTGTCTAGGGGGTACTTGAGCCTTATCCCGAATATGTTATTTAACCTCTTAATTTGTGTATCATTTTACTTGTATATACGGTATAATTTTTTGACGAAGAGTGTCCAATTGGACACCTCACAACAGCGTAGCTCCGCCTCTGTCCCACTCAAGACTTAGAATTTCGCTCACTATTTTCGTGTATAAAAAATGTGTAGCATTGCTATGATATATGTATATAATCGTACAAAATTTTAGAAATTTAACACAAATACAACAACATTGTATACAACTTTCATATATATATTTAATATAAATATAACACACATGCAAAGTTAAAAAAATAAAATCATACAAACAGAGCATACAATTATAATACAAATTTGATATGATTCGATTGTAAC
This sequence comes from Solanum stenotomum, assembly GCF_019186545.1. Lineage (NCBI taxonomy): Eukaryota > Viridiplantae > Streptophyta > Magnoliopsida > Solanales > Solanaceae > Solanum > Solanum stenotomum. The sequence continues at coordinate 28,773,981 of NC_064284.1, forward strand.
TTCGAACTTCAATAAACTAGGTTTGAAATTCAATCCAAAATCCAAATACCCCCAAATTTTAAATTAGAACACATCAACATTTGTAACCTCTTTTTTAAGTCCTTGTTTGTTTTTGTTTTCCCACTACCTACCTTACTTTGTTACTCGCTCTCTTCTTCGCTCCACTTCTCGTCTTCACATGAACTTTTATTTATTCTTTTAAAATAAAATGGTGTATTTGCCGTAAAATGTAACATTATGAATACATAAAACTTAAATTATATTAATAACATATTATTATCAATACATGTAACTTGAATTCTTAGGCGGAATGTAAATTTAAAATAGTTACAATAGTCATGATTGAAATTTATCAAAGAGGAATTGATTCAAAAAGTACTGATAATATGCGCCTCTTTGTCTCCCCGTCTAGTTTACCATACCAATCCCCATATTGGTACATGCAAAATTCTAACAAAATCTTTAGAGAAAGACGTAGTATTATCCATTACTACTTTGTTCATTTTCTTCCATGTTTGCCCGATTAATTCCTTCATATAATCTCGAACATTTTCTTCAGAATTTTTTGTTTCCATCATGTAACATTGAATTGATTTTGGAGCATCGCCTCTCTTTATTTCATCCTACAAGAATCATGACACAAAATCATTATAACTAATCAGAATCATAGGCGAATTCAGGATTTTAGTTAATGCATTAACGTATGGATATAAATTTAATGATTATATATTCTACATAAATTTTGAACTTCACTTTGAATCATGAAGTCGCAACCCTATTATTAATGGGGTTCGAACCCAATCCCTCACCTCAAACAGCACAAGTGCGTGTCAATTAAACCAGTGAACCCAATCAATTTTAGTGTTTAAAGATGCTTGATAAAATATGTCATATCTTAAAAGTATATATACATAATTTTTTTTCGAAGTTAACGGGCGACACATTGAGCAGAACAATATTTTATTAGTATATAAAAGTTAAAATCATATAAAAAAAAGTAAAGTATTTACCTGAGAAGTAGAGGTGTACAAAACCGAACCGAAAACCGAATCAAACCGCAAATCGAGTTAACCCAAAAAAAAAACCCGACTAGTGGTTTGGTTTGACTTGGTTTGGTTTTGAAAAAAAAAACCCGACTATATTTGGGTTGGTTTGGTTTTAACTAAAAAAAAAAATAACCCGAGACCAAACCAACCCGACATTATATATATAATTTTAAAATTTTATTTTATACATAAAAATATTTACTTTGATATAATTTTTAAATATTTCTTATACTTTTTCATAGTTTTTATATTTTAATATATTATTTCAAGTTTGAAACTTAGAATTATGAATGGGCTAATAAAGATTATAGTCCACAGATGTTGGTAATTATAATAAAGCTTAAATCAAAATCAAATTAATACTCATGCAAAAAGAAAATCAATTCAACACTAAGAATGACAATAATATTGAATATTTGTTCTTTAGTTTTACATTGATTTAACAATTAAAATACATAATCTAATTTTAATCTCCTTTAATATTTAGTAATGTAACTAATACTTATTAAACTTAATTTTAGCATGATTTAGTACTTTTAAACTATGATCATTTTCATTATGACTTGTTAATTTGCAATATTTGTTTTACGCGATTTCATTATTATTATTCTTGTTGGATATTTTAGTGTCATTAATCATATCATATTGTGTTATAGTTTTAAGAAACATCTTAAATAGTTGTATTTTGGTAGGACTAAAGAAATATTTGAAATACAAGTAAATTCTATGTTTGTATGAATACTTTACCGGAAAAACCTGAAAAATCGAAAAACCCGAAAAAACCTGAGGTTAAAAAACCCGAGTTTTATTGGTTTGGTTTGGTTTATAAATTTAAAAATCCGACACAAATAATTTGGTTTGATATTTGAAAAACCCGAACCAACACGATCATGTACACCCCTACCCCTACTGAGAAGTTCCCAAGTCATCTTCAAGACGACCAATGAGCGATGGCAATTGGATTAAAGGAGGGTTTTGCTCAAGAAGTTCCAAGTCATCTTTTTTAATAGGATTCATGGTACAAATGTAGAAAAGGTTAATTACCAAAGGACCACCAATTGAAACCCAACCATGGTCCAAAAATTCCTTAAAACTTGGAGTGTATTTATCATACTCATAGTACCACTTCGCATCCACCAAATAAGTTTTAAATAGTTCTATGCACTGAAATATGTCAATGTAAAAATAATTAATATTCAAAAGACATAACAAGAAATTCTTCATAACAATGCAAGCGATATGTATAAAATTAATGCTCATACGGATTTTCTTAAAAAAGGGTGGATATTAATATCCTGTTCTTTTAGAATGTCATAGGCTAACTCATTCACAGAATTAAAAAGAGCTAAAAAAACACATTTGCATGCTGCTTGGTAGCTGCTCCATTGCATTGACATCCCATCTATAATGAGAGTGATGAAACAATTATTTTACACGTATCATATAAAATATATTACTCCCTCTGTCCCAATTTATGTGACTTATTTTTCTTTTTAGTCAGTCCCAAAAAGAATGACACATTTCTATATTAAGTACTCCCTCCGTCCCATTTTATGTGGCAACATTTCCTTTTTGGTCAGTCCCAAAAAAAATGTCACATTTCCTTATATGGCAAGTTTATAAAAGTACAATTCCTCTTTTATCCTTGTTGGTCCCACTTAATCTTAAAATAATACTTCAATACATTTATGAGGAGAGAAAAAAAAAGTCTACTTTTTAAAGGGCAATTTGGTAAACATTTCAAAGTCTTCATTTATTTCTTAAACTCCGTGTCTGGTCAAATGTTGCCACATAAAATGGGAGGGAGGGAGTAACAATTTAACTATAAAATGTCTATTTTACTCTTAATGAAATGATTTGTAGCAATACAAATTTCTATCATTCATTTTGGACCACAAGTTTTAAATGTCTTTCTTTCTTTCTTAAACTCTGTGTCGAGTCAAACTACCTCACATAAAATGAGACGGAGGGAGTATTAGATATCAACGTTTCATATAAAATATATAGAGATGGGCACTTTCTATTTTACAAGGTAATTAAGAAATCATTAATAGATTGATCAACTTTACTATTTTTCCCTTTGTTCATATTGACTAGCCTCTTGAAAAAAGAAATTGTTGGATCTCCAAAGTTTGTTTAAACTTTCAAATGTCATATTAATTGTTGGGGTAAAATGACAAAAAATTAATTAATTCTTTCCAAATTTAGTACGTGAAGCAGCAATAATATGAGACAAATATTTTTAGTAAAATGCTCATCTAATATGAGACGGAGGAAGTACTATTATAATTTGCTATTTGCAATGATATCTTCGCGAAACAAATTAGTCATATGCGTTATGAGTAGTTTGCTTGGCAAAGATAGTATCATATTATTGTGAAACAAACCTGTCAACCATATCAGTGAATAGCACAAGTTCTTCCAAGGTACCATGAAGCTCATACATGTCGTCAATGATTGTAACTAATTCACCAAGTTTTACTATCCATTTTCGACAGAACCAAAAGTTTGGTTCAAAAGCAAATCCAACATTCCAGAAAATAAATTTCCACTAATCTATCCCTTGTAAACCCCATCATCTCTAATAAATTCATAGTTTCGTGCCACCTAAGAAAAGAAGAAAAAAGGTGAAAAATATAAACAAACGGGTAATGCTAAATGACCAGAAAATTTGGCTAGAATTTTTAAAAAAATTATATTATCTTTTTTTATATTTTAAAATAAACTAATCTTTTTTTCATTTTTTAGTTAAAATGTACTAAACTTAAAAGGATAAAAATGTTTAAAAAGGTAAAATAACATAGGTAAAATACCATTCTGACCAAATTCTGGCGAAAAGAATTTTTCCTAAACAATATGTATTCAAGTTTTTTGTTAAAAAAGAACCTAATTAAATGAAGGTAATAAATACAAAAAATAAGTACTAACAATTCTCTTGAACTTTAAATGATATACTTATTTTGAACTAAAATAAGTCCAACAATTCATTTAATATGAACTAGAGGAAGTACTCCCTCTGTCTAACAATAGTTGTTCATTATACTATTTTGGAATGTCCAACAATACTTGTCCATTTTATAAAATTAATAGACAATTTTACACTGAGTTCCTAATTTACACTTATCATTAATTATAATTATTTTCCTATTACATTTTTCAAGACATTGTATTTATTATATTCAAAGGGTGATATAGTAAAATTACCCTTTTATTTATTGTTTATTAAGAGATGTGTCAAGTCAATAATAAACAACTATTATTGGACAGAAGAAATATATATATGACTAACCTTGAAAGCTGTTTTAGTTCATCCAAATATATAGCTTGGAGCATATTGAAATCTAATTTAGCAAGCTGAAGTAGAATGGGGTTAAAACATTCTGATTGTTCATACGCATTATCTATGAACCATCTTGCCTCTAGTCTCTGCACCTTCCAATGTAGTGGCATTTACAAAGCATGGCTCACTTGTTTAACTAGAATGTTATTCTCATCATGATCATCCATTTTTTGCTTTAGATATTTCTTCATATTATGAGTGGAGAATTTTTGTGCCATGTCCATAATGCTTTCATCTTCAATGGAAAGGTATGAAGCTTCATACAAACTAAGCACCCCGGCCAGTTGATATTATTCATGCAAAGGATTTCTTTGAACTGCCTTTCTCATCCATAAATATACTAAAGACCTCTATAATTAATTAATTAAGAACGAAAAAATAAATAGGGTCAATTAAGAAAATACTATCTGAGATCTTCAGAAATATATAGAGTTTGATTTCTTATTTGGTCACTCAAGTACTAATACTCTCTCATCTCTTTTTCAATTTACGTGACACTTTATTTTTTAGTCAGTTTCAAAAATAATGATGTATTTCTATAATTGGTAACAATTTAATTTTAAAATGTCAATTTTATCGTTAAATGAGATGATTTGTGTTGGATTTATTTAAGAAGCCTTAAAAGAAGAGGTATTCATTCTTTTCTTCTTTAAGAATTTCTGATTTCTGTTTTTTAAGTAGTAATATATATTTTCTGGTTTGAACACAGTATACTACTCCCTTCCCTATGTCCCTAATTACTTGTCCATTTTTAAATTGATACACCTATTAAGAAAATAATGATTGATATAGTGAATTTATCATTTTACCCATATTAATTATGAAGTGGATGAATTAAAAATTTAAGATTTTCGAAAAGTTTTACCTTTTTTCAAAGTAATTAATTGAAAGTATATACTAGGTAAAAAAAATTGTCAGTTCTTGATTTATCAAAATGGACAAGTATAAAAGGATAAGTAAAAAGGAAAATTAGGCAAGTAATTAGGGAAAGAGGGAGTAACAATTTATAGCTACACAAATACTTATAACTTATTTTAGCTCACAAGTTTCAAAATTTTTTTTTTTTTAACTTCGTGCCAAGCCAAACATCACATAAACTGAGACGCAAGGAATATATAGTTATTATCTCAAAAAAACAAGTTTTCCTTGTTAAAGAAAATTGAAATTAATAAGAAAAATAACTTTCAAAGATCAAAATTATTAATTGTGCGATATCTCAGAAATCATATGTCATGCACGTACCTTGAGGAACTTGATAACCTTCTTGTCTGAGGAGTCGAAGTTGGAGTACTCCATACAACTTACAAGTGATCCTAACAATTCTCAGCCTCAAAGTGATAGTGTATGCCAAGTCTCTGTAAATTATCAACAAGCTCAAGTTGATCTAATGCTCTCATATCTTTATCATTAAGCATCATCCTCACATTTTCTTTGAGCTTTGCTGCTTGCTTTGAGTATTCTTCTCCCTGTCACATATATCATAAGTTAATAACTAACAATGTTAAAGAATTTATTTTCAGGTACGAATAAAATTGCATATACACCACCCTTTCAAATTATATTTGTGAGATTACACCACATACATTAAAAAATTTCGATGGCTTAATTTTACCACATAAATGCTAGCTTGTGATTGCACAAAGTCATCATCCCAAATTCTTGGTCCATAGTTCCCTGGCCTCCTTGCTTCCATTTTTGAACAAATTAAATACTTCTGAAAAACAAGAGGCCTTACTTATAGACCGTGTTGGTAAAATTATATTCTCTATCTTCACTTTTACTTGTCACTACACACGCCTATTAAAAATTAATGATTGGCATGACTATTTTACCACATAGACCTTATTAATTGGTATTAAGTAATTAGGTTTGGAACCTTATTAATTGGTATTAAGTAATTAGGTTTGGAAAATGATTTGGAGAATAAATAATTAATTTTGAGGGTAAAACATGAAATTTTTTTTTTGATAAATTAAAAGTGACAAGTAAAAATAAAAAATAAAAATTTGACATAGGGGACAAGTAAAATTGAACATATATATATATATATATATATATATATTTCACACAATTACTATGGTTTTGTTTCAATTTATATGACTTGCTTTCTTTTTAGTCAATCTCAAAAGAATACCACATTCATATATTTGATAATAATTTAACTTTAAAATATTCGTTTTACCCTTAATAAAATAATTTATTTTATAACACAAGTTTCAAAAGGCTTTTTTTCTTAGACTTTATTCCAAGTTATACTAAATGACATAAAGTCAAATAAAGGGAGTAATTCATTTGACACCCTTTATGAGTGAGATGTGGACTAGTGTCCATCAACTTAGTCTAAAAAAGTATGTGACAAATGGTCATACAAGTGTGTGACGCCCCACAACTTCTAAGAATTTTTTTTAATTATCCTCTGTACGCGTATATGTTTGAATTCGGTTATTTTTAAGTTGTACATGCATATTGAGTTCCTTTACAAAGGCTCAACCAAAAAAAAGAACTGCCGATCTAGGGTTTGACTCCTACATAGGCAGCAGCTGCGCAGCTATCATGGCTGCTACGGCCACTGGACGACCTCCTTTCGAGGCTGTCCAGCCTGCCCCACCACCCCAAACCACCACTTATGCCATCCTTTTCAATTCCAATACTATAAATCATAAAAAATCTGCCCTAATTAATTCAAAAACAATCGTAAAATCAATCGAAATAATTCATGGAGAACCTACTATCACGTTTTCAATGGAGGAAAGGCAAGACTTTATGATCGAAGAGGGATTACATCAAGCAGTGGTGTTTAAATTATCCCATGGTGCGCCAGATTTGAAGGTATTAAGGTCAATTTTACCGAAACATCTTGGTACCAAGGGAAATTGTTTAATTGGCTTACTTGCTCCAAGACAAATTTTGGTGAGGTTTGATCAATATGAAGATTATGTATTAGTTTTATCTCACTCAGTTAATTATCTTCTCTACAATGGAGAGGAGCACCAACATAGGGTTTTTTCATGGTCCATTGAATATAACCCTAAGGAGAAAACGACGTTAGCTATGCTTTGGATTTCTTTACCGAACTTATCAACAGATTTGTTTGCAAAGAAGTCTATGCTATCTATGGCATCAGCAGTTGGGAAACCAATAGCTATAGATAAATCTACTCAAATCAAGTCAAGACCTAGCACGGCTAGGATCAAGGTAATACTTGATCTAATGGAAAAGCTTCCAAATCGTATAGGATTGAAGTTTGTGGATGGAAAATCTGGTAAGTTGATCGAGGATTTTCAGGAGATTGTATATGATAATCTATCTTTGTATTGTAATTATTGTAAGCGCCAAGGTCATGATGAAGATAGTTGTCGTTTGATCTCGAAAAGAAATCAAAATAACAAACAAATTGATGATACCATTGAAGTTGCTTTAAAAGGTACTACCGATTGTGAAAAGTATCAAGGTGATGCGAGAGAAAAATAAATGAAAAAAGAAAGATTGTAGATGTCAATCAAAGTAAAACTACTTATTTAGATCGACAATTGGTTGCTGCCACTTCTAAGCAAAATCGTGCAGACTCAATGGATGTTGATATAAGTAATATTGATGTTCAAACAACTACCGAAAATAAAGATGATTGTAATAACCAACATGCTGCTACTAATAAGGTGCAATCAAAAGAAGTTGGGCTGAATTTGATGTCTAATGCAACTAAAAACGCAGGGGAAACACCAAGAGTTAGGGTTGATGCGCCGCGAGTTGGTTCAGGGCAAAAATTAATGGATTCAGGACAAAAACTAATGGATACATCTGATGTTGAAGATGCTGAAATTTCTCGGCAACATGTTTTGCAAGTTGGAAACGAGAATGCAACTGAAAATTGGAGAGTGGTTGCACACAAAACATCAACTAGTAGTCGGATCCTTTCCCCGACTAGTCAAAATAATTCTACATGTAGTGAAAAAGGTCCGACTGGAAATTTTCATGACAGTGAGAAGAGGCAAGATATTAGTAATGCCTCAAGAGACCTATTATGTTCGAATAGCTTTGATGCTTTATTAAAGACTACTGGAAAGCAAGTAAGGTTAACAGAGAATGACAACGATTTGATCCAAGAAAATTAGGTCTCACCACCTGCTTTGAATAGCAAATTAAGTTCAGAAGATTTCGTATTTGTGCCTAAATGTGTGCTTGCAAAGAAGAATGAGTCAAGGGCCTTAGTGTCAAATACAATTGATTTGGGTTAGGATTCTCTTGATGAAGATGAGGAAGAAAATATGTTGGGCATATGCTTTGATAGAGTGGATAGGGAAGGGGATATATCACCTAGGCAACAAAGAAGTGGAAGCAACAAAAGCAAAAAGAAGACACATGGAAGACAACATAGTTGGGACGGTAAAATGACTAAGGAGTTTGTTCCAAGGCACCTACCGATACGACAGGCAAAGCAAAACCATTTGACAGTATCAATAGGTTCAACTAGAACCAATAAATTCATAAAGAAGGTATGAATTTTCAAGTGTTGTTGGATAGGTTTGAAGAAGAATACAAGAGAAAAATACTTCAAGTTACTTTTGATGGGCAATCAATCTTTTTTAATTCATGCTTTTGTAATAGAAATTTTGCGGTTGATAACTCAACTTTCTTCTTGATTGACATATTTTTACATTATTTAAGCATCCTCATTTGTAATATCATCATGGAGTGTATTACAAACTATGTGATGATCAGAAAATACTTAGTTCTCTCTAGCTCTTATTTTCTTTATGCTTGTTAAGTAACAGAAGTTAGGTACTTCATTAGGATTAGTAAGGTAAGGCATATCCCCCCTTGCTTGTACTTGTTCCTATTGATATTTTTTTATGTTTAATAAAAGGCCGCTAGACACTATCTAGTGGTAAATTTGCTTTTTTTTTTTTAAAAAAAAGTTCATTTTACAATGTATAGTATGTGTATCAGATGTTGTTTAGGGTCATAAGGTATCTCAATACCAAGCTAAGTTCAAAATATTTTTATCAGCCAAGTTTTTCACATGAGTTCAAACAACCATATCTCTTAAAATATGAAGATTTAGAAGACCCATGAACTAACAAATTTAAGTCTACGAGTCTTTTTTACAACGCCGCCAACCATTTGTCAATCTGAGTCCGGAATAAAAAGTTATGTCTGTATTACCAGAGGCGCTCCAACTAGGCGGAGGTTCTCGACCATGTCCGCAACATGGAGAGGAAGCTGACCACATTGCCCCCTTGAATGAAATTTCATCTTTCAGCTCCACGACACAGAGCCAACGCAAAGCTGGGCCAAAAATTCAACAATTTTTAAGAGTATATTTGTTCTAAAAACCTTTAGGAAGTTATCTAAATGGTCATAAATGCGTAAGAAATCAGTTTTCATAATTAAACCCTCTCACTCATTCCTATGTTCAAGAAACACCAAAGGTAGGGTTCATCTTCCAAGATTTTCTGTCAAACTTCGTCACTAAAGTATGTAGGAATTCATTGAGGATTTTTTTCATTCTCATGTCCAAGATTTCTCATTTTTCATGCACATTATTCTACAGTTAGGGTTATCAAATCTGCTTTCAATTCATCATATTTATGACTCAAATTGCACAATGTCTTGAACTTTTTATTTATGATTATGGATTCTTGACTAATACACTTCCTTTTTATACTTAGTAAGGTTTTTCATTGTTGTAACACCCCAGATTCGAGAAAGGGGAATAATAGCATTTTTCAGAAGTTGCAGGTGCCACCGATGGAGGCCACCCACGGCCCGTGGTTGGGACCACGGACCGTAGGTGTAGTCTTTCTTTTTATCTTTTTTTATCTATGTTTTTTCCTTCTTTATTTACTTTTAAAGTTTCACCTCTATAACTTATATCTATTAAACTTCTATTCTTAATAATACAATTAATTTCATGACTTTTAAATTTTCATATTTATAACCCCCAACTATTAAATTATAAAATTTAAGATACTTTATGATATTTCTCCATTTTTGTCAATATAAATTCACAAGTTTTTTGTTTCATGAAATTTCAACTCAAGATTATTTTTTATATTTCATTGTTTTTTATAGTATTATTCTATTATCAAATCCATGTGTTAACTTGACACGATGAAGAAGACTCTTGAATGTTGATTAATTTGACAAAAAAGGTGTCGGTCAAGAGCTCAAAAAAGTGGGCACTTATTTTGTATTCTTATTTTTATCTATTTTCTTATGATAAAATTCTAAGGAAGTGTTTGCCTATCATCAAATATATACATAATAATGAATCAAAAAATATAATTTTGTATACCCGTAAAGACACTTAGTAAAGTCTGGTGGTCGAAAACAAACTCTCTAGCTTCTCTCTTCAATTCTCTCTCTAGAAAAAAAGTAGACGTTTCTTTACCGTTGAAATCGCTGTTGGGTGAATATTTCTCACCGTGGACCTCCCGGTCCTCGGTGACCCGCTAAGTACAAATCAACAGAATTGCCCGCTACAATCTCAAAGACCCACTCTTCACACAGATCAATTTCCCCCTTGCCAACGAGGAGATCGGAAAATTCTCTCAGTTAAAATCATCAAAGCTCCGGCAATCAAAATCCATTACCTACGGGATGGAGCAACACTGGGGCAGAAAGCCTTAAACCCTCCTACGCAAACCTTACAGCGAATCAAATATGAAAAGATCGAGGGTTCGACTCCGATCCAACCAAAACTCATGAAATCCTCAACGGGAAACCACTGGTGACATTCTCCAAAGAAGAAAACAAAATGCTCGCCCAAACCGGTAAATGGACTATCATAGGTAAATTCTCTCATATCCGTCCTTCAATCGACATCATTAGAAGAGAATTTACCAAAATAATCCTAGGAAAAGGAAATATTAGAATTGGAGGTTATGATATGCATCATGTTTTTCTTGACTTTGATAACATTGAGGATCATCTGAACGTGTTGTCAAGGAGTTTTATTTCTCTGGGACGCCTTAACATTATGAAGATCACTACAAGAAAAGTGTGAATTACATGAGAATATTTTATGGGATTACGTATGAAATTCGCATGAAAAGAAGTTTTCTGTGAATTTTCCTATAAAAAAGAATCTGAAGGTAAAATCTTCGTAGGTAATTATTTCCTGCGAATTTCAAAATTCCCAACTAATTTACCTAGGGATCTAAATTCCGCAAGTAAATTACTTTCGATTTTTCTTGCAAAAAATACAAAAAATAAAAATGAATGTTCTTACCAATTTATTCGCAAGTAAAGCCGCAAGAAGATATTCAAATAAATTTCTTTAAACAATATTAATTATTATCTCCTATTTATATATGTTATTATTCATTGAACCCCCTATTCATATTTCTCACACAACTACCCACCCATTGCACAATTTCATAAGTGCCCAATCCCCCATGAGATTCAATTTACTTGCCCTCCTAATGCCAACTCCCCATGAGATTTCATGCCCACTCATTTATAGTTGCTCCTTGAAATTTCATTCTACAAATATTCTAAGTCACAGAATTATAAATGCTAAATTTTTTATAGCTTTTTCCGAAGTACAAAAGATACCATGACACTACCCTAATTTTTTTGTGTCTTTCTCCAATTTGATTAATTTTTTTTTAAAAAAATAATTAATTCAATTGAGTATTTAAAATATCATTTAGATATTCATAAATTCTACAAAAGTACTCTTAATTCATCTCATATTAATACGGTAATAAAATATATCTTAAACATTCGCTAAAGTTCATGTAATTTGACTCTTAAAAAGTAAAACATGACAATTATTTATATATTTAAAATAAATCACTACCACCCAACATTCATGAAAATTTTATGCTTACACTTCCTATGAGATAATGTCTATAACTAAGCATATTAAACGTAGACAAAGTTTAAATTATACTTACAAATTTTTTATAAATAAATAATTGAAAATATAAATAAATTTATAAGTTTAAAGTGGAAGAAAGTTATAATCAATAATTGATAGTATATCTTATTAGGTATTTGTGGTATTTTCAATTTTAATTTATATTTTAACATACTTAATTATATATTTGCAAATAAATATCATTTAATAACTTACTATATATAGAGAAATTATGTCATTATTAACGCTTATAAAAAATATCAATTGGATATACAAGTAAATTTTATTTATTTTTTATTTAATATAATTTTATCAATGAAGGGTAATTAAATTTCACATTAATAATGTACATCATCAAATTTTTCTATACTTTAATTTAATGCTTGACTTATTCAATAATATACAATTTAATATAACTAATATTAAATCAAATTTAATCACAGTTATGATAGGAAAAATAAATTTTCCTCTATTGTATCTATCCCCACTGAAGTTGTGTTCGAAACCAAAGAGAAGATCCCCGAAGAGAAAAAAATATGGTACCCCTCCTCTACTTGGTCTCGAACTAAACTTGAGTGAGAATATAAAGATTGTGAACAAGACCTCTCTATGGTTAATGCAGAGGAAGATATAGCTCATCCCTCTCTGATGATGAATTAATTAGGGGTGACATGCCTTCTTTAACTTGTGTTAAGGCAGATATCCCTAATCAAGTTCAACACAAAGTGGAATACTACAACAACTTCTCCCATAGAGGGAGGAGGGAGTCACTGAATGAAGAAATAACACTTACCAATTCTCTTGAGTCCACTCACAAATCACAAATATCAACCCCTCCCTAATACTTCCTATGATTAATACACTCTCATGGAATATTAGGGGGATTGGGTCTAAGGTTCATTGGAGAGACTACAAACTCTCAAACGACAACACAAATTTCCTTATATGTTTATTCAAGAACCCATGGTGAACTCGAGGAAAATTGAAAAATTCAGAAGGATATTAGGATACACTCATTGTTTCCATAATTGCTCCAACAAGATTTGGATTTTTTGGTCCATTGATTATAGCTTGGATATCATTGAAGACAAGGAACAACATGTCTTGGTACATGTATATCATCCACAAAATTCTATGGACTTTCATATCGTTTACGCAAAATGTGATGAGAAACTCCGAGTACCACTTTGGGATGATTTGAGAGATATTTATAGCAGAATAACATGACATTTGGGTGTTGTGGGTGACTTTAATGTCATCACTTGTCCTGAGGAAAAAATCAGAGGTCTCCCTTTTAGACTGGAAGAAAGTTATGATTTCACCTCTTATCTAGATGATTGCGATCTCTAAGATGGAGGGTATCTAGGTCCCAAGTTTACTTGGAGTGACAATCGAGATCCTCCTAACACTATCTGGAAGAGACTTGACAGGCTTACTTACAATATTTATTGGTTTGACAAATTTAGTGGAACTACTGTTACCCACTTAACTAGAACTTGTTCGGATCACGCTCCTCTCTTAATTAGTTGTATCCCTGATAACGCTAACTTTATTAAATATTTCAGGTTTCTGAACATATGGGCTGATCATGAGAAGTATTTGTTTGTCATCCAAGAGGACTGGACTCCTAGTCAAGAAGGCAACCCCTCGCAAGTCCTACATCAAAAAATTAAAAATACTATTAAAGGTCTTAGTAGCTGGTCGAGAACTGCTTTTGGTGATTTGTATGAAGAGCCTTAAAGACTAGAATGCCTCGTCAGAGATCTAGAGGAGGCTTCTATCAACAACAATACCCAGGAGAACAAAATGAATCTCTCTAAAGCTAAAGTTGAATACACTAGATTCCTAAAAATTCAGGAAAAAGTTTTGAGCCAGAAAGCTAGAATTAAATGGTTGGAAGAAGGAGACACTACTCTACCTTTTTCCACAATGTTATCAAGGAAAAGATGAAGATATTAACTATTCACAAGATTAAGGCTCAAGACGGGAATTGGGTGGAAGGAACACCGCAAGTAGCAGATGCTGCAATCAATTTTTCTCTCATCTTTTCAAAGCTGAGCATATAGAAGAAGATAATTATGTTCTTAATGCAAAAGAGAGGATGGTCACAAATGAGGACAATGATAATCTTACTTCCCTGCCTACCCTTCAAGAGGTAAAAGACACGATCTTCTCGATTGATCCAGATAGTGCACCAGATGGACTAAATGGAAAATTTTACCAATCAGCTTGGTAAATTATAGAAAATGATATTCATGCGGCCATTATATCATTATTCCAAGGTGCTACCCTTCCAAAAAAAATCTCTCATACCTGCATTGTATGCTTCCTAAAGTCAATTCCCCCCAAGATTTTACTGACTTTAGGCCTATTAGTCTTTGTAATACTTCGAGTAAGATCATTGCTAAACTTATCAATACTAGACTATCTAAAATACTTCCTAACATCATTAGCCATAATCAAACTGGTTTTGTTAAAGGAAGAGCCATAATCGAAAATATCTTGTTAGCCCAGAAAATTGTTAATGATATTAACAAATATAGTTATGGGGTAATGTTGTGATTAAACTTGATATGTCAAAGGCCTATGATAGAGTTTCATGGCCTTTTCTTTGCTTTATTCCGAGGAAACTTGGCTTTGCAAAGTCTTAGATTGATCTTATATACAGGTACATATCTAATAACTGGTACACACTGCTAGTTAATGGAAGAAGACATGGCTTCTTTAAATCTGAAAGAGGCCTCATTCAGTTAGCTTGAAAACTGACTCGTAGTTGGAAATCGCTTCCTCAACAACTAAGGCTGGGCACCGGACCAGAATGGGCCCATCGGATCGGAACGAACCGGTACCGGACCGGAACGGGACGGTTTGACCGGGTTGTTGACCGGTATCGGGATGAACCGGACCGGAACTATCGAGATGGAGGCTCAGTTCCGTCCCCTCCCACTATATACCGGGATAGAATCGGGACGGACCGGAACGGAACGGGACGGCACATATAGCTATTTCAAAAAATAATTATTTTTTTTGAGTTATTCTGAATTATGAAAATATGAATGTTTTTTTTTATTTTTCTAAGTTATATTAATTTATAGTATTTAAGTTTTAAAATTTATAATAATTTTACTTAAGTTTATTTTAAAGATATATTTTTTTAATTTTTACGTATATAAATTTGTAAGTTAAGTTTAATAAAGCTTTTTTTTTAAAGTTTTTGAGCTTATGTAGTTATGTTATAAGTTTTAAAGATTTGAATCTTTTGAAGTTTATAAATTATTAAGTTATACTTATAACTTGTAAGTTAAATAACTTAAGTTTGTAATTTTAAAAAATTAAATAAACAAAAAAGAAATGTTAATAAAAGTAAATAATGACAAAAATATTATTTTTTATTTTAATTAAAAATAATTTACCGGGATCAGACCGGTACCAGACCGGACCGGAACGGAACTGGAATGAACCGGAATGAACCGGTACCGGTATATCGGTACCAAATCATGATACCGTTCCGTTTCGTGTACCGGTTCAATGTATCCCATCCCGTCCCGAATACTACCGGACCGGAACGAACCAGAATGGTAACGGAACGAACCGGAATGGTTTCGGTACAACTTGTTTCAGTGCCCTGCCTTATCAACAACTATCTTTCGAATGTCCTATCTCTCTCTTCAACGCTTTAAAACGAGCTAGAAGGCTTCTCTTAAAGCAGAAAAATAGGAGTTATACAGGGAGATCCTCTCTCACTTAACCTTTTTGTACTCTCGGTTGAATTATTGTCTAAATTGCTTAAGCTTTATATAGAGATCCTGCTTTCATTGGTTTTTTAATGTAATCTTCTGGACCCCAAGTTAACCATCTATCTTTTGCAGATGATACTATTATCTTCAGTAGTGGAAGAAAAGCCACTCTCCATGTTATTCTGAAGACACTAGCTACATATGAAAGAGTCTTTTGTCAGCTGATTAACAAAAACAAATGCTCTTTCACCATGGCTCCTAACACTTGTTTAATTTCTATCAGAAGGGTCGGGAAAATTCTTCATATGAGATATGAACATCTTCTTATTAAATATTTAGGATGTCCAATATATATAGGAAGGAAGATCCTTGAAATTTTCACTGATATGATCTGCAAGATCACCAGCAGGATCAAGGGATGTCATCTTAAACTCTTTTCGTCTGGAGGAAGAGCTACTCTTATTAGACATGTACTACTAGCACTCAATGTTCACACTCTTGCAGTTGTACATCCTCCCAAAGGCACTGTTGAGATGATTGAGACCTATCTGACTAGGTTTTATTGGTCTGGTAATAAAGAAGGAAGGAAATATGATTGGATATCTTAGGAAAACCTAAGTTACCCATACAATGAAAGAGGGTCCAATTTCAGAAAGCTTGTAAACACTTACAAATCTTTCACGGCAAAACGGTGGTGGAAGTTTAGAACTACTGATTCCTTATGGACAAATTTCTTAAAGGCAAAGTACTGCAGAGATGAACACCCTACTACTGTCCAATGAAAATAAGGTCAATCTCATAGACGAAAAGCTATGTTAATAATGAGAGGTGAAATGGATGATAAGATCTGGTGGAAAGTTAAGAAAGGAAACACCAACTTTTGGTTCGATAATTGAATCAAACATGGGTCTTTAAGTGATCTAACTGAAGACACTCTGGTATGCCAACATATATGTATCAAAGAGGTTCTCAAACAAGGTCAATTGGACTGGACAATCCTTAATCCTCATCCTCCTGATCAAATCAAAGAGATCATCGAAAAATGTTAATCTTATCTCTTATTGCCGAGGATACTCCGTATTGGAAATTCTCTGAATCAGGAAACTTCTCTGTTTCATCAGCTTGGAGGCTCCTTAGACAGAAAAAACCTTTTGCACCTATTGACTCTAAGATTTGGCAAAAAAATGTTCCTTAAAAAATGTCATGTGTTGCTTGGAAAGACATCCACTGCAGATTGCCTACTGATGATAAGGTAAATAAAAAATTTAAAATAACTTGTGTCTCTAAATGTTTTTGTTGTGTTAGCGCAGGTATGAATCCAGGAATGGAAATGTAATGACCTTCTTGGTCATTTTTGTGTCTTGCCTTCTGTGTGTCGTTTAGAGCGTTCCTATAGCGACCCCAAGTCATTTACGACTTGCTGGGACTGACAGTTCGGTCACCTGGTCGTTCGTTTGGTCTTGGTGTGAGTTTTTGTGTTTTGGAGCTTTTGAACCTTGAATGGTCATTTTCGATCAAAAGTTCAAGAAGATGACATCGGAATCCAATTCTGACGATTTCATCAGCTCCGAAAGGGTCATTTTAGGCTAGTAGCATGGTCGACATGACTCCTGAGGTTTTCAGTGTGAGTCAGTGCAATTAGGCGTTTTAGCCTTTGAATTTTGGCTTAAGTTTGACTTTGGTCAACATTTTGAGTAAACGCGCTCGGATGAGAATTCCGTCAGTGCGGTTAGCTCCGGAATGTTGAGTTTGGTCTAGATTGACCCTTCTTTTGTGTCCCGAGGTTT
>NC_064284.1:28798004-28864781 GCF_019186545.1 Solanum stenotomum
GTCCCCCGTCCCGTCCCGTCCCCCTTCGTCCCGTCCCCCAGTCCCCGTCCCCGTCCCCTTGCCAGCCCTAGCATAGACAATGGGTATAACAATATAACTGGTGAAACGGATTCACTTCTCCTTCAAAATTGTATCCAAAATTTTTGGTCCAGTCCTTGGAGAATTAGAAAAACAGTTGAAGAAAATTAGGAAGTTAGTCTGTAGATATGATATCCAGATTGATCATTGCTTCAAACAAGCCAATAAAGTGGTTGATAAACTAGTGCCGATGAGCCATTCCATCAACAGTGTCAAGATTTATACTGATCCTAACTCATTGCCGAGATAGGTAAAGGGTCTTTTTAACTTAGATAGATGGCAATTTCCTTCCTTTAGGACTAAAAGAAAGAAACCGAGTTTGATTTATTTTGATCCTCCTTGAAGATTTTCTTCCTATTGCCACTTTGTGTAATTTTTTGTCTATTGCAACTGTGTAATCCTTCACAAGAAGGCAAGGTCTAGTCCTCCTTCTCCAATTTGTAATCTTGTCACACTGACAATGATAGGAATTAATTTATTTTTTTTAAAAAAAAAGATACTTAGTAAAAGTGTTAGTAATGGATAAATATTATTCAAATTAAATGAAAGAAATAATAACTCATAGACAAAATCAGTCTTATATACATGAGAGGTCTTGGAAATCGATAAAAAAAATTCTTCCACAATAATTTTTAGGGAAAATGCATAAGTACCCCCCAGCCTATGCCCAAAATCTCAGAGACACAACTAACCTTTACTAAGGTCCTATTACCCCCCGAACTTAATTTATCTATAATATTCTACCCCTTTTCGGCCTACGTGGCACTATCCTTGAAAAAAATGTCAACATGCACTGGGCCCACAAGATTGTGCCACGTAGGCCAAAAAGGGGTAGAATATTACATATAAAATAAGTTTGGGGGGATAATAGGACCTTAGTAAAAGTTAGGTGTGTCTCTGGGATTTCGAGTATAGGCTAGGGGGGTACTTATGCATTTTCCCAAATTTTTAACTTGTAATGAATATAAACTTAAACTAAAATTTCTATCTTTTAAAATTGGGGAGGTCTCTAAAATCAATAAAAAAAAAAAAAATTAATTGACTAATTTTAACTATATGCTTAATATTAATCACAAATAACAACAAAAATTAAAAAAAATACAACACTATATATATTAAGAAAGTTCTATAGTGATATCATCATCATCATCATCATCCCCCCCTCCCCCCTCCCCCCTCTCTCTCAAAATAATCACCACATGTATCACAAAATAAAATTTTATTTTTTTTCATTCTATATTTGATATCTACATTAGAGTCTGACTAATTTGCACCGAAAATTAAAGTCTTAAATTGGATGTAAAGTGCTCTTTTATTTATATCAAAATAATCACTGCATGTATCACAAAATCAAAATATATTTTTTTTAATTCGATATTCGATATCCACATTGGAGCCTGACTAAATTCGAATTTGCATCGAAAATTAAAGCCTTAGATAGGATGTAAAGTGCTCTTTAACAAAGACGACTTCATACTATGGTTACTAGAAGATACCTAACATAAGAAAGGTATAAATTCACCCTTGAACTTGTCCCCAAAAGTCAGTTACACATTTAAACTAATACGGTGACCTATTACACACCTCTGCTACTAAATTGTGAATTTTTTTACCCCCTAAGACGTGTAGCACCGCTTTCACAATGGAAGGTGTATCACACTTGCACCACATTAATGTCACGTCACTGTCACATCAAATGTGATGTCAAACTTTGACTAAAATTCTCCACGTCATTCAATTGTTTCTTCTTCAATGAACACACCATGAAACCACTATCATTACCGCCATATTACTACCAAATCTATATATTTCACCATGAAAATTGAAATAGTCACCATAAATTTCACCACCTAAGATCAAATTCACAATCGAAATCATACTATCACCATTATCCCCACAAAAATTATAAAGACCCACCACGAAATTTGACACCCATAAGCAAATTCATCACCATCAAAAGGTACAAACCCACCACCAAATATCACTACCACCATTGTTAATATCGATTTTTCCTTCTCGACAACCTTCAATTCCTGCTTCTTTGTTACCCCTCACCAACAAATCCATCATTATATTTTATTTTTTAAACTTACTCATCAATTTTATCAACCACCAACAAAGCCGAAGAGAAAAATCAAATATAAGGAAAATGGTGAAATCGAATAACCATTAAAATAGGATATGATTAGGGGGGGAGAGGATTTTGGTAGAGGCATAGTGGGGTAGATGGAAATTGGGTAAGAAAAAATTATGAAAAAAATAAAGAAGAAGAAGAAGAGGTGTGGGGTGGGCGTAGGGTAGGGGTGTCAATGGTACGGTTCGGTCGATTATTTTTTTTAAATTATATCATCTCAATTTTTTGGTTATTTTATAATATATAATCAAAATTAGATTTTTTAAAATCATCCCAATCATATCGGTTTCTCTTCGGTATCGGTACGGTTCGATTAATTTTTAATTTTTTGTACTTTTAAAATATCACCTCAAAATATACTACTATTAAAATATTTCTTTCGCAGATATGTTATTGAAGAAGCATTTTAATTCTTCATCAAGAAGACAAGAATATAAAACTTTATTGCCGTATTTTCCGATCCTAAACATTTAATAGAAGTGTTTGCATATGTTTTGTTGTATTGTTCGATAGAATATCTATTACAGTATCTTTTAATTCTAAACTTAATTAAGTAAATGTTAATTAAAGAGGAAAGACCCAATGTTGTCTATAGTCACTAGAGGCCTAGGACCTAGATTATATTTATATTTAAAAATTATTACATAAAATATATTTATATATTAAATTTAACATATTGTTAATATATAAAATATATTTGCATACATGTAAGGTTGTTTGGTTCAAAAAAATTTCTGTTGTTTTCATAGATTAAAAAGATCATCCCAATTGTTTGGGACGGTTATACACTTAAATAAACGTCCACGGTTTTATTGAAAAAATAACATAAATTGGTTCGATTCGATTAGGTTCGGTGATTTTTCATTTTCTTTTGACACCCCTAACGTAGGGTGGTAGGAGAAAGAGGATTTTAATTATTTTTTAAAATTTATTTACTGTTAAACGCGCTTTTCTTTTTTTATTTTTTGCCACGTCAGTTTTGCGGTAAAAATCATTTTTAAATAGTTAAGGTATGTAAAAGGTCGTCATGATAGTTTAAGCGTGTAACTGATTTTTCAAGACAAGTTCAAGAGTAAATTTATGCATTTTCCCACGTTAAAATAATATCTAAGAAAAAAGAAAATCTCAAATATCACACAATTGGTAATCACAATAATTAAAAATTGCACAAAATGAATATAAAACAACCAATGGCTATATCAAAATAGTAACAAATCAGTACGAGAATGGTGAAATACCCAAAATGAAAACAAGAATAGAATATTATCAGTCCAACAAATAATAAAAGTAAACATTTATCAAAAACAATAATAACAGACTTAGAAATAAACAAAAATGCAAAAACTACAAGAGTCACAGTGGTGATTTGGTCGTTTGTGGTGACTGGTTGTCGGAGTTTCACGGACCTCGAAGCTCCTATTTGTTAGGATTTTATCCTGATTTTCTTATTTTATTTGAAATTTATTTTTTTCTCGAAGGAAATCAAAGTATTATCCTAAATGCTTCAATTTTTCCTGAAAGGAAATTATAATTTTCTTTTATTTTTGGTTTATTCTTTTCTTAGAGGAATAGTTTGAACATCTATAAATTGAAGATTTTTATTCTCATTGCAGAACACAATAGAATTTACAATGCAATCGTTTAGAGATTTAAAGATCCCTATTCTCTCTACAGTTTTAATATTTTTCTTTTATATTAGTTTTCATATGTAGACCAATTAGTCAAATCATATAATAATATTTTAAAATTTAGTATGAGTTTTTTCATCTAATTTATCAATGTCTTGATTTGCAATTGTAAATTTTCGTATGATGCCCTAATCACTTTCGAATCCAACAAATTGCTAGTTGTTCCCTAAGCTTCGCTAGAGTTAGGAGTTTCGGCGGCTGGATTGTTGATGTTCGTTGGCTGCGCGGTGGCTTGCCAATGAGGTGCGTGTATTGGAATTGGTTAACGAATTAGTTAATTAATTAAAGTAGTTGATTAGTTGATTAATTGTAGTTAGTTAGAAAGTGGGGACCACAATTTGTTAGTCGGTTAGTATTGTATATATAGCAATGTGCACTGTAAACTCTTCAGTTAGTTGAAATAACATTTTTCCATTTTCTCTTCTTCTCTCAAACTGATCTATCGTTCATATCATTGAATTGTATTTTCATCATGGTATCAGAGCAGAGAATCGAGTTTGATTCAACTGCGTGAAGATTGATCCTGTTATTCAGCCATTGAAGAAGTTCTCTGGAAGCAACTGAAATGGTGAATAGTGAAGAATCAGGGGAAACTGTAATTAGGGTAGAGACATTAGATGAAATCGAGAAGAAGCGAAATCATCCACTATACCTTCATCCATCTGATACTCCAGGATGTGTGCTCACTACGGTACAGCTTACAGGGACGGAGAACTATTCATTATGGAGCAGATCCATGTTGATTAACCTTCGTGCAAAGAGTAAGCTGGGATTCGTGCTTGGAACATGCAAGAGGAGTGATTACAAGTTGGATCTAGAAGAACAGTGGGAAAAGTGCAATTGTTTTGTGCTTGCTTGGATCATGAACACAATATCCAAGGAGTTACTTAGTGGTATAGTGTATGCAGATGATGCAGCCACAGTATGGAAAGATCTTAAGGATAGATTTGATAAGGTCGATGGATCAAGGATCTATCAGTTTCATAGAGAAATTTGCACAATACATCAAGGTAATTTGACTATATCTAGTTACTTTACGAGATTGCGATTGCTATGGGATGAATTCGATGCTTTTGTTCCACCACCATCATGTAGTTGTGAGAAGTCGAGAACCTATGTGGATCACATAGCCTATTTGAGATTGTTTGCTTTTCTGATGGGACTAAACGAGGTATATAGCCAAGCCAGGAGCCAAATCCTGATGATGAATCCTTTGCCTAGTGTGAGCAAAGCTTATGCCATGATAATGGCAGATGAAAGTCAGCGGACAACAGCAGGGACTCATACAGGAAAAGAAACACTGGATCCAGTTGCTCTGTATGCAGGCAAAGGACATCCTCAGAGAAACTCAAGAAATTCTCAACAGAAAAAGAAAGATTGGGATCAGATCTGTGATTACTGTAAAGTGCAGGGTCATGTTAAGCTTAACTGTTATAGATTGAATGGTTATCCACCAGATTGGAAGTTTAAGAAAAGGTTTGGGCCAGGAGTGGATCAAGGAGGGTCCGGTCAGATGCAAGGAACACACACTAATGATAAGCAACAACAAAGCATGGCAAATCAAGTGAGACATGATCCAACACCATCAATGGATGCATTTGCACCAGTATACAACAAAGAGAAGTCATCGGCCTTGGCAGCTCATCCAACATTTACTCAGGGACAATACCAAAGACTCCTGCACATGCTAGACAGGGAAGGAGCAGAAACACTGGAAGAACCTATGGCAAATATGGCTATGGCAGGTATGACTAGTCCTAGTAATTCAGCTTTCTCTGTGAATGATAAAACAGGAAGTTGGATAATAGATTCAGGGGCTACATGTCATATGACCTCTAAATTAGAGAAATTAAATTCCAGTAAATAGTGTATTGGAAGAAAAGTACATTTGCCAAATGGAGAAACGACTTCAGTAACACACATTGGAGACTCTAGTATGCCTGGTGGTGATTCATTAGAGAATGTCTTAGTTGTTCCTGCATTCAAATTTGACTTACTATCAGTATCACAAATAACAAGGCAATTGAAATGCTCAGTTAATTTCTTCCCTGAGTTTGTTATTTTCCAGGATCTCTCCGATGGGAGGGTGAAGGGGATTGGTAAGGAGTTGAATGGATTGTACTATCTTCCTAGCCAACCAGCATATGCAAATGGTAAAGGGAGTGCAAGAATGTTGATGGCACAAGATGATGCAATAACCAATAAGTTGCTGTGGCACAACAGACTAGGTCATCCTTCCACTAAAGTGTTGAAACAATTGTCTTTGTCATCTGGTGATATGGATACAGTTTGTAGTGCATGTCCTATATGTCCACTAGCTAAACAAACTAGAATTCCTTTTTGTTTGAGTCTATCTAGATGTAATAGTGCATTTGATTTGATCCATTTGGATGTGTGGGGACCCTATAAAGTGATGACTCATAATGGATATAGATTTTTCTTGACAATTGTTGATGATCATTCTAGGCTCACATGGGTATATTTGCTTAAACAGAAAAGTGATGTATTTCAAACCTTGCAGTCTTTTATTGTTCTTGTCAAAACTCAGTTTCAGATACAGATTAAGAAGGTGAGATCTGATAATGGAACTGAATTTTTTAACAAAGAATGTGATGAGTTGTTGAAAACACAAGGCATAATTCATGAGAGTAGTTGTCCATATACCCCACAACAAAATGGGATTGCGGAAAGAAAACATCGACATATACTTGAGGTGTCCAGGGCTCTTAGATTTCAAGGCAATATTCCTCTAAGATTTTGTGGAGAGTGTGTACTAGCAGATGTATACTTGATAAATAGGTTGCCAACAACTGTATTACAAGGTTTGACTCCATATGAGGTTTTTCACAAAGTAAAGGCTAAACTTGATCACTTAAGGACATTTGGATGCCTATGTTATGCTACAAGGTTGCCCAAAACTGATAAACTATCCCCCAGAGTAGAAGCATGTGTGTTCATGGGGTACTCATCTACTCAAAAAGGATATATTCTGTACAGTTTACAACAAAGAAAATTATTGGTTAGCAGAGATGTTACATTCAGAGAAACCATCTTTCCTTTTCGAAAAATGGTCACTCGAAACTTCTCCTTATTTCCTGACACTTCATTAACTGATGATTTGGAAGATCGGACAAGTTCATTATTACAGGAGGAAACATTCCCTGACATTCCCATGCATGATATAGATTTACATCATGATGCTCAGAATGATCTTGTTGATGCCAATATACCAAATACTATAGTAGATAATGTTGATTTGCCTGCTGAGAATGCTGATTTGCCTGTTGATGTTGTACAGCCTAGACAGTCCATCAGAACACCTCATCCACCTATATGGATGAAAGATTATGTAATACAAGTATCAGATTCTTGTCAGCCCTATTCACTTAGCAATTATATATCCTATCAGGATATTACTTCAAGCTATGCAGCTTATCTATCAAAATTTTCCACTGAAGTGGAGCCTAGGAACTATGAAGAGGCAGTCCAGGATAACAGGTGGGTCGAAGCTATGAGACTAGAGATCAAGGCTTTAGAAGATAATGGAACTTGGAAATTAGTCCACTTACCAGCAGGTAAGCCTGTTATAGGGTGCAAATGGGTTTTTAAAATCAAGTATCAAGCTGATGGAAAGGTGGACAGGTTCAAGGCAAAATTGGTTGCTAAGGGTTACAATCAAACTGAGGGAATTGACTATCAAGAGACATTCTCACCAGTGGTGAAAATGGTTACAGTCAGGTCCATAATCTCATTGGCTGCTGCTAAGCAATGGGTTATATATCAAATGGATGTTTTTAATGCCTTCTTGCAAGGTGATTTGTTTGAAGAGGTGTATATGGAGTTGCCCAAGGGGTTTAATGTACAAGGAAAGAATCTTGTTTGTAAGTTGGTTAAATCTCTATATGGACTTAAACAAGCTTCTAGACAATGGAACGCAAAGTTGACAAATGCTTTATGTACATCTGATTATACTCAGAGTCACTTAGACTACTCACTATTTACCAAGAGAAGAGGACCTGGCCTAGTCATCATCCTTGTATATGTGGATGACTTATTGATCACAGGTAATGATGCAGTTTTGATAAAGGAGACTAAGAATGTGTTGCATAGTCACTTCAAAATCAAGGACTTGGGAGAACTTAAGTATTTTTTGGGCATTGAATTCATCAGATCTAGCAAGGGGATAGTGATGAACCAAAGAAAGTATGCCTTGGAGCTGATTTCTGAAGTAGGACTAGCTGCTGCAAAGCCTGTCCTCACACCACTTGAATGCAATATGAAATTGACGAGTGTTGAATTTGATCAAGGTACTACTATCATTGATGAGTTGTTTATGGATGTGAACAAGTATCAACGACTTGTTGGGAAGCTATTGTACCTCACCAACACACGGCCAGATATTGCTTTTGCTGTACAATCCCTGAGTCAATTCATGCAGAGACCCAAGATGTCACATTGGGAGGCAGCATTGAGGGTAGTAAGGTACATCAAGAGTGATCCAGGAAAGGGGTTGTTATTGAGTTCAGTTTACAAATCTCACCTTACAGGTTTTTGTGATGCAGACTGGGCTGCTTGTCCAAACTCTAGAAAATCTGTAACTGGTTTCTTATTGAAGTTTGGTGATTCTTTGATTTCATGGAAGTCGAAAAAACAAAGCACAGTATCTAGGAGTTCTGCTGAGGCAGAATACAGAAGCCTGGCAACCTTAACTGCAGAGATCGTTTGGGTAGCCAATTTATTTCACGAGTTGGGAGTCAAGTTACATGGGCCAGCAACTGTCTTTTGCGATAGTAAGGCTGCCATTCAAATAGCTGCTAACCCTGTATTTCATGAACGTACCAAACACATTGAGATCGATTGTCACTTTATTAGAGAAAAAATTCAACAGGGTCTGATCAGAACCACTTATATTCCTACCAGAGAACAACAGGCAGATTTGTTGACTAAGGCTCTGGGAAGGATTCAACATGATACACTTGTTACCAAGCTTGGATTCTTGAACTTGTTCAATACATCCAGCTTGAGGGGGAGTATTGGAATTGGTTAACGAATTAGTTAATTAATTAAAGTAGTTGATTAGTTGATTAATTGTAGTTAGTTAGAAAGTGGGGACCACAATTTGTTAGTCGGTTAGTATTGTATATATAGCAATGTGCACTGTAAACTCTTCAGTTAGTTGAAATAACATTTTTCCATTTTCTCTTCTTCTCTCAAACTGATCTATCGTTCATATCATTGAATTGTATTTTCATCAGCGTGGACGGCTGTTTGGTTGTTGACTGATTGTTTGATAGTGAACAGTAACTGGGTGATGGGGAGAGAGAAGAAGCAGCCATGGCATTGTGGTGATGGAAGGCTTCATTGCTCAAGCTCCGGTGAGCTCACCCGAAAACTAATGGAACAAAAATCTGAAAATTGGTCTGCACGCTATTACATAGTAGGGGTTTACCTAGTGCATAAAGTGCTCACTATAGAGTATTCACCCGAAGGAGAAAAGCTATGACAGAGATTGTAGCAGCGGCACGTTATCTGGGTTCCAAAAAAAAAATTGAAAATTATTTACTTAAATATAAAAACTATTCACCATCTTTTTTATTTTGAAACTAAATAAAGATTATATAATCAATTTAAATCCACTCATTCTACAAAATTGTGGACTATCAAAATCACGAGCTAATTAGATATATGTGTATGCAATGTATTCTTAAACACTGCTAAAAATATTAAAATAAATGTAACCAACCACATGTAACAAGTGTAATTTAACAAAAATGATGATTCAATGAAATTGAAACAATATTTTGTTTATGTGCAACCGGACTGTGACAAAAACAATAATAATCAAAATTAATTGATAAATTTTTTAATATATTCATAAATAAAGATAATTATCGATAAACCACATTAAAATTACAATATATGAATTTTTTTCAACTGTTTAACGAATAAAATACTTATAAGCAGAACTTTGAAAATATCATAACAAAATTGAATTTCAACTTAACGGTTAATTCACCATTGTAGCATTTCTTTGATATTTGGCAAGTTGATAATCATCTTGAATTGTTGTATCCAATCGTATAATTTAATTTCTAAGTTTAATTTGATTTGATGTTGAAAGCTGGAAAAGGAAGGTAATTTGATTGTGATGGTTATATAATTGGATTTGGTTACTCTAAACTTTACTTCGGTTCTTACAACACTAGATATAGGACCCCGTGTCAGTACGGGGCCCAATATATATTATTTTTTTATTTTAATTTATGTCATATTATGGAATTTCAGAAATTACTGAAATTTTTATATGATTTTAAAAATATTTTAAATTTTTAGCTATTGTGATCTGTAGTATTTTTTTTAAACATGAAAATAATATTTATTACTTTGTTTGTTCTAATTTATGTGGCACACGCAGAATTTCAAATATTAACCATTTTTTATATGTCTCTTTAATATATTAAGTTGTTAATTATTGTATTTTTTAGTACATTTTGAACCTAATTTTTTAATAATATATGTTATTTGCCATGTCCCAATTTATGTGGCATTAATTGATAGATTTGCTGGAGTCGAGAGATTTATTTTGTTAATTATTGTAATTTATAGTTTCTTTTTCATCAATTTTAAACAATATATGTTGTTAATTGATAGATTTTTTGGAGTGGACTATTTTTTTTATTAATTATTGTAATTTATTGTTTCTTTTTCGTCAATTTCAAACAATATATGTTTATTATATAATCCATTTTATGTGGTACCAATAGAATTTAGAGAGTCAATTAAATTTTTTATATAAGTTTTAAATGATTAAGCTGTTAATTATTGTAATGTATAGTATTACTTATATTATTTTTAAATATATTTAAATATTATATGTTATGTTTTTTATCCTAATTTATATAGCATTGATAGAATTTAAAGTGTCAAATAATTGTTAATTATTGTAATAGATAATATGGAGTATTTAAGTCATTTGCAGTATAGTAATTAATATCTAATATATAATATGTAGTATTTAAGTGGAAGGTGGTGGGACCCACTTATATAGTTTGATAAATATATTGGATATTAGTAGTGATTTATAGTATAGTAATTAATAATATATAATATGGAGTATTTAAGTGGAAGGTGATGGGGCCCACTTATATATTTTATAAATATATTGGACATTAGTAGTGATCTTATTGGAACATTGATAGTCATTCCTAGATATTATAATGTAAGAATTTTTAGAACAAGTTACTTGCATATACTGGTCGATAAATTTTTTTCAAGAAATATGTTTTTCATTTAACAGCTCCATCCCATCCTAAATATTTTTGCTTTCCTTGCCTGATATAATAGCTTCCCTTTCTTGTACATTAGCTTTCGTCTCATCTTCTTTGGATCGATGGGGCAGATTCAAAAAACAACGAGTCTTAAGCCAACTCAAAAATGCAAGTGTGGCGTCCAAATGACTCATAGGAGGGGGTCTTCATGCACAAAAAGAGACAAAGATTAATAACCAATCATGACAAAACTAATCCTCATCTGGATCCCTCTCTCTCTCTTTCGTCTCCTCTTTTCTATCTTAAAACAAATACAAATAGTAATAATTAATTATACAAATATAAATGTTAATAGTTAATGATACAAATATATAGATCATTTTCAGTGATACGAGCTACAAAGACATATGACAGCGGATTAATACTAATACATATAAGGCAACAAATACAAATACAAAAGCCAAGAAATACATATATATATATATATATATATATATATATATATATACACACAAAATACACATGGCAACAAATGAATACTGTCTTTCAATGATACAAATACAAATACACATGAATATAAACGGCAAATGTTATGAAATACAACGTTGATACAAATTGTATTTCGTCAATACACTTGAACTTGATACAATTGTATTCCTTATTACATATACATACTAGTTACATATATAGAACTATACAACACATACATAAATTATATTCGTTAATACAATTGTGCTCATTGATACAAATACATGCTAGTTCAAAATATATAATTATCCTGCATATATACAAATACAACTCGCATCTCTCCTCTCTCCCAAACCCGCCTGCTTCTC
Source organism: Solanum stenotomum (assembly GCF_019186545.1). Classification (NCBI taxonomy): domain Eukaryota; kingdom Viridiplantae; phylum Streptophyta; class Magnoliopsida; order Solanales; family Solanaceae; genus Solanum; species Solanum stenotomum. The sequence goes on from NC_064284.1 coordinate 28,810,009, forward strand.
TTCTCATTATAACATATAGGCTATAGCTACGAATCACAATTGAGCAAACTACAGCTACAGAGTCTTATTATATTTCTAGCATAAGCTATTTTTAACCTTAACTCTTTTTAAGGAACAGCCCAATTGCCTTATATTGGAAGGGGAAGAATCAACTATATATACTATGCAAAATTAGACCCATATTTATGAACTATATATATTATGCAAAATTAGACCCATATTTATGAACTATATATATTATGCAAAATTAGACACATTTATGAAATATACCAAAATGTTTCAGTTTACAAAATGTTACCGAAGTTATTTTCTTATGAAATATATACAAAATATTGGTTAAGGCCTGCAAAGTTTACTTAAAATTTTGCGTATGAAATTGATAAACAATATGTATATCTCATTTAAAATTACGAATTTACAAATGTTCTGTGTACGAAAAGTATATTTAACATGTACGAAATGTGCGTATCTCACTCAAGACTTACAATTGCACTCATCTATGTTGTGAATTTCACATGTTTTAAGCCACCAAACTGCTTGAGAGTTCCTTTCACATCCCCAACATTGAGCATGCACGAATACTTGATCTCTTTGATGATAATACTACAAATCACTAGTCAAACCAAAATTCCTCAGAAATTTCAGCTTTACTAAAACAACAATTCACAAATCATATAGGTCAAGAACAGCAGCATCTATCAGCACTCAGTAGTCTCCCTCTAACAGGCAAACATGCTTCAATGTTTTGGATTAAAGTTCCGGGGCCATAAGCATTACCATTATGCTACCCTAAGTTTTCTGAGTGCTCCGTCTAGCCCAGAAAATACATCCGCTCCTAAAATTCAAACCCCAGCCCTTTCACTCAAAACAGTTGAAAATAAAACATTGCATCCAAAAAACTACTCATTCAATTTAAAATTCAAGAACAATCTGCAAAACATGATCATACAGCAACCTAATCCTTTTGCCACTAAAGCAAGAAATTAAACTATAACCCACCAACGAGAAATTTTAAACATAACCAGTACATAATCCCTAACAAACATCTTAGACATATATCGCCAGCAGCGCATAAAAGAAAGCATGTAACAAACTGGAACTGACAAGTAGATAATTTATCGCTTTTTTGAGACACCAACAGTCTTTCCCCTGCGGCCAGTGGTCTTTGTGTGCTGACCACGAACTCGGAGGCCCCAGTAGTGACGTAAACCACGATGATTCCTGCAATCACCAGAGGATAAAAAAATAAGATAAAAAGGAAGTGCACAAATAAAGAAGGTTTTAAATTACTTCTACTCTACTACTACTTTTTTGACAAGGTACTTCAACTCTTGACCATATGTTTCCCTTATTTGCAAAATGCTGTGTGTATTCTCTTTATTTTGTTAATCAAAAGCTAAATGAATTATTTCAACAGCAAAAGCATAGGGTAAACTACCTGATCTTTTTCAGGCGCTCCAGATCATCCCTAAGTTTCATGTCAAGAGCATTAGAGGTAACTTGTGAAAACTTCCCATCCTTGTAATCCTTCTGCCTGTTCAAAAACCAATCAGGGATTTTGAATTGACGAGGATTGGCAACAACCACCATGACACTGTCAAGCTCTGCAGCAGTGAGTTCACCAGCCCTACAGAAAGGAGAAGCAAGAAGAACTCAGATTAAATTTCAAGAGATAAAATACAAAGTGGGAACGTCTTACAGAGCTGTTAACTCATGATACCCTTGTATGGCGGAAAAATGCATGACGTGAGCAACAAACTACAGGTATAAATCAACCTACACAGAAATCTCAAAGACTATGGACAGGAATATTTTCAAGCTTCCACTTCATTTTATTGGACCTCCGTTAAATGTATAGTGCTTTAGTTTTGACTAGGAACCAAATTTATGAAAATAAGGGATATTAGTTAATCCAGTGGTCAATAATTAAAGATATGCATAATGCACCAAAATGGCCTATGAATCTTGTGGTTTTAAACATGCTATAGAATGTTAGATTTAAAGTGTTATCAAAATTAGTAAAAGGAGGTAAAAAAGGACATTTTAATTGAAAAGGAGGGAGGTAATAAAAAGGAATAACAAGGATGAACAATTTTCAATCAGCTTGAAACTGTTCTTTTTCAGAAAATGTAACAAAAGGAAATATGGGGTCAGTTGAACCTGTAATCACAACTTAAAACTGATGTTAAAGTCAAAAAGAAGTTGTCCTGGCATGTACATAGAACAGGAAAAAAAACACTTAAGATCGGGCTTTTTCATAATCACTGCCAAAATAGATGGAGAAGGCAATATGGGAAATAAGAAAGAGCAATTCTTTTGACAAACAACTTTCTTTCTCCAATACTCTTAGATAGTCACCCTGGTCCCGAAGAATAACACCATAGACCAGGTTATAAACCAAATCAATCATTCTCTATTAGAACACAATTCCCAATTCATCAGTCTTCCCAACAATCCACCACAGACAAATCAATCATCTTCATTCATGCATCATGACCACAATGATGCCTCGTTACTAAATTGCAGATTAACAGTCCTCAAAGTAGTACAAGGAACAGCTTTGCATCTATGTCCCTAAGCCTATTGGTTAATAGAGAATTAAAACCCAAGAGATGCACTCAACCAGAGTGTTATATGGAAGGATAAAAATCAACTACAAATAATACACAAAATAATATCTGCAAACGATAAAATGCACACACCTAGAAACAACAGTAAAGTTCTATTTCTGACAAATCAATAAATCGAATAGTGAAATGCATACTATGATTATATGACCGAGACAGTTAACTTAAAGGATAAACAGAAACAGTAAGGGCATTTGGGAATATACTAGTTGAAAGGGCTAACCTCTTGTTCATGTCGATATCGGCTTTCTTGCAGGCAATATTGGCAAAACGACGGCCAATACCTTTAATGGAGGTCAAGGCGAACATGATCTTCTGCTTTCCATCGACGTTGGTGTTTTGCACACGAAGAATGTGCTGAAACTCTTCATTCGCAACAAGCGACTGAAATTACCAACATACAAAAACACCAAATTAATTTCAAAACATTATTAATCATAAAAGTGCGAGAAGAAAGAGTAGGTGTTTGGGTAAACCATTGCTAGCTTCTTCTGAATCTTCCCCTCTGCGGCGGCGGCGGCGGCTTCTTCAACTGATACGAACCTCCAAAACCCTACAGGCGGGGATTAGAGTTTTCCCTTTTTATATAAAATGAATGGGGTAATATCGTATTTACCACTACCTCAGGTCGCAGTATTTAACCAAAATTATTAAAAAAATTGCCTTTGATTAAAAGTTTTTTTTTTTTTTTTTTTTTATATAATAAACGAAACTGTTTTTTCTAAAATTATTATTTAATTACTTTTATAATATTGATTCCTAAAATATATCAAAAGAATTGTGAAAAATTAAGGACCCGTAAAGTATATGATAAAAAATATAATAGAAAAGACATAAAAGTGACACTTGAAGTTGTTTCGGATTTGCAAAAATACACATTAACTATGCAGACGTTCTATTGCCTCCTAAACAATTTCGAACTTATATTATTACATCATTTTTCGATCTGTCCCAAATTTTAAAAAGCAAATGTTATCACACATAATCATCATATGACACGTGTTAATTTAATTTGAAATATAATATTTTTTCATTTTAAGTTTTTCTTTATTTCTATCTCTCTTTCTTACTTTCTGACTTATTTTAATTTCATTTTAAATTATACTTCGTCTTCCACCTTCACTTTCAAGCTACCCTTCTCTCCATTTTCTTTTTTTTTTTCTTCTTCTTTGCCTCCCACTCTCACTCCACCCCCACATCAAGTAGAGTCCCTCCTTCATTTTCTTTCTTTTCTTTTTCTTCTTCTTCATTCAAACTCCTTTTTTTCAGTGCATTTTGTTTTATATAAAAAATCAACCTGTTTTCTAGACTTTATTGAGTTATTGGGAAAAATCAAAATTTTAAAGGTATCATCAATTAATTTATCTCCTTCTTATATAACTTCAAAATTATAAATTATAATTTTGAAAGAATTGATGAATTTCCTGAAAATTGGAAAAGCTTAATTGAAATTCAGATAAACAAAACTAAATGATACCTACTAATATCTTAAAATATAATGGGTATATCAAATTGTTTGAAATGTAAAAAAAAAATTATTTAGAAATAATTTTTAAATTGATGAGAGTTAAACTAAAAATAGTAAAAAGAGGGGGTGGGGGTGGAGCTACGACATTGAAAGTGAGAAGCTTCAATGGAGATGACAATGAATTTTTTAAGAAGAAGGGAGTAAGAAAAAGAAAAAATAATAAAGAAAAACATATGGTCAGAAGCACCAGAATCAAGAATCCATTGATCCTGGGACGAAGACTGTGCAACATAAGCAAATGAGTTACCAGGTTGTATTGTGCAAGTAGGTGATGATTGTTGTCTTGATGTTTGATACTGAAGGTGGTCATTATAGTTTGCTCCAGTTAAAGTGATAGATTGAGATGATTTATCCATTATGTGAATTTTTTTACCAAACTAAACCATTATTTAAAGCAATTCATCAAACTAAGACGTTTTTCTAAAATTTTCAAAACTAGTATAAACGTATTCCACAATAACGTTTTAGGATATATTTTATTTTTAAAAAATTCAGTTGTTTGCTGACGGCGTTAGATTGAGAAACATTACTCACAGTAACGTTTTACACTAAAAACGTTACTCACCGTTACGTTTTATAATGTGACTTTGAGTCACGTTTTACTCCTAAAACGTTACTCACAGTAACGTTCCTTAAGAATCCAATCACGCAAATATAGCTATAAAATGTTACACTCAATAACGTTTTACCTTTAAAACGTGATTGTCACTTACGACACTGTGAGTAATGTTTTTATTATAAACCTTAAATGTGCTACCGAAGTGAAGACTAACTTGTTGTTTTTTCTAATGTTTATATAAAGAATTTAATTTCTTCCCTTTTTCTTTTGTTGTTAGTGTCCCGCCTATTTACTCCTAAAATTGCAAGTCTCTACGAAGAATTTTAATTGAGTTTAATTGTGCTACCATTTGCTTTCTTCACTTCGGTGGCGTTTGCTTGATAGCTTTTCTCGGAAGTGTTCGCTTGAACTGCTTTTTCATTTACCTCTTTTTGAACATTTCCAACCTCAATTTGACTAACTACTTTGTTAGTGCAAACTCAGTTTATTCGTTTATGAAAATAGCTTCTTCATCTTTTCTAAAAAAAAATTTTGTTTGAATAAGAAAAGAACACAACTAGCATCCTTTTTTGCCTATTTACAGAAAATCTTTCATCAATCCTCCTAGCATTATTTCTATCTCTTTTAACTTCATCAGACCAGCTAGGACACAATAATAACTATTAAGTCATGCAAGATGCAGGACATAGCTAAACACATGACTACATGCAAATAGAAGTATAAGCATGACCACTTGTTTCCAACGTAATTGCAAGACATAAGAATCAATAATTGCAATGAATTCCTTTCATATAACTGAGATATTGATATAAAATGTAAAAGGACTAAAATTTGAAGGAATCACAACGTAATTACAAAAGGACGAGATAGTATTTTGAGAATATACGCTTAGTAACCACTTTGTAGCTCTCAAACAAGTAAGGCATGTGCTCGTATCCAAACAAAATCGTGTTAGCTTTTTGCGCAACCTCAATAGATCAGTTCTGCATAAATTTGGACTTAATAGAGAATTTTTGTCAAATAATACATATAAAAAAATTAAGATAATGATATGACAATATTTTTTTCTAAGCCAACTGAACACAATGTCGATTTTTTAACTATAATATAACTTACAGTACTAAAACTACTTGCACAATGTTGATCTTTTGGTATGTGTTCTAAAACTTTTTTGGCATATTAACAGAAGACATGTCAGTTATACTTGAGCTAATACAAACATACACCCTTAAATAACAATGACTTATCATAGGAAAAATGTAGACCGCAGCTCCAATCAACAATACCAATTATGCCTTAGTCCGAAACAAAAATTGTGTGTGGCTATATGAATCATCACTTGCCATGTTTCTCCATTTACATTTATGATAAACTCTGCGATAACTCCAACTGCTCCTCCATGCATCTTACAATAAAATTCTACAATAAAGAGAGGTTGCACCCTAGTAAGATGGTAATTGAATACAACTGGTCACTGCTCCAACTTGGTTTAACTACTTACAATAGGAAAACTTTAAAACTATATGAATTATCAGTGACCATGTTTCTCCGTTTTAATTATCAATACATCGTTGATTTTTCTTATTCTTTAGGTGAGATTTCTACATATCATAAACAAAGGAATGCATCTACCTAATCGAAAATTTCTATCATTTAACAACCTGAAAGAGATTCAACTAAGGGATTATAATCAATTGTCTTGCTAGTTCCAAGCGAGCATTTATCATACAAACATATATATGATTTTTTTAAGACTTACCAAGTAATCAGGCGCTCCAAGCCATTTTACGTCATTACTTACAAGAAATAGCTTCATGAGTAAGTCACAATGACTTTTTCACTCAAATCCTCGGTTGGAGGCAAGGTCTACCTATAAACAAAAATGCAGAAGTAGTTATCTCAAGTGTTATAAAAAGGGAATTTGATGCTACATACACTAAGGTACTCACTACTGACTGTCTGATGGCAACACTCATTCATAAGTTCATCATTTGACTCATCAACAGGCAAAGCAGGATCAATGTATTTTCAATTAAACTAGTCACTTAGACACTATATTTTCTCCATTTAATGACCAGTTGAGCTAAGGTAACAAACAAATTAAACTATCAGTTAAACTATTTTCTCCATTTTCAATTGCAGTTTCACGGAATAGTACTTAATACTTATTAGTCACTGAGTCAATAATAGGCTTCATTAAAACACCTTGTTTTCCTCCATTACAAGACAATTGAAAAGCTAAGAACAGTAAGCTTACTTGTAAGTCTTCGCCTTGTGATTTATCCTTTGCTTTTTTTTTGTTATTACAGTGTCTTTGTTACCTTTTGTTTTTATCTTTATACCATGCTGGTTAAGATGGTGAGTCTCTAGCAAGTAAAAATAATTTTTCAATTATTCAAACAAAAAAAGAGCAGTTTTGTTAAGAAAATGATGTAAAGATTTCAAAATATCAATCCAACAAAGCTAGGAAAATTTTTACGCTTCTTCTTTACTGTCGGTTCCTCACCTCCACTTGCATTCTTGAAATAATTACCATCCATTTCATCATTGGCATCATCCAACTCATTACCTTCTACATCACGGTTGGAGTCCTCTAAATTATTCATGGCATCAGGGGTTTCCATGGGCATTGGCACAGGCGATGAGGTAAAATTTGAGACATTCTTAAAATGTTGAGGCTGATAACTACCAAAGACATTCTCAAGCGACGAAAGACTTGGATCCCTCAATACTTATTGGTTGATGTCATACCAGATGCTACAAGATTGAATTCCTAAGTGTGGGCCCCTTGAAGTAGAACCAATATCACAAGTTGTTTGATTATCTTTTGAGGCTACTTTGTCCAATTCAATATGAACTCGTCCTCTCTCAATAGCACGTGCCCTCATACCAGAAACACCACATTTTCCTTGCCTACGAACAGGGATGTAAATGGTCACCTTTTGATTCTGCGCCTTATGGTCAATTAACGCATGAGGATGGTATAAACATTACCAAGTTTCTGAGAGGGAAAAATTACTCATTACTCGTGCAACTGATTTTCTAGAAAAGATTCTTTTTCAATGTTCACTTTACAACATACATGAATCTTCTAAATATAAACCCGACATACAAGAATCAAAGTTATTTGATTGAATCTATTTAGAAGTATTCTACAAAACAAAAACGATATAAATACGAGAAGATAGGAATTCTAAAATCCAAACATTTCTTCTACTATTTTATAAGGAAAAAACATACATCAAACAAATAAAAAATACTCTATTCCAAACTATATACTACTGCACGTCCTCTGAAAAATATAAAATTACAAGACAGCTAGAAACCATTACATTACTGAGTACTAAACAGTCATTTGCAAAAAAAAAGGGAAAATGCATAAGTACCCCCAGCCTATACCCGAAATCTCAGAGACACAATTAACCTTTACTAAGGTCCTATTACCCCCCTGTACTTAATTTATCTATAATATTCTACCCCTTTTTGGCCTACATGGCATTATCCTTGAAAATTTTGTCAACATGCGTTGGGCCCACAAGATAGTGCCACGTAGGCCAAAAAGGGGTACAATATTACATATAAAATAAGTTCGGGGGGTAATAGGACCTTAGTAAATGTTAGGTGTGTCTCTGGGATTTCGGGCATAGGCTGGGGGGGTACTTATGCATGTTCCCAAAAAAAAATGATTGATCCGCCACTATACTAAGCCCTCTAGAAATCGCAAGAATTGAAAATGGAGTTGTAAGGGATGGAAATTTCTTGAATCGTTGGTAGCATAAGGGTTTTAGGTAAATGAATTTGAAATTGGGGTGACAAATAATTGAGGTATTGAAAACGACGTTGTTTATTTGAGTGGCTCGACAAATAATAGACTTGGGCCTAGGTTACGTATTGGGCTAAAATGTAACTCATAGTAACGTTTATTCATTTAATGTCGCCAACTCCATCAATTTTTATTCTGTTGAATTTTTAAAATAAAAATATTCTAAAACGTTACTGAGAAATACGTTTATACTAGTTTTGTAAAAAAAAATTATAACGTATTAATTTGGTGAATTGATTTAAATAATGGCTTAGTTTGGTAAAAAATTATGAGCTCTTTTGTTTTGTCACAAAAAGAAGTAATGGAAAAAGGAAGAGTTGACCAAAATAATCTATTAGTTGAATCAATTCACCAAAATGATCGAAATTTTACCAAACTAGTATAAACATTGTTGGTAGTAACGTATTATGTTATGTTTCATTTTTAAAAAATCAATGGAAAAATACGTTACTGATAGTAATATTTTAGGCTTAAAATGTTATCGTCGGTAACGAGTCTCTACAACTCTGCCACATGAGAATCTCTATACCAAATACGTTATCAAGAAGCACGTTTTAAAGGTAAACGTTACTTCAAGTAATGATTCTGTCGAATCAAATCACATGTTTGTCTTTTAAGAATCTCTGTATGAAATGTGATGTTAAAGTCGTTATGTGTGTCACGTTTTAAAATTAAAATGTTACTCTGAGTAATGATTATATCGAATCATGTCTACAGAAACGTAGTCTTGTTGATTTGATCTATCAATAAAATGTTACTATAAGTTACATTTGAACTTTAAAACGTGACTGACAGTAACAACAAAATGCTAAAGTGTTCCCTTTACAATTGACCACAGATTATTATAAGAAATGGTTTGTGTAAATGTTTAGCACATTCCAACATTTTTCTACAAAGCTTCTGCTTATGTTCCCCATTGTTGATACAATATTCACAAAATTTTAATAGATATGACTTGTCAATATGTTGTAACATATTTATAAAAATATATTTTTAATAATTATAATGCATATTTTATTTTTGTGTGTAAATTTTTTGATGGCTAATTTTCAAGATAACGTGATGGTTGCATTGTATTGGGGTGGTGAAATAATCACAGAAGTGATTGGATTCATATATAGCGAATGTGCCAAAATGATTGTTAGCATGTCTATGGAATACACATGAAAGTAAACTTAAATGTTAGCCCGAATTATTATGTAACTTTTTCTTGGCAGCACACTTCAAAAGTGATGGTAAAGTTAACAAAACACATTTAAAAGTTCAAGGCCATCCTCTTTAATTAGAAGGGTACTAATATAAGACAAATCATCTTAGACTACACTAAGCAACAATAGAACTCGAGTTATGGAACGAGGATAGACATAAAGTTTTATTACAACTTTAATTAACAATTTCGTTCACTGGCCATGAAAGGAGTCCTTAAATCAAATCAAACAATACAAATAACCAGATAAAATCTTATGTTGGAATCCAATTTCATGGGCTGGTTAGTGGGTTCTTCAATTTATACAAGATAGAATCCTACTAACTATTCAATTCAATTCCTTTGTACAGAAAAATTAAACCTTGAACAAAGAAATTACCTCGAAATACTTTTGGCACTGAAAGAATTGTGAATCTCTTTTTCCGGCAACACTAACGGGAGAATCGAAAACGGACGTCGTGCATATGTTCTCTTCGTGAGGGGATGAAATATTGAATTGAAATTGAGTTTAGGGTAGGGTGAGGAAAGTACTGTTAAATTGAAATTGGGTAAAATGGGTAAATTGGATTTAAGATAGAAGGATCAAAACGACAATGTTTTAGTATAATAATTCTAAAACGTTACTAGTAGTAACGTATTCCCACTTAAATTCTAAAATGTTACTATTATTAACGTATCTCTACTTTAACGCCGTCCCCCGTTAGTTTTTGTCCGTTGCCTAGTAGAAATAAAATATGGCCTAATATGTTACTGTCAACAACGTTTATACTAGTTTTGTAAAGTTTTTTTTAAAAAAGTATTATTGTTGTAAATTGATTTAAATAATAGGTTATCTTGGTCAAAAATTCTGGAAAAAGAAAGAGATAAGACTCGATAGTTTTCTAATATGGTTGATTTTACAACCAGTTTATCAATCACTCTATTATTTTTCGTTTTTATTATTGAAATAGAAGAACATTCAGAGCGAGGGTTAAAAAAATAGTGGCTCCGATACCATGAGAAATTGTAAAGAGAAGAATAAGAATAGATACAATGAATTGAATTGATTGATCATTCTCTCAAGTTGGTGAGATTAAATAGTCGTTACAGATAATGTAAATAAGGCAAAAAGTTAATAAAATATACACAATCTCCTAACTGCCTAATTAAAGAGATTAGAGAATATTCTCAAATCAAGATTATTTAATCATACTTAGGGGTGTTCATGATTAAGTTTGGATCGGTTATTAGTTAAAAGCAAAAATAAACCAATTTAAATCGGTTTTTAAATTTCTAAACTAAGCCAAATCAAATAAAAAAAATAACCGTCGGTTTGGTTCGGTTTGGTTAGATTTTCTGTTTTTTACGATTCGAAAGTAATAAGTTTGTTGAGGACATACGCATCTCGATAGAGAAAAATACTTAGTACATGAATAATTCACAAATAAGCTATTACACGAACAAAGTGATTCATCCAATGTACCAAGTTTTAGAAACTAAAAAAATTCATTGTCAATAGCATAAAGTTGGTTGTAACACCTAGAAAATTAGTAGGTGAAACTAGAGCCTTACGTAAGAGTTTTAAAATTTTATGTGTGGTTTAGAGTTGTAAAATAACTCCCTTTACTTAGAATAAATGTTTTTAGGGGCTAAACGTCAATGTACGATCCCCCAAGGACCAACCAAGGGTCCTTGAGGAGGACCCTAAATTAGACTCCAAAATTTGACTAAGTATAAGTTCAAATGATGGTTGAAGGAAGGTGAAAGGCATCACTGCCCGTACAAGCACTCTTGAACTTTGCCTTAGTCGTATGGGCAAAAGGCATTGTTCACGTGAGGCTTCACGGAGTGTGAAGGCTTTCACTTCCCTTAGAAGCCCTCGTGAACACTGCCTTAGCCGTTTTTGGGCAAGAAGGCAGTTCACTTGAGGGTTCACGGAAGGTGGTAGACTCTACTGCTCGTGAATCCCCTCTCGTGAACACTGCCTAAGCCATTTTGGGCAAGAGGCAGTCCACGATGGGGTCCGCGGCATGTGGAAGCTTCCACGACTCGTGGGAGCCCTCGTGGACAATGCCTTAGATACAAAAGCCAAAGGCACAAGTCCACGTGAGGGACCACGACACGTGGAGCAGTCCACTGCCCGTGAATCCCCTGGTGGACTTTGCCTTAGGCATGGGGTTGTCCACTTAGGTGAGGGACGATTTTGTAATTTTTATTTTATTTAGTCCAATTAAAATGGGTATATTTTATATTACTTTTCAATAATTATATAAGGTATGTTAAGTAATTAAATACCTAAAACTAAATCATTCTCTCAAAGACCCAAATCAAAATCAAAAGTTCATCCTCCTTACAATATTTCTCTCTCTAAAAACCAAAAAAGAAGAAGAGTAAAATTGAAGCTTGGGCTGGAAGAAATCAAGGGGTTTTAATCAAATTCTTTGAAGATTAATCATCAAGGTATGGTAGTTTTCATCCACGGGTAGATTCCACACATGGAACCCCTTCAAAACTTGATTTCAAATCTTACAATTTCCCCAAAATGTAGGGTTTTAATTCAAGTAGCATGGATTCCCTTTAAAAATGTTTTTAATGGTTTAATTATGTTGGTTATGATTGAATTGATGTTTTATGGTTGAATTATGGTGAAATTCCTCCAAGAACCCATGGATTCCCTTTATTGCAAAATTGTGATCTTGATGTGGGTGATTGATTTTAGAAGCATGTAAATGGATCTTGTTTAGATTAATTTAATTGATTGAATTATATTATTACCCATATCTAACGTAGAAATTCTAGATGTTAGGTTGAATGTGATTTATGATCCTTGAAGGGTGAATTATGAGAATTGTACATGAATGTGAGAATTATGCATGTGCTTCAAGGTTTAATTTGAGAATGAAGATTCTATGATTATGGTGTAATTGTGGTATTGATTGAAAGGTCATTCTCCCCTATACCCTTACACATTATTATGCATGAATTATTATGACTATGATAATATTGTTGTGTTGATTGAAACGCTATTCTCATGAACACAATATGAATATAATGTGAAAGTTCTCCTCACACATTAATGATGGTTCTAAGGTTGAAAGTCCATTCTGACCTATTGAATCTATGAGCTAGTTTATGGGTTGTGTTGGATGGAGGGTAAGATACTCCTTCATGCATGTAAATTTGATTCAAAGATTAAACGTATAATTTTGGGAAATAATGCTTAGCACCGAGTGGATATGGAATATGAGGTAGAGGCCATCCCGTCATTTCAAAAGGTCGGGTTCTCTAAAGATAATCTCATGAGATGGAAGCTCCCCCGTCAATACAATAGGTTTGGGGTTTCTAGAAGCAATCTCTCTATCCCATAACTATGTGCCCACATAGGTCTTTAGCTAGTGGATCCACCTAAAAGCTAATACATTTAGTTCTACCTTAGGCAAGTAGGACATCTCTTTTCGGTGTGGGACATGACACCGGATTCCATGTAGCTCACATGGTCTATGTCGGTTAAGACTATTTTCCCTACATGACAAGAATATGGATATGACAAGAACATGAACATGAACTATACTTATGACTTCTCAATGAGTTCTACTTAATGTGAGTGGGGGTATGAGACTTCACTTATGCATTGCACAAGTAGGCTTTGGAAAATGGTTATGGTGTGATTTTATTATGCTATGAAGGTATATGAATTTATGCATGTATGATATGGATTGTTGCTATGAGTGACTTTCCTTGTTATAAGTTAATGAACATGAATGTTTCCTTGTTTATGAGCATTGGCTATGAATGAGGACAAGGTATGATATGTATGATTATGGTGGCCTAAAAGTGATACTTAGTATTAGATAGGATTATGGGAACTTGTCTATGCATTGCACAAGGAAAGCTTCGGGTTGCTTATGAATTGATTTGACTTATGTATTTACACTATTGTGCATAATGACTCTTAAACTTGATAAAATGCATGGTTTTAACTAAATGTCCCTTTTTGGCATGTTTTCAAGGATTTTATGCATGACTATCATACTGTCACGACCCAAGCCTAGGGCCTAGACGTGACCGGCGAATGGGGAACCTGAAGGAACCCCAAACAAGCCTCATAGCGTATCATTACACATCCTTGGTCGCGAAAGCAATTAAAATGACCATAAGCGATAAGCATAATCAAGGGGGAAATCGGGACTAAGGGAGCAAAAAAAAAAAACAGAATGATACATAAATATCATAGATGAGTCAAGCTCAAGCATAATACACAACTTGTCCAACACCACCTCTAAACATGGGTACTTAGCGGGGGCCAAGACAAACTATCGGGCTCACCCTCATAGTTAATACATAACAAAAAAAAAAAGGAAAAGTCTTATACATAGCAAAAGATCATAAGCAACGTCCCCAGAATGGAAGACTCACCAATAACCTCGATAGAAAATCGTATTAGCCACGCGGAGGAGGATGGTCAAGCGGTGCTCTGGTCCCTACATGGTGACATCATGTAGGCATATATTATGCATTAGTACTTTTGAATGTACTAAGTATATGGGATGCAATGCAATGCTACAATAGATGGACATCATAGGAAAAATGCATAATCATACTCGATAGATAGCATATTAATGAAATGATATGTATAATGATGCTTACATAAAAATCATATTTAGTGGGACGTAGGACATGTGTGGCGAGTGACCATCAATATAGTATTTCCAAGGCCTACCACCCCCTTGGAGAGGCGAAAGAGGTACAAACCCCTCAATATGGTTACTCGGGCCTACCACCCCCCGAGCTAGGGACCAAGGTACAAACCCCTCGATATGGTTATACGGGCCTACTACCCCCCGTACTAGGCAACCAAGGTACCAACCCCTCGATACGGTTACCCGGGCCTACACCCCCCGAGCTAGGCTTGGTCGACTCACAACACTTATATAGAGAAAATCATATACATGTGTCCATTTCATCGTCATTTCAGTAATTATATAACCATCCGACTCATAGGACGTACATTGGACCTTCCATTTCCCAAGAATTCTATAAATGAGCATTTTATCAAACACATGGTGGGCTATTGTTCATGTAAATAAAATCATAAACATCACATAATAATTTCATTTCATGATAATATGCAAAATAGACCATAATAGGGTGTGTAGTAGTAGTTCCATACTTCAAGAGTTTATAAATAACCATAAGGACCCATAAACTTGAAGTAGTAATAGAGGATAAATGGTTGGACTTGTGGAAAGGAAGGTTTCCACAATCAAACCCACATACCTCAACTTTGGAGAATCCTTGATGAAGATTGGAATGGAGAATTGAAGCTTGAGATTGAGTCTTGAATCCGAAATTAGAGCTTGAGATGTTTGAATTTGGTTGAAGATCTTGGTGGAATTTTGGAGAGGGCTTAGAGAGTGTTTTTTGAGTGTTTTGAAGTTAGAAAAAAAATATGACTAAGTATGGTATATATCCCCTTTTTATAAAAGAAAACGTCCCAACACTTAGCCTAAAAAATGAGGCTTAAAAAAAAAACAGCTTACTGGAATTTGCAATTCTGCCCAGACAGGTTTTACGAAAATGGTCATAACTCCCTCATCCTAACTCGGAATGAGGTGAAACCAAGTGCTTTGGAAAGCTAACTCAAAGGGCTTTAATTTAATAGGTTGTGGCCCTTCCAGTTCCTTGCGTGCTAAGAGATATGCCCCTTTAAAGTTGACCCTCCAAATTGCATTTTTTTGCGATTTTCGAATTTTGATACGGTTGCTCTAAAATTCGGGTTAGACCCATTTCCCACTCAATTTGACCCCCTGAATAAGAATATGAAGTCGAATTTCCGAAATCATGCACGGATTTTGAGATATATGGAAATTACAATTATAGGTGTTTCCGAAGCACATTTTCGGGCATATTTTGGGGTCGTTTCACATACTTAGTGCAATTTTGTACTAACCCATATTTTCTACATTTTTCTATAAGTGTAGGTCCCGATTGTTGAGGTGTGCTTTCTTCTTGATCAAAGCTTGGATTGACTATTCTCCACGCTTTTGGTGAGTCCTCATGGTTCGAGGACGAAAGTTGTTCATTTCTAGTTTCTTCTACTTTTCCTTTGAGACTATGTTGTAAAGGGCTTAGATCCTTATTAATATTCAATTGTTATAGATGGCTTTTTGAGATAATGTCTAGACTTCCATATGGTTTTATGAAAAGACTTTGATTGTAAAAAGTTTTAATTATGCATCATATCTATGACTTTATGTTTATGATATGCTAAGGGCTTGTATGAAACCCCTCCGGGGTTGAGTACGCCGTGTTACATCTAGGGGATACCCCTGGGTCATGACATTGGTTCAATATTTTGGAGATCTCAACATCTTATCAATAGACTTTTCAATAAAATTACACCTTAAAATATTGAGAAATTACTTCTAAAAAAACAATCAATATTTCATAGTCAAAACTAATCAATTACCATCTTCTTTAGCTTGAGTTTTAAATTATTCAATGTTGCGTTAGAAAATTTTATAAAGAACAAGAAAGTGTGATCTTTAAAGTAATGAATATTGAGGGATTTAGACTTAAGATTTTAATAGTTGGGCAAAAAATTTAAGTGTTGGGCTTCAGAAAATAGTAAAATTAAAGACTTAGGTTGATTAAAATTTATCAAAATACTTATATTTTATTTATAAATAATTGTAAAATTTATATATATAACTTCTTGGTTAGGTTTGGTTATTTTTGCGGTTAAGTTTTTGTAAAACCAAAATCAAACCAAATAATATCGATTTTTCAAAATTTAAAACCTAACCTAACAAAATCATACCAAATATTAGTTTTTTTAATCGGTTTGGTTGGATTGCGGTTCGGTTTAGTTTTATAACTATAACCATGAAGAACCCTAATCATACTATATTTAAATACTCTCATATCTATACTATCCAAATATATTATAATTAACAAATTTGATACGTCATGGGCCACCTAAATCATTATAGACTGAGAGATATGGTCGTTTGAAGTTGACCTTAGTTTAAACTTAAGCTTGAAACTGAATCGATAAGGATACTTTCAACTTACTTGATAGGGACATTGACCTTACTTCATAACTAATGCGCTCATGTATCCTAACCCTATGACGAATGAGATTAGTATACCGTTACCACATATATTTTCAATAACAACGGAATAAATCATTACAACTTCAAGCAATAAAATAAATCGATTGGCCATTTTAAGTAAGTAACTCTTAATCACAAAAAAAATTCACTTGAAATGGTCTTTCATAGTCGTTAGTGGAGGTAATGTTTTCGGTGGATCCTCTTGACCAGAAGGCAGCAGACTAGATTATTCCATGTTCATCAAATGTCAATCAAAACTTTTTCTTTTCAACCGTATGTCATGATTAAATCAGTATAACACTACTATGAACTCCTTGATGGCAATCTTATCCAGTTGTTTCATAGATGCTCAGTTGTTCTAGCAATATGGCAGGTTGCAATAATTGTTGGTGGAAGTAATATTTTTCGTGGATCCTCATAGACAGGAAGTAGTGGATTGGATCGTTCATCTGCTTATATTGGGTATGTTTGCTATTGTTTTTCTGTTGATTTCAACTTTAAAAAAATTAGTTTCAAATTCTTTCAAAAGTTAAATCTCAATCTTTTATCCTTTAAATTTTGGGTTAATATGACACTTTCTCTTGCTCAAAGAGAACTTTCTACACTTAGTCATCTTTCATGTAACCGTGTATATCACTGTCAATTCAAGGATGTAATGGACTTTTTATCTTATAAAGAAAAAGATGGTGTAATGTACTTTTAAGTACTTTGTAATGTACTTAAAAAATCAGTGGCTCTGATATC
Organism: Solanum stenotomum; assembly: GCF_019186545.1. Classification (NCBI taxonomy): domain Eukaryota; kingdom Viridiplantae; phylum Streptophyta; class Magnoliopsida; order Solanales; family Solanaceae; genus Solanum; species Solanum stenotomum. The sequence continues at coordinate 28,827,591 of NC_064284.1, forward strand.
ATGAGAAGTTAAATTAATAAGAAGAAGAGAGACTGTGAATTGAATTGATTGATCATTCTCCCAAGTTGATGGTAATAAATAGTTGTTACACATAATGTAAATAAGGAAAGAAGATAATAAAATATTACACAATCTCCTAATTGTCTAATTAAAGGGATTAGGGAATATTCTCATATCTAAACTATTTAATCATACTATATTTAAATATTCTCATATGTATACTATCCAAATATACTATAATTAACAATTTTGATACGTCATGGACCACCTAAATCATTATATGTTGAGAGATATGATCGTTTGGAGTTGACCTTGATTTAAACTTAAGCTCGGAACTAAATGGATAAGGATACTCTCATGCCTCATTTGTTTCATGTCTGAATCTGAATACACATCTGAATATTAAGATGTGCATTAAGATCTAGATGTATAAATCTGAATACACATCTGAATATTAAGATGATGTCTCTGAATCTGAACACTGAATTATTAGGACAGTTTGTTTTTAATATCTAAATGTGCATATGTAATTAAACGCTCAATAAAATATTATAAAACCCTCATTTTAGTAAAATCATTTTTTTTATATAAAAAATAATATTTTGAATATTTTTATTGTAACAAGGTAATATGATTTATCTTTTAAGAATTTAACATTAAGTTATATCATTAATATGACTATTCTTTGAACTCAAAAACTTTGAGAATCTAATATAATGGAATGTAAAATAGTTTATATAGAGTACTAATATATTGTTTATGAAAATATTTTATTTTATAATAGACATTTGTTATTGTTATCGATCAAATAGTATACTTTCTTATTTTCTGGAACCGTGCTAAATATTGTACCATGAGAGTGCTTATCAATTCAAATATATTGATTAATTTATGAAAGTAAAAGGTGTATATTAAGTTAATAAGAATAAAGAAAATTATAACGGTAATCATGTACTTAACATTAATTAAATAAGAAAACAATGTGACTTTTATGACTTGTTGTGATGTAGTTGAATTAAAATAGAAGTCTTATTTTTGAGTCTTAATGGTGTTAAGACTGTGTTACAGATCTGAATAATGAACTGAATCTAAATAATTAAGATTCAATCCTAAAAAACAAACACACTTAATGAGGCGAATCTGAATGATTAAAATTCAGACCCCCACTAAGTGCAAACAAATGTGACCTCAACTTACTTTGTGATAGGGGTAATTTTACAAGCTTAATGCATAACTAGTGCACTCATGTATCCTAACCCTATGGCGAATGAGATTTGTATACCGCTACCACATATATTTTCAGTAATAACAGAATAGATCGTTACAACTTCAAGCAATATAATAATATATTTTGGCCAGTTTAAGTAATAAATAATTATTTGATTATTTTAGGTTATAAATTTTGACCCAATTGATATTTTATCTAATTTTTTCCATTTTCAAATTACGAATTTGAAATAATCATTTAATTGTGAAAATTCTCACTTTAAACTATTCACAAAAAATAAAAAGCAACTCTAATTATATTGATGACCAAATAAAATTGTAATTTTCAAATATCATTTTCACTTTAAAAATAAAAACTTATCTTTTCAAATTTCACAATGTCAAGGCCAAACAGTCATAAAAAACAATTTTGATTTTTAAACATCATTTTTCACTTTAAAACAAATCATGTACTTTTTTCAAATTTCAAAAATGCCGATAAAAATTTAAGAGTCAATTTCCTAAATGGTCACCCAAGTTTAGAGAGTTGCCTTAAAATATCATTTATGTTTCATTTAGGACCAAAAAATCACTCAACTATTACTATTTTCCTCCAAATATACTTGACACTTCAAAAGTCTCACTCTCTCCTAGTTGACATGTCATGTCATTAAAGTCTTTTTTTTTAATAATAGACTAATTTGATTCATTAAACCCATTTAACTAAAATAATGATCATATTAGTTTTTTTAAAAAGATATTAGTTTATTAAGAATAAATCTTCATACTTAAGAATCTTTTATTATAATTTTTTTTTTATGTTATGAAGAATACGTTTTTAAAATGTACTATAATATCATCAATTTGAATACTTATAAACATATACATTCAAAAAAATATCGATATACAAATCACTCATGAATGCTACCTTATATCAATTAGTCATAAATTTTATAATGAATCAATAATATTAAATGTCAATTAACTATTACAAAAATTAATTGTGTATTTTGAAATTCATGCTTACAATATTTTTTTCTTGAAAAAAAATAGAACGTGAATAATATTATTACTATTTTTTATCCAAAAAAAATAGATACCAAATATCTCAAAAGTCTCATTCTATTCGAGTTGACATGTCATATTATTAAATCATCATTTAAAAATATAATAGACCTATTTAATTCATCAAACTTATGTCTCTACAAAACAAATATATAAATTACATGAGAATTTATGAAGATTATAAAAAAAAAATTAAAAACTAATTCCTTTATATTTTTTTACCAAACAAAATTCAATGAAAAAAGGTTTGTGTGCAATTAATACTTGGTAATTTTCAAAATCCCTAAGTAAATTATTTGAAAATTTTAAGCAATTTTTTTCATAAAAGCATTCAAATAAATTTTTAACGTTGACAAAAAAGTTGGTAAGAAAGAGAAAATTATTATTTAATTTTTTTTAATTTTTATTCTTTTATTGCTATATTATATTATGTTTTAACTTATCGTACAATTTTTAAACACCGATATATATATATGAGATTGAATTGCCTATTTTAATTCAATAATATACATATTATATGAGATTAATATATTATTAAATAAAGATCAAAATTTTATTTTCTAATATAAATATTATTCACTTTCTATTTTCTTTTCAAAAAAAGATATTGTAAGATAGATTTCAAAGTACCCAATTAATTATTTTTTAATGGGAAAAAAGACAATTATGCCCCGAACTATCATAAATGGTATGTAGATACCCTCCGTCATACTTTTGAAGCATTGGTGTCCGTGCCATCCAAAAATTAGAGCATATATGCCCTTCACTCTAACGGAAGACTAAATAGGGACACGTGACACAATTTTATCCATCAATTCAATATTTAATAAATATTGAGTCGGTAGATAAGATTATGATACGTATGTCCATTAGTATAAAGGGTATATATGCTCTAATTTTTGGACGGCAGGGACACTAATGTCCCAAAAGTATGATGAAGGGTATCTGCATACCATTTACGATAGTTCGGGGTATCTTTGTCATTTTCCCCCTTTTTAATAGTTAATCGACCTTTAATATTATTGATCCATTGTATAATATATGATTAATTGATGAAAGTTGACATTCATGAGTGATTTATATATCAATATTTTTTGAATATATGTGTTTATAAGTATTCAAAATTGATGACATTATAGTAAGTTTTAAAAAACTATTCCTCATCGCATAAAAAAAATAAAAAATTAATTATGATAAAAGATTCTTAAGCATGAAAATTTCTTCTTAATAAACTAATACATATACTTTTTAGAAAATAATAAGATCATTATTTTAATTAAATGAGTTTGATGAATTAAATAAGTCTATTTTTTTTTTTAAAAAAAAGGCTACAATGACATGACATGCCAACTAGGAGATGGTGAAACTTTTTAAGTATTAAGTATATTTGGAGGAAAATAATGATAGTTAAGTCATATTTTGGTTCTAACTTCTAAGTGAAACATAAATGATCTTTCAAGGGAATTTTTTAAACTTGGGTGACCATTTACGAAATTGATGCAAATTTTAATGCAACTCAAACTTTTTTTTTTCTTCCTTTTCGGTCGTTAGCAATGCAGCAAGTGATATTTTCGTCGGGAGTCGAGATATGTTTCAAAACCCCAAACATTTAACATTATCCAGATAGAACAGTGCCGTCTTGTAGAACAAGGGAAATAAGAAGGAAGTGGAATTATAGTTTCCCTTTTCCATGGCTATCTCTACATCCTTTTGCCGCCCCATTTCCTCTTTCAATGCTATCAGTTCACCGTCTCTCTGTTACTTCAAACCCTTGTACCACCACTTGAAACTTGATCCTTCTTTGGCCCTAGTCAAGTGTTGCTCCTCTCACATTGGACAATCTCCAGAACACATGAACGGCAGGTATTTTTCTCTTACAGTCGAGACCTAGGTTTACTGTTCTCTTACAATTGTGTAGATTCCCCTAATTGAAATTAATATTTAGTTGATTGTGGTGAAAGTAGCTTAAGATTCTACAAAATCTTTTGGCTGTTTGTACAATTCAATTATTGTGACAGGACTGTTGTATGTTGATAATGAATGTTAAGTTACGTTTACTTGAGCAAGTCAGTAGTGTCGGAAAGGTTTTGTTTTCAGTTTAGCTGATGATGGTCATATGGTGTGTGATGAAATGTATTAGTTGTATGGAATTGAATTTTATTTTAAGCAATTCAACTTGTACAAGTTGAGAGGTGGAATACCGTCCTTGAGTATTCAAAATGCATTGATAAATTTTCACTCTTAACTCTACTAACTTATAGTGAAAAGGTTATTCGTTAATACTTTTGTGGGTTCGTCAACCTGAGGTGAGACGAACAGATTGAACTGGGGAGAGGTGTGAGTTGTTGAACACTAGCACAACAGTTTTTGCATCTGATTTAGAAGGACTTGACAAACCTTTTACTTAATACTTGAAAGTAAGAGTAAAATTTCATAAATTTAGCAGCCTAAGTGCAACAGATGGGAGTCATTCATTCTATTCAGTCAGCTAATAAGCTTAGATGTTATATACTTTTCGCCGAATAGGCTAGTTATTTGACCTTTCTTTTTTCATTCACGGAGTAAATGTTTCACTGGTTGCAACAAGTGGAGTTTATCCTATTTACCTTGGATTGAATGCTTTAGTAGCAATACCAAAAATGTTTTACGTCCTTCCACTTTTAGTTATTTTATCTTGTCATGCTATTGATATTTTTTAGTAAGACCTTGATACTCTTAAAAATATTAACTTCCATTCTAACTAATGTGTGTCATGCAGTGTCACTTTAGATATAACTTAAAAGTCCCTAACAATAACCTGTTATAACATACTATTAAACCACTTATCTCTGTTGGCATTTAGTTATTTGTGCTTGCTTTGCATGAAGTTGTGTGTTCCTAATATCAGCTTCCTTGTGTTGTCTGCGTTCTGTGATAGGCAACCTGATTTATCTCCCATAGCTCCTTTTGGTGTCACGATGACAAATAATGGAACATCTAAACCATCATATAGATGGCGTAGGGTACTGCTTAAAGTTAGTGGTGAGGCACTAGCAGGAGATCAAGCACAAAACATTGATCCAAAGGTCAGAATAGTAGAACTGCTCACATATGTCCATGCCCGCTGTGTTGTTCTGTTTTTCTTTCTTTCTAGATTTCTGATCTTTTTTAAAGCTTTCATGTTGTTATACAGATCACAATGGCCATTGCGAGGGAGGTGGCAGCTGTCACTCGACTTGGCATTGAGGTAAGTTTTTTAATAAATCAAATACTTCTTTCCTAAAGATCCTATTCTTATATTATATGAAGGTGGTGCATCATCTGAAGGGTTTGGCTTTGTTTTATAAACTTTTTCTTTATTATCTATCTTTCTGATCCCTATTTTGAAGGATACTTAGACCTTCGATTTATTATTATTTTCTCTATAATTCATGGTCTGGTTGGAGCATTAACCTTGGGATTCTTATTGCAATAATTTGTACATTTTCATTTCTTGAGCTATCTGAAGTCAATATTTACCCAAATTTCCTACTTGGCAGTGCTCAAGATTGTTTTGGGGAAATTGAACTAAAATTATTGTAGTCATTTCGTTAAAATTCTATAGCAATGAATCTTTCTCGTGTCCAACAGAATTTGCAAATTGTTTATGTGATTCAACATATGAACCATTTGTTGATCTTCATATTTATTATTTGCTATTCTAACTTCTTGTTTCCAATCTTATGTCATGATTTAATCAGTAAATACTGCTATGAGCTCATTGATGGTAATCTGGGTATGTTTTTTCATAGATTTCTCAATTCTTCTAGCAACTGCGTAGGTCTATCATAGTTGTTAGTGGATGTAATATTTTTGGTGGATCCTATTGGGCAGGAGGTAGTAGACTAGATTATTCCCTGTTCATTTGATGTTCCATTGTTAATTTTCATATTTATCATTCAAACTTCTTTTCAATCGTATGTCATGATTAAATCAGTATAATACTACTAAGAGCTCCTCCTTGATGACAATCTTATCCAGTTTTTTCATAGATTCTCAGTTGTACTAGCAATGTGGCAGGTTGCAATAGTTGTTGGTGGAGGTAATATTTTTCGTGGATCCTCCTGGGCAGGAAGTAGTGGACTGGAACGTTCTTCTGCTGATTATATTGGGTATGTTTGCTATTGTATTTCTGTGTTGCGCAGGAAGTAGTGGACTGGGTAATATTTTGTAGTGTTGTTTGTGCAATTTAGCATGCTTTAGACAAGCATGCCTCGAACTTAAAGATGTGATTAGGTACACATTCTTTGATAGCTTTCAGAAAATGTACTTGAGGAAGCAAAGGGTGGTAGGAAGAGTTTTGATGGGTTCCTATTTCCTATTTCGGTATTTCCATAAAAGATGTTGATGTTGGACAGACTTGGTTGTTTTTCTCCTACATCAACTAGTGGTTAAACAAATCAGAATGGGGTTTCTAGGACCCCTTTTTCTTTTTAAGGCTTTGGTGTTGGTGACTAAAATTATGAAAAGGTGCTGAAAGGAATTAAGCACGTACCTGAATAGATGAAGATTTGGAGATCAAAGATGCTAAGAAAGAAATGTTTGGCAGCTTTTAACAGTGATTGTGTATCAAATACTTGCTACGTGCAGAGGCTTCAAAGTTATTGGCCAAATTCCAAAGAGGATTTTGATGGTTTTTGAAAGCTGAAGTTATGTAAAGACAGGACAAGATAACCCTTGAATTAACTGTATCACACAAGTCATATTCTTTTCTTATTTTACTTCAATATGATCTATACAAACTACAAAGTCCTAGTTACTCGGACATTTACTTGCAACTGAATGCTATTAAAAGTTAAAACTGGGGAGCTAAGCTGTACTCTAAACTATCTGAGCTGTATAGGATGCCCCTAGTGCGGATATCTGGCAATCGTTTTAGAATTATATCTCTTAGCCAAGATTAAATTCATATTATAGTGAGGACAGGTAGCATTAGAACTGATTAGAACATAAAACAAGATCAATTTATTTTTTTATAGATGTCAGTTTCAATCTAAGTAGGTTATGCCTGATATAAGCAGAATCTATATTTTGTCAAATGCATTTTGTTTTTTCTTGATATCTAATGGGATACAAATGCTTTTTTTAAAATTATATGAGCCTGAGATTCTGCAGAACCTGGTGGTACAAATCTTGTTTTCAATCCAAATGTTTTCCTTGTAATTTAATTCAAACCAATATTTGCATTGCTAGGGCCTGCAGACCTCCAGGCCGATATACTTGAAAACAAAGCTTTTGTTTAATACAGCTCTTCTGGAATGACAAGATCAGTTCTTTAAGTTGGTCAGATTGAAACCCTCATCTTTGCCTGAGTTTGAATGATGGTATCACATGTTGTTTAATCTGTCCTTTGATTTATCAGCGTGTGCTGAAGATGCATGGGAGAGAGATCACTTTGGGACTACTATTAATTAAAGTTTTATCACTTAACTTTCAGGATGTTGGCAACTGTAATGAATGCAATATTCTTACAAGCTACAATGGAGAGCATTGGAATCCCCACAAGAGTCCAAACTGCATTTAGAATGTCAGAAGTTGCTGAACCATATATCCGTAGAAGGGCTGTTAGGCATCTTGAGAAAGGGAGAGTAGTAATTTTTGCAGCAGGAACTGGAAATCCCTTCTTCACGACAGACACTGCTGCAGCTCTGCGTTGTGCAGAGAGTGAGTTCTACTTCTTCCTGATTCAGATGCTCTACATGCATGGAACTTTGACATACTTGCAAATTAAAGTGGATTCTGCAAAATATCTTTCTTCCTTCCTAAATTGGATTAAAGAGAAAACAAAACTAAGAAGAAAATGTTACAAGGTCACTATACGCCTTAAACTGTCCTATATTTTAGAAGTACATAATGGAGTGGATAATGACTAAAGTTCCTTCAGAGGTGGGTTGGTAATTTTCTTAAAATCATTCATGGATCATGTTGAAAGGAAGAAGTATTACCCAGGGTGTTATGTAATAGAAGAATGCCTACCAAAGTGAAAGGTAAGTTCTACGGAACAGTTATATGTCCGACAATGTTTATGGCAGTGAATGCTGGGCCTCTAAAGTCCAAAATATCCAAAAGACGAGTATTAGAGAGTTGCAGATGCTAAAGATGGATGTGCATCCATACAAGATTAGATAAGATTAAAAATGACCACATTAGATAGAAGGTGCAAGTAGCATGCATTAGGATAAACTGAGATAGTTGCTTGAGATGGTTTAGTCATGTCCTGCATAGACCTACTGATGCACCTCTTTGTAGGTGTGAAAGTATGGTGGGTGATGATGTTAAAAGGATATTAAGTAAACCTAAAATTACATGGAAGAAAGTTGTCTCAAGCGACCTACAATTTCTTGAAATCAATGCAGACTTAGGGAAAGATAAACCACAACGGAAGAAAAAGATCCATATAGGTAGTATCTACCCATTGAGAATAGGTTTTAGTCTTGTTAGTACTTTGATTTTGAATTTATTGCTGTCGCAGGAGTATTTTGATCTTATTATAGATTTAGATGCCGATAAAAATATAGAGAACTTTTAATATTATTGTTATTACCATTATTTAATATATATTTAACTTAGTTTTTTTCACTTTATTTTTATTTGGTGGCATGATGAAATAAATGAGTTGAGTGTAAATAGAGAAATATGATCGGTGAGGTTCATATGGTCGATCCCAACTTGTTTGAGACTGAAGGGTAGTTGTTTATGTTGAAATTCTTCATTGCTCGTGTGAAGCTATTTGGCTAAGAATATACCAAGTTTATTGATGCACACTTCAACACTTATGTTTACTAACTCCCTCCGTTTCAAAAAGAGTGACCTAGTTTGACTTGGCACGAAGTTCAAGAAAATAAAGAAGACTTTTGAATGTTTTGGTCCTAAATTAAAGCTATGTCATATGTACAAAATTGCCCTTTAATCTTGAGGCCTTAAACATGTCACGTGGAAAGCTGAAATTAAAATGTTATCAGAAAAAAGAAAGAGGTCATTCTTTTTTAAACAGATTACAGACTAAAAAAGAAAGGGGGTCATTCTTGTTGAAACAGAGGGAGTAATATTTATCTCCATTAAATGAAACATGTCACGCACAAACATTGGAACATGATTGAATTGTTTGTCCCCAAATGATTCTCATCCAAGTGATGATTTGGTCTTTGAGACAAATGGTGCTCTGCTACTGAAACATATATGAGAGTGCACGTCTCTTTCTTTTTTTGTTTCTCACCAATCAAATTTTGAATGCATTGCAGTTAATGCTGAGGTGGTGTTGAAGGCAACAAACGTTGATGGAGTCTATGATGATAACCCTAAGCATAATCCTGATGCTCGTCTTCAGGATAACCTGACTTACCATGATGTAATTTCAAAAGAGCTCTCAGTGATGGACCTTACTGCAATTACTTTGTGCCAAGAGAATAACATTCCAGGTACGAGGCTTTCAGCCTTTGGATTCCTTTTATCATTTTCAGGATGACTCTGGAGGTGTCATTGGCGAGCCTTTCCCTTTTAAATCAACTTACAAATTGACTCATCCAATCTTATTTTTCATTTTGCAGTTGTCGTTTTTAATCTCAATAAAACAGGTAACATTGCTAAAGCCATTAAAGGAGAGAGGGTTGGCACATTGATTGGTGACACATGGAATACAGAAGCAGTAGTATCTTAAGAGGACAAAAGGTTGGTTTCAGCAGATGGAAGTTGGATTACTGTTTGTAGCATTTCAACACACTCAGAGAGCTCATTTTGGCAGATTGTTCCAAGAAGTTGGCACTCAAAGTATTGAGTAAATTATGTGACGTTTGCCCTTTGAAAACTATGGATTCGAAAGTACTGGAGATAAGCATATAATCTCCCGGAATTTTTAACATAAATGCTGATACTGGATACTACTCCCTTGGAATTTTCAGAGCTTTTCTTGAAGTGCAAAACTAGGCAGCCAAGAGTTGCATTCTTTGACATGTAATGCTACTTTATATCTACATTTCTATTCTTGCCCCTAACATATCCATTCACTTAGGGGTTGTTTTGGTTTGAATATGATCTATCTCTAAGAATTATGCATTACTTATATATGGTTTGATGTATAACAAAATTTACTGCGTATGTAAAATTGCGTACTACTTATATAGCGTTTGTTTTTTGATACAAAATGCTGCATGTCAGTTATATCTATGCATAACTAATATTCCATTTGTTTTATTTTATGTGTATTGATTAGTTTGACTCAAAATAAATAACAATGAATCAATTAACAATATAAAAATAATTAATTGGGCTAAGTCTGTTCTCCAGTGTGGCTATTCAACGATACCATAAAAGTAAGAAGCAAAGTGATTTGAGAGTTGGTTACACAGCTACATAAAAACAGTCATCTGAATGTTCCCGGCCTTGTAACTCTGAAATCGAACCAATAGGGATTGCAACTTCAGATCTTCAGGGAATATGTGGCGAATCTAGGTTTTTAAAATTATGGGTGCTCTCTTAGCTTAGTAAAAAAAAATGTGTTAAGAGTGAGACTCAAATTCAGGCTCACTTAAGCATCACATGAGCCATTAAATCGTGTCTGTGGATCCGTCCGGTCACCCCTACCTTTGCCCCCGTATCATGTCTGATCTGTCTTCAATCTTCGCATGTCATCATTTAATACGTAGTTTTATATATATATTATATATATAAAAGAAGAAAATCCTTGAAGCATTGTTCGATAGTCAAGGAAAAAACTTAAGAAAATCCTTCCCTTGGTAAGATCTCATTTATTACTACCGACACCTAAAAAAAAAAAAGAAGAAAAAAAAGATGTGGAAAGTCTAGTGAGTTGTGACTATCGTACTCAATCCCGTGATACTCTTTCCAAGTCTTGCGGCGCCCCACTCTCCAATTGATTTAATTTTTCATGTATATAGTAGTGGTAGTCTTATTCATTGCTTATAATTTACTCCCGTTCACTTTTACGTCATATTTGAATTTGACACACTCATTAATAAAATAATAATTGACATAATTTTATTTATTTTATCACATTATTCTTATTAATTGATATTTATTATTATGTTTTGGAGTGAATTAATGCTAAAGATAAAATATAATTTTTAAATTATTTTTTTCTAATATGTTAAAAGTGACAAATAAAATGAAAATCTATTTCTAAAATAATGAATAAACAGAAATGAAGAAAGAAAGTATTAGGAAGATCACAAAAATATTTCTTCATTAAATTAATTTAAGTTTACTTCTTTTTGTGGTTAGAATAGTCAACCAACTCAATTGATTCCCAAATTTTACTTGTAAAACTAGTAAAGTGTAAAATTGAGGGGTGGTTTGGTAGAGTGTATAAGAATAATGTTAAATAAAGTGTATTAGTATTACTTGCATTAGCAATGTATGTATTAGTTATGCTTGCATTAATTATACATAGATTATTTTAATGCATTGTTTGGTTTGATGCATTAAAAATAGTATGTATTGCATTAAAAATATTATTTACAAAGATACCCTCCATTTTTATATGAAAAAAATGTGAAAAAAACTTTTGAGGGGCAATTGGATCTTTTATCATGTTAATTTATGCATTAAAATCATTGCATTGCTAATACCTAAAAATCCATGATATTAGCAATGCAGACTTTAATACACAATAGAGAGTGTATAACTAATGCAACATTAGTTATACATAAGTTGAAAAAGAGTACCAAACAAGATATTAGTAATACACAAGACTAATACATATAATATTTTTCTTAATACACTCTACCAAACGACCCCTTAAAGTTATAGTAAAATATATTTATTAATTTGACATAACTTTTACTGTAAGAAATAAATATAATTAAGCTATTTTAGTATGATAAAGAAATTGAATGATCTCTCTACCACTGCACCCCAAAACCTCAACAGAACCCTATCCTCACATTTCTCACCATTGATCACCCGAAGCCCCTCCCTTTCACACTGGTCAGACACTTCTTTTTCAACCATTCATCCATATATATATACCATGCACAATAACAACTTCAACAAACCAAATTAGCTAATGCAATTCAATGGCATCTGGTAATTTCTCTCTGGCAATCCTCTTCTTATTATTCTCCCTCTCTCACGCCATTGATGATCATCACCACCATTTGCCGCCTGAAATTCGAGAAGCCTGTAAAGTCTCACATGATCCATCAAAATGCGAGGCTTCTTTCCATTATCACTTTCCTTCAAATCTCTCAACCCTTCAAATAATCTATTCAGCATTAGCTCGCTCCTCGCATAAACTCACCAAGGCCCAGGCCTTGGTGAAGGATATACAAAAAGCTTCTTCTGGAAACGTAAATGTTACCGTTGCCGCGGTAAATTGTGTGGAGGGACTCGCTTTTTCAGAATACAGATTTAAACAGACGGCTAATGATGCATTGCCAAGAGGCGAAATTAAGGACGCTCGCGCATGGATGAGCGCAGCCTTAGGGTATCAACATGGCTGCTCCGCCGGTTTACAGAAGGTGAATGACACCTCACGAGTTATACAAACTATAGTGTTAATGGAGTCATTGATTGGGTTTACCAGCAATACTTTGGGGATGATAATCAATTTTGATATTCATGGGAATCAAATCGGATCATGGAGTCCGCCTAAAACTGAACGTCAAGGATTTTGGGAAGGTGTTACAGGGACCAGGTATGTAAAAAAGTTTTATTCAATTGTTTTAATTTATTTGTCTGGTTTTGATCACTTGAAACAAAATTTTATATTTGGACATTATCAGAATGGATGTGAAGGGAGGAGTGCCATCGAATTTGAAGCCGAATGTGATGGTTTGCAAGGCAGGAAATTGTGAGTATAGGACGGTGCAGGATGCGGTGAATGCAGCGCCTAACAACTTGGTTTCTGAGAGATTTGTCATATGGATCAAGGCGGGGTTGTATGATGAGATTGTTAGGGTTCCTATGGCGAAGAGGAATTTGGTGTTTTTAGGAGATGGAATGGGACAAACTGTTATTACAGGATCATTGAATGTTGGTAACATGGCCAACAGTGGCGTCACTACTTTTGAATCTGCTACTGTCGGTAAGTGGTTTATTTTCTCTTTTGGAAAGTCTTTTATCACTTCAAATTTGATATTCGATACTCGCATTGAAGTCCAATCTCCTTCTTACCAAAGTTGTTTCTATATTCAAAATTTGAACCTGAACCTCTAGTTAAAAAAGGAACAGTCTAATATGTTGCACCACATCTGTGACTGTGACAGTGACAGTTATTTTCTACTAGTACTATGTAGCCTAGTATTTAATGCTCATAACATGCATTGGCATCCAAAAAGTCGCACTTCTTGCTAAATTATTGGATAAAACATCCCCATCCTATAATTAATAATTCTAAGTTAGTAGGTGCAAGAGGAGAAAATTTTCAAATACCATCAATGAATAATGCCCGCAATATCATATTTTTTCACATTAAAATAATTATTTTTTATCATTATTATAATAACAAAGTTACTTAACTTACTTCCTTCGTCCTATTTTAATTGTTGCTTTAACTCAAAAAAAATATTCTAAGGACTAAGGTGTACATCTGCTTTAGAGCTACACTTGATAGTTTTTAGGCGTTTTGATCATGTTTTATTGTATTGTTTTAAAAAACAGGAGTACTTGGTGATGGATTCATGGCCAGGGATGTAACGATCCAAAACACAGCAGGTGCTGGTGCTCAACAAGCAGTAGCTTTTCGATCCAGCAGTGATCGTTCTGTGATAGAAAATTGTGAATTTCTGGGTAACCAAGACACACTTTATGTCAATTCTTTGCGCCAATATTACAAGTCATGTCGAATACAAGGTAATGTAGACTTCATCTTTGGAAACGCGGCTGCCTTCTTCCAGGACTGTGAGATGTTAGTTTCCCCTCGAATAGTAAATCCAGAGAATGGTGAAACCAATGCTGTCACTGCTCACGGTAGAATAGAGCCAGGTCAATCAACCGGTTTCGTCTTCCACAATTGTTCCATCAATGGAACTCCAGAATATATGCAGTTGTATAACAGTAATCCTAGTGTACACAAAACTTACCTTGGAAGGCCGTGGAAGGAATATTCGAGGACAGTTTATATACAATGTCAATTTGGGGATCTTATTAATCCTGATGGATGGATGCCTTGGAGTGGTGAGTTTGCTTTGAATACACTTTACTATGGAGAATTCGGAAATACTGGAGCTGGAGCTAATGCAAAAGAACGAGTGCTGTGGAGTAGCCAAATTCCAGCTCAACATCTGTATTCATACTCTCTTCAGAATTTCATTCAAGGCGATCGATGGATTCCTTCATGTTCATGATTTATAGAGAACAGTACTATTAACCCATTATTTATTTGACAATACAATTTTATCTGCTGAATTGCAGAAAAATCCTCCATTTAACGAAATCTGTATAGATCATCGAACGGAGTTTCAACATTTTGTCTTGCTACGTCTAAAATTGTGATCAAAACTCATCTTCTTTTTCATGAAATTCGTGATGCAGCAACAAAATGTAGCCATTAATGTTGCTTATTTTGTAATACATACTCTCTTTTTTTTTTTGCAATAGAAATGATGACGTTGATTACTTACAATGTGTTGATCTTGTTTCATATATAGTCACTCAATTGATGATCAAACTAATTCCCTAAGGTGTTGGATGTGTAATAGCCTTAAGCTAGGCGGTCCCAGTCGTATCAAGGCACTGACATAACATTGATATTTTGTGCACTCCTATTTCTTCTATGAAACAAGTTGAAGTTACGTGTTTCATCTTTGCCTAACCGGAAAAGTAAAGCATCGGAGAAATAATGAATTACATACGAGTAATATTTTTACTCCTATGTAATATTATTATTCGTAACTTACACCTCTTCATTTTTCTCACTTCTTTCACTTAATTAGTACTCCTCTTTTATTAGATATATATATTGAGTTTTTCGAAAGTCAATTTGATTAGTTTTTAAAGCTAAATTAGATTACATTAATTTAATTTTTTTAAAAAAATTTAGATATTCAAAAACTATATGAAAAGTGCTATAAATTGCAATTTTTTTACATATCAATATGATAAAAAAATACATCGTAAAATGTTAGTCAAAGTTCTTATAATTTGACGCCAAAGAAGAAAATTATGTCAATTAAAAGTGGACGGAGGAAGTATTAGTATTCATAATATTTTTGAAATGCAATTTTTTTTTTGTTATTTTTTCACGACTTAGATTAGTTTCAATCAACATACTGCGTTACTTGTGAATTAATTTATTTTGGTACGTGATTATTTGTCAGCAATATCTAATTATTATGCAATTACCTTTACCAGAGTTCGATGTACTGGGAATTGAGTTGGGTTATTCAATGAAAAATTCACTTAAT
Organism: Solanum stenotomum; assembly: GCF_019186545.1. Taxonomy (NCBI): domain Eukaryota; kingdom Viridiplantae; phylum Streptophyta; class Magnoliopsida; order Solanales; family Solanaceae; genus Solanum; species Solanum stenotomum. The sequence continues at coordinate 28,843,241 of NC_064284.1, forward strand.
CGTTATACTAGTGAATCAATGATATGTGGTCAAAGATGTTTGCTAACAAATCTGGAGCTGGAGGTAATTGATCTTATTTATAGTTTTTTCTTCATCAAATATTTGCTAATATGTGTTATGGCGCGGATAAATTCAATATATATATATATATATATATATATATATATATATAAAGGAGAAACATAGAGGAGATGATGTAGCACCTCTCTATGGCCTCCATTCACATTTTTTTTTTTTTGGATTTTTTTTCTTTCTTTTTCTATATAAAAATTGATTAACAAAAGCCTTAAATATTTGGACAATAAATCTCATGTAATTATATTGAGTCAGCCCACGTTGTAGCATTAACCTAAGATGTTCTTATCATAAAAATGTATTACACGTACGTTCAATCTCTTTAATGGAGAATAACAGATTCATTAGGAAGTTTAAAAGTGGCATCAATTTTATTGTCCAGCAAATATATATAAGAGGAGAAACTCATCTTTATTTCCTACTACTAAGCCATGAAATGGGATTGCAGCTTCTTCTCAATTTGTCAAGTTTGAACTTTGATCTGAGGTGCTATTAACACAGCAATATACTTTCTTTGGTATGTCAAATTTATTCTTCTATCACATTCTTTTCCCCCTTTTCTTATACTTCAATTTTTTATTAAAAAATATTATCACATAGTAGCCAAAGCCTATGAACAATTTAAAGGTTCATTTTATTTTTTAAATTATAGTTTACGACTTTACGTTATTCATTATTAATTGAGATGTAATAATCTTTTTTAAAGTATCGTCATTTTTCTTTGGTCTAATGGATAAACTTTGTTTAGATCTTCATATTTTTCCATGCTTAACTTATAGTATATCTATGACATTCTCGACCTTGTAAAATATTCTGAATCTCAATTTTACAATAGTTTATAATTAAGTGCAACTGATGAGGTCTTGAAAAATATAAAAAAATAATTTCGACAAAAATCAAATAGCAAAAATATTAGATTGAAAATACGGAATTGGATACAAATATGCTTAGAACTTAGAAGAAAGGGAGACGATTTACCGAAACAAGAATAGTAATATAGAGGAGACATTGAGTAGAGAACAAAGGGGAAAGGGAGAAAAGATGGCAAAAAAGAATCGAATGAATGAAGTTATAAGGAAGAAGAAAATATATTTTTTATTTACATCAGAATGAAATTGCATGTATCATGTATTTTGTTGTCCTTTTCAAGCAATCAAAAACTTGAAAAATGATTAATATATTCAAAATAATTTAGTATTTAGAGAATATCATGTCAAATCATCATTTTTAGGTTGTGATATGATTCCAAAGAATAAATTGGATATGAACAATTTCAATAAAATTTTATTCTTGGACAAAAATTTATTTCATGTATTTTATGATGGAAATTCTATTAATAACCGAATTGGATCTGATGTAGGAATTTGCCGATGACGCTAATATGGAGAAAAGTATTGTGTAATTTGTCGTTGTGACTCAGTATCTCATACGACAACAATCTATGATGATTATGTTTGTTTTCCTACATTTTCTAAATATATTTAATTATGTTTATGCATATAAAGATCAAGCATAATATTTAAATTTTGTATATGTGTGTATATATAATGAAATAGTTATATATATTTGATATTTTTCTTAATTTTTCTATTTATATAATTTATTATTAGAAAATCTAAAGTTATTCTTAATTACTTTCTTTTAAGAATTCCTCTCTTTTTTAGTTTAGAAAAATCCAAGAGTGATTATCATTAATTTGGCAATTTAATGACTACTTATTGTACAATAAAATAACAAATACGTATATTCTTTAGCTGAGGATCTCTTTTTTTTTCCTTTTCTTTCTTTTGACTTCTTTTGTTCCATTATTCTCTATGTAACAATTTTTTTATTTCTAATGGAATTGAATAACTAATACATATTTATGAGACTTTTTTATTTTCTTAATCCGTTTTTCATTTCTTTCGTGTTTGTAGATGATCAACAATTATTTAATCTCATTTAAGTTTAATTAACAGTTAATACATATTAGTATTCATGCATTTAATCTTCTCCCATATTTCTTGGGTTTTCTCAAATTCTTCATTCAAATATATAGCATGTCGTACTTCAGTTTTGCAGTTGTAAGCTTATGTCTAAAAGTCTAATTTTCATATATTTTGTTTTTAATTTTTTTTATAATGGTGTGACCTTTAGATCAGCTTGCGCGTGCATTTTAATTAATATCATGAGATAAATGTCACCTCTCATCAACAATAGATACCAAGTCATTATTTAATTTGTTTCAATTATTTTATGTTAGATAAGTAGGAAGACAATGAAGAGAAAGAAAGATTGTAGATCTTCACTTGACATATTCACTATTTTATTTGTTTAAAACTTTGTTTAATCAAAATTATCTTGTGAGATTCATATTATTTTGATTTGGTTGAATTTATTTGTACGAGCAATTAAAAAGACCAATAATAAGAGATTATATAAAAATTGAAAAACATAGAAACAACTACTAACATGAAGAAGAATTTGCTTACACACACATTTGTGATAAAAAAGAAAAAAATATTAGAATAATTTATATTATTATGTTGGTTCTTCCGCAATATTCTTAGTTATTTGTTCTCCGGTTAAGATTATTGCTCCCAAGTCCTAAACCCCAACTCCTAACTGATTAAACAATTTTCATATTTTCTAATTAAATTGAATAAATATTGTGTTATACAATTATACAAATATTTATGATTCTTCATATTACTACATAGTATGCTTTGCTTGGGAGAGTTATTTCAATATCTTTCATATATAATTTACAAGGCACAATAATAAATATTATCATAAGAAAAAAATAAGACAGTTAGATAAAATTAATAGGTGACTAGAGATAACGAATTTGAAGAGAAAAAGAAAGAAAAAGGAAAGATAGATTTGATTTATAATATTATTCTTTTTCTATTTCTTTTCAATTTTATAAATGAAGGTGAATGAAAATGTAAAGATTAAAGAAGAGTGGTGAGTAGGAAAGAAGTCATGGAAAGGAAGAGAAAAAAAAAAGAACAAAGTAAATATATTTTTTTGGGCTAACCCATCGGTGGCCCCCTAAACTTGGCACAATCTTTCACTTAGACACCTCAACTGAAGGATTTTCATTTTAAACACTTCATGTCGCGTTTCGTTGTGTCATTTTGATACTTTTTGCTGACTAAGCATAGTACGTGTGCTACACAAATTTTGAGCACGTCAGAGACTTTTTTTGTAAATATTTTGAATTTTTTTGTAAATATTTTCTTCTCCTTCTTCTTCCTTGCTTTCTCCCTTCCATCTTCTCCACCTTCTACCATCCTCCATCACCACACAACTTTTTAAAAAATTCTACAATATTTTACTAGGTTACACTCTTTGATTCTTCCAACTTCTTTGAAAATCGAATTTGCATCTTGATTCATATTCAAAAACAAAATCGATTTCAAGGGAACAAAAAAAGAAATCAACTTCTTTCAAATGGAAAAACTGATTTACATTCTTACCTTCTCCATTGAAAATTAAATTGATTTCAAGGAATAGAAAAGAAATAAAGAACAACCTCCAATGAAAAAAAAAGAAATTTATTTTACATATCCTTCATTGTAAATCCCAATCGTAGTAGCATAAGAAATCATCTTCTTTTAAATGTCATATAAAAACTTTTCGATTTGGTATGATTTCCCTTATTCTCCAAAACGTATTTTACTTTGTAAACTAACCTATGTTCTTGCCTTTTTGATGGAGAAGAATAGATGAAGGGGAAGGAGGCGCAAAAAGAAGAAGAAAAGAGGTGGGGGCATGAGGTTTGGGATCTGGAAGAAAGAAAAAAAGAAAGTAAAATTGAGATTTTTAAAAATAAAATAAAATTTCCACGTGTCACATACCATGTCACGACCCAAAAATGGACATGATGGCACTCGTCTTAACCCACCAAGATAAGTCAACCTAAAACTCAACCATTACAATAAAATGCCGAAATTTTTATAATAAACTCAAATATACCCCCAAAATCTGATTGTCACGTGTACAAGCCTCTAAAGTATTACAATTGAATCAAAAGAAAAATACAAGTCTCATATGACATTGTTTCTAGAGTAGAACAAGATCATAAACAGGAGTAAGAAGGATCGCTGAGAAGACAAATAACTACCTCACAAATCTCCCAGAAGCCTCGAAAAAGAAGAGAATAACAAGTACCACAAAAATCCATGCTCGTAACTTACAAAAATTTGTAGAAGCAAGGGGTGAGTATCAAACCACACGGTACTCAACAAGTAAACCTCTAAGCACGAGCTAAGGGGATATAATACAAGTACTCCTTACACCCCAACCGAACCTTCACAACTACAATATGTATAAAACCAGCCCAACCTAACAGTTCAGAATTTACAAGCACATATCTCAACAACAACATTCTAACAATTATATATTCTCAACAACAAGTTCATCAATTACCACCTCCACAACTACAACCTGCTTAGTACCAGCCCAACATAACAGTTCACAGTTTACAAAGCACATAGCTCACACAACACTCTAACAATTTCATATCCTCAACAACAGCAATAGTTTCATATCCTCAACAACAACACTTTAACAATTGCATATTTTCAACAACAAGCTCAATATTCATCAGTCACAAGTTCCATAGAAAGGCACTCACAAGATCAGCAACACACAAGATGAAGTTCACCAATAATAAAGAAGTGCAATGCAATGAAATGCAATGTCAAGTATAGTGATGCATGTCTGACCTAATGATATCCATGGGAGACATATCTGTCCATGCATCCATTACGGCGCGCAATACGACCCTCGATAATAGTAACCATCGCGGCATGCGATATGTCCCTCGAAATATAGTATCCTTCGCGGCGCGCGACACGTCCCTCGAAATATAGTATCCATCACGGCGCACGATACGTCCCTCGAAATATAGTATCCTCTTTATTTTCTTATTCTTTCTCAATGCACATAACACTTGTCACAACCATGTCTCAGAACAATGCAAATAACATGTTCACACAAATAATGAAGAGATGACCATTTTCATAACATTGCACAATTCACAACAACACAATCATGATACAACATCAACAATGATTCAACAAGCCTTTCAAACAATTCTCAACACATCACACAAACAATTGATCACATTGCCTTTTATTATCCCTTTCTCATCATTAGAATTAATCAATGTGGACAAGTCAACCCATCACCAAACCTCATTACCCTAAACACATATTAGAAGGAAATACATGAATTCCATACACTTAACAAGGGTTTAGAAATCCACTTGCCTCAAATAATCGAACAATCACTCAGGGACTTGAGCCTTCCCTTTTCGTTGAACTTCCAACTCAAAGCAATCTAGTCAAATAATTAACCACAATAAGATTTCAAAACTAACAACACTCATGCTACTATAGGTCTAACCTAGACCCAAAAACTCATCCCAAATCTATAATCAAGTTCTTAAATCTCGATGCCAATTAACATGTCAAACTCTTTCAATTTTCTCCAAATTTGAAGCTTAGGGTTAAGTCCCAACTTCTCCAATATCATAAATGTAAGGATATTCACAAAATACAATAGCCCTAATATTTAATTACCTATTTCAATATGTCAAAAATATAGTTTATAATGTGACAATTATGCAAAAACAAAAATCTGGAAAATATCAAAACTGGTTCGCTAACTCCTGAATCAATTGTAACCATTGAATCATTATTCCTAGTATTCACCATTTTTCTATCATTAGCCACTCACCATTGTTTCTCAATTTCAAAATTACTTTATACAGATATATACCAATTTTCTTATTCCAAATCCCCTTTTTCCTCTTCAAAGCCAATATAAAGTAATACTAACAGTTATTATGATTACATAAATGGCATTTGGCCGTAATGATCACGTGATTGCACGAAATCCAATTCTAATCCACTGTAACTTATAAATATACATATAATTAATCAAGTTTGCAATTTGATTCCCTTCTTACTCTTTCTCACACATTATAATAATAATAATAATAATACTTATAAGGGAAAATTGTATATAATAGCAAACTATTAATTCAAATTAAATGCTATAAATATAGTTTGATTTAATTGTACCTCATAGCAAACTGTTGTTATTTCACCTCTCTCCTGGTGAATCTCGCTCGCCACTCTCGTTCTCTCCCTCACCTCTCTCGTTTTTTATACAAACGGAAGTGTATAAAGTGTGTTTGTGTTTGTATAAAGCGAGAGAAAATTGTATATATACATATATTTTCGTTCTCCTCTGTCCCCTCTCCCAAATCTCGCTCTCTCACTTTATACAAAAAACGCAAATTGTATAAAATGTATTTGTGTTTGTATAAAGCGAGAGAAAATTGTATATATACATATATTTTTGTTCCCCTCTCCCAGATCTCGCTTGCCACTCTCCCAGATCTCGCTCTCTCACTCGCCTCTCTCACTTTATACAAAAACGCAAATGTATAAAATGCGTGAAAATTGTATATATACATATATTTTCGTTCCCCTCTCTCCCCTTTCCCAGATCTCGCTCGCTACTCTCCCAGATCTTGCTCGCCATTCTCCCAGATATCGCTCGCTCACTCGCCTCTCTCACTTTATACAATTGATCTTTTTGTATATGTATACCAAAGCAGATTATACAACTGTTTTTTTGTATATGTATAGCGAATTATACATATATATGTTTGCTATGAAGCGCAATTATGCAAACTTTGCTATAGCATACAAATATGAATTTTGTGTTTGCTATATGTGAAAGTTGCTCTACTTATAACTACATTTGACCTTAATACACATTTTCAATTGCATAATTAATGAATTTATGAATGTTACCTGATTGTGAAGTGCAGTGGATGGTTTCCACGCCAGTTGTCGCTATACGCAGGTAAGTCTCCATTTCTTTTCTTAAGTTATGAACCAAAAACTCTCAATCCTAATAATTTATTTTTCTACGAGGGTCAAGTGGTATATGTTATTATAAAGAATTATAAACTTAACCCATAATTATTAACTAAAATTAGTTATTTAATAATTAACCGTCAATTAATTTACTCTAATTAAATGAATATTCAAAATTTTCAAAAATGACCTTCCAGGTCATTACATACCAATTCGTTTATTTTTCCACATAAGAGGTGTCTGGATGTACGCACTTAAAATGCGGTTTTGAAAATATAAAAAGTGTCAAAATGACACAATGAGGTTTGACATGAGGTGCTTAAAATGAACAAAGCCTAGTTAAAGTGTCCAAGTGAAAGATTGTGCCAAGTTTAGGGGGTCACCGATGGGTTAGCCCTATTTTTTTATACAAAGATAGAAAACATGGTAGCATGCAAATGAGACCGTTAGACAAGTTCTGTTTATATAGTAGCCACGTTTTTAGATTTAAATTTAAAATATAGTATATAAACATACTAAATATTAAAATTTCCATGAAAGGAAATAGGGTTGAATACGTTTTTTAAAATGTACATAGGAAAATTATGTTTTCAATTTGTTACTCATGTACGTTAAGAGATCAATTTTATCATTCGCATGTTATGAATAAATTATTCAAAAACTTATTACCGCGCGAAGCGCGGCTCAATTCACTAGTTTTATATATAATAGTGAATTATTGAAAAACTTGTTAGAGGAGCATTTTAAATAAAATAATAATTTTTACTTGCAAAATTTATAAAAAGTTCAAATATACGTATGTTTGAATTTTCAATTAGTCTTTTTTCAAATATAAATTGAAATAGTGGTTTTATTAACTTTATAACTAAACGCCTAGAAAAGTATTTCCCCAAGTTTGAGATGTTGGATGACGACAGACACAAAAAGCCAAAGAAGTATGGATGGATACATAGGATAAGCATTAACTACAAAACGCATTATTGACAAACCTTACTCCTATGAAACTTCCTAAATGCCTACACCTCACACACCATTTTGTAATACACTATCTTTCGTTTTTGGATCGTTACTTTGACTTATTATTAAAGTTAAACTAATTACTCTATCAACTTAATATTTGTAACATTAAAATATAAATATTTAAATATTATACGAAAGATACTACAAGTTATAATTATTTTCATGTCAATTTAATTAAAAATATATGATATAACATATCAGACAATTTTTTTTATCATATGAATTTCAAAAAAATATCATATAATTTGAGACATTAAAAGGAATATATGGTACTCTATTTAGTTTGTCGAAAAAGTACGTACTACTTATATATAACTTTTCAATTTTCTTCTAAAGACATCTTGAGAAAGTCGAGAGAAATTTCATCCTGTGTTTAAGATCACAGTTTAGTGTATATTTTTTTCTCAAGTGCTAAAAGTTTTTTGATATTTTAAAAGTTGTAAGATTATTTCCTTTATGTGCCAAAAATAGTTCATTCTTTTTCAAATTTCATATCACCATCACCATATATAAAATTAAAAATCGAAGAGTACATATACTCCTTTCGTCCCTTTTAACTTGACATACATATTTATAAATTACAATACAATACGATATAGTTAAATCAAACAATAAAAATGCTATTAAAAGAGAACAAGCAATGCAGTTTAACCAAATATTATATCTATCATACAGTACAATACAAAAACAATGGATAACAATGATCCAAACATAGTGTAACTGATATAGCGAGTTTATCATTTTACCTCTATTAATCGATAGTCTTAAAACATATTTACTCACTACATTTTTCGAAGAGATTAACTCAATGCTAATAAATTGAGGATATAATAGGAGAAAAAAAATTGTTCTTGCTTGATTTGTCAAAAAATGACAAGTAAAAAAAAAATTAATTAAAAAATATTTGACAAGTAAACAGATACGGAGGGAGTATAAATAATTCACGACAAACACGAACATACGCATTTCAGATGCACTATAGTCGTGCAAATTAATACCGAAAGACCAGAAAAATGACAGACATATTTCCTCCAAGTCTTCACCTTTCCAGAAATGGCACTTTATTACCATCACGTATTAGTTAGGAAGAAAATGAGGCTAACAGATTATACAATTGAAAAATGAGAGTGGACAAGGCTTGACCCATAACTCATTCTACCTCATCAAATGAAACCTTCAAGAAATAACAATTAAGGAGTCCGGCCTCAAAACCAGTTGTTGTTGATACCTTCTTCTCGGTTCCATCTTCCATAACCAGAGCTCAGAGAAGGAAGAGATAAGAGGGCTCTATGGAGAATGTGGTCAGAAACATAATGGAGTCCGACCACAACAATCAATGTTAAGTCTGACTATGCACGCAACTGACTACTTATTGAAAGATCGAACAGGAAATGAAAAGTCGTACTACAACAACTGTTAATAAACATTCCCTCCCCGCTCTTTGATCAACTTGCCCACATCGACGGCCATTTTTTGAAAAGGGGAACTCTCTCTAAACAGACTAAAACAAACACTTCGCTCGGTGAATTGTGGCAAACAAATTTAACTCTGTTATTACTCACCCCAAAACCCAAAAAAATATCACACAAATTTTAAAGATAGTTCGCCCAACTACGATTCTTTTTATCAACTTCTTACATGAAGTGCTTCAGTAACAAGAGCTTGTATAACTACTAAACAGGATTGACACTGCGAAAGAAATTGAAGTTTTAGGAAAGATCTCATATTAAAAATTTCACAAGTCTTCCCGCAATGATACAAGAGGTTAATATATTTGTAATTCATAAGACAGCGCGATCATGAACATGACTTTTAGCTAACTACTTCAGATTACAGTACTATTCATCAGCAAGATGGAGGAATCCATTGATCGCCCTGAATGAAATTTTGTACAGAGTATGAGCCAACATGTTCAGCTGGGATTTGGCTACTCCATGGCACCCGTCCTGTTGTATTTGCACCAGGACCAGTACTTTCGAGTTCTCCATAGTAAAGAGTACTCAGAGCAAAATTGCCACTCCAAGGCATCCATCCGTCAGTACTAACAAGAGCTTCGAATGTACAATGTATAAACACTGTCCTGGAATACTCCTTCCATGGCCTTCCGAGGAAATTTTTATGTACTTTAGGTTTGCTGTAGTATAAGGTCATGTAATCTGCAGTTCCATTTATTAAACAGTTTTGGAAGACGAAGCCAGTTGATTGCGCTGGGTCTATCCTTCCATGAGCTGTAACAGCATTGTTCTCTCCCTTCTCTGGATTTAGTTGCCGAGGAGCAACAAGGATGTCACATTCTTGGAAGACGGTAGCTGAGTTCCCGAAAATGAAGTCTACATTGCCTTGGATGCGGCATGACTTGTAGTATTGGCGCATAGAGTGGGCGTACAGGGTGTCCTGATTGCCAAGAAATTCGCAATTCTCAATGATGGAACGGTCACTATCGGATCGGAATGCTACAGCTTGGTGAGCATCTGGACCTGCTGTATTTTGGATTGTGATACCACTGGCCATGAATCCATCACCAACAACTCCTATCGTTAGAAATATGAACATCAGAACTCTAACAAACTAATGTAGCAGCCATAAGAACAGAGAAATACACAAAAATGAAAGAATAAAGTGTGCAGTAATTCACTCACCAACAGTTGCAGAATCATAAGTGGAAACGCCCAACTGTCCAACATTCCTGGATCCGGTAATGACAGTTTTCCCCATACCATCACCCAGAAAGACCAAATTCCTCTTCTCCAATGGCACCCGAACTATCTCCTCATACAATCCAGCTTTGATCCATATCACAAACCGCCTCGCTACCCCATTTTCCGGCGCTGAATTCACTGCCTCCTGTACCGTCTCATAATCACAACCACCAGCGGCAGCCTTGCACACTGTCACATCTGGTTTCAGTCCTCTAGGTACCCCACCGTTGAATTCCTGCCCAGTAGACCCACCAGCACCTAATTCCCAGAACCCGTCTCTTTCCGTCTTGGGCGGGCTCCAAGACCCAGTTTCTTTCCCCAAATTGTCGTAATTCACCATCATCCCCAGTGCATTACTGCTATATCCGATCAAGGAATTGAGAAACGCCATCGTTTCATTCACCTGATATGTTTCATTTACGTACTTCAAAGCAGACCAGCAGTCGTACTGGTATACCATGGCAGCGCTCATCCAGGCACGAGCATCTTTGATTGCGCCACGTGGCAAGGCCTCAGCCGTGAGATTCAATCTATAGTCAGAAAAGCAGAGCACCTCAATACAAACTTTTGCTGCGTTTGTACGGTTTAGATTCCCTGTGGAAGCATCGAGGAAATTCTTCACCATTGACTGAGCCTGGTTAAGGTTCTGGGAAGAGACCTCCAAGGCTGATTGAATGATTTGGGGTATCGTCAAGTGTTTTGGCTGGACCAATACCAATACAGCCTGGCATGTTGGAGGGTCACGTGAGGCCTTGCAAGCTTCTTGAATCTCAACTGGAATGGATGATGATGATGCGAAGGAATTATGAGTTTTCGGCTTCGAAATAGGTGAATGGCTGTAGTGGTTACCGGCGACGGCGGTAGAGAATAAGAAGAGGAAACCAAGGAAGGAGAGCTGGAGTGGTACTATTAGAGAGTATAAGGACGCCATGAAAATGAAGAGAATACAAAATGTGTGAGGTTGAATAATTATGAAGAATAGATTTTGAAGGCGGAGAGTTATTAAGGACGTGTAATTACAAATATGATAATGGTGTTTAGTGAGTGTGGAAGGCTTCACGGGTTTGATTTTGGAATTATTAGTGAGTGGGTTTAAATTTTTTATTGTAAAAATTAGGCAAATGACATAGTATAAAAAAAGAAATTACTTCATTTTTCTACTTTTTCATTAATTACCAAAAATCTCTTTTTTTTTATTGTTTTTCGAATACATAATATAGCAGCGTGGATACTTAATATAGCAGCGCAGATACTTTAATTAATAACGGGCGGGATACTTAAATTATTAAGTTGTTAGCAACATGGATACTTAATTAACGGGCGGATGCATAATATAGCAGCGTGAATAACTTTAATTAATAACGGGCGGATACTTAAATTATTAAGTTGTTAGCAACACGGATACTTAATTAATGGGCGGATACTTAAACTAATAAAATATTCGGTTAAGTTGAATTGGGGAAAATAAGGAATTTTTGTATTTTAGTAAAAGAGTAGGGAAATATTGAGAATAGGTAAAGAAGTGTTGTGTATTTAAGTAATTTTTCCTTTTTTTATTACTTTCTCCGTCCATTTTCGAAAATCTATACGAAAAATACTATTCCCTCCATCCATTGTTAATTGTCATAATTTATTTTCTTAGAATCAAACGATAAGAATTTTCACCAAAATTTTTGGATGTATTTATTTTAATCATATTGATATGCAAAAAAATACAATTTATAGTATTTTTCGTATAGTTTTCGAATATCTAATTTTTTGTTTAAAAGATCGAATTAATGTAATCTAGTTTCACTTTGAAAATTAGTCAAATTAATTTTCGAAAAGCGCAACAATTAAAAATGGATAGATGGAGTATAAATTACAATTTTTTGCATATCAATATGATTAAAAAATACATCATAAAATGTTAGTCAAAGTTTTTATAGATTGACTCTAAAAAGGAAATAAAATGTCAGTCAAAAATTTTATAGGTTGACTCTAAAAGGAAACTATGACAATTAAAAGTGAATGCAAGTAGTATGTGATAGTAACAATTTTGATTAAAATATTTTTTATATGTTTTAAAAATATTTTAAGTTGATAGTTATTGTAAGTTATAACATATTTTTACGTAATTTTTAAATATATAAATTTATTTCATAAAATTAACGTTTCTGAAGTTCTATAGTTTAAAGTTTGAATTTAGAAATTTCAATTATGCCGCGTAAATTAAGGCCTAACACAACTGATATTACTGATGTTGTTTATTCGTTACTAAGTTTTTAGAAATAAATTTTAATTTTTTTGTGGTTTAAAACAAACAATTAATAGTTGTATAATTATAAATAATTCATTTAAAATCTATTATATATATATATATATATATATATAGATTGAGCAGAAACATAAGTCTGCGAATGTGGCATGCTTCTTTGATCAGTATTTGTATTTTTCTTTTTTTTGACATTTTAATTATCATCCATTCTCATATAATATTAACACAATATTAATCTGACTAGCTAATCTATCTATATATCATAGGAGAAGAAAAAGTGTCACGTGTCAACACCACAAAATTTGTAGATATATTAAATAATAAATAACAAATCATTTTTTTATAAAAAAAAACAGAAATTAAAAACGGTTTTAAAAATTTGTTTACGTTAAGAAGCTGTTGTATTGATCTCTTTTTTTTGTTTAAATAAATTGAATTTTTTTGTTCCTAATAAAATGCTAACCGCCTAATTTTTTTAATAAATTTTAAAATCTATATATAAAAGGATAAGAAAAAATGACACATGTCAACATCACAAATTTTCAGTACTTTAAATGATTAAAATTAGTTATTTTTAAAATCTACATATAAAGCAGTTTATGTTTATCAGATTTCTTTTAACAGACAATTAACCTTTTACAATTTTTAAAACAATCGGGTAATGATGTAAACTTACAAGCAGTTACTTTTACCGTTTTAAACTTTAATAGATAATGAAGCACATATTTAGGAATTAATTTTTCATTTGAGAAGTCAATATACGCTTTAAATATTCACTCCTTTCGGTACATGCATTGTATTGTTAACATGCATATCTTTTTTCCTGTTTCTTTTTTGGAATTTGCTGCATACTGTTTGGAATTTTAATCCAAGACATCTACTCAACAAGTTATACCACTTTATTAATATGTAATATGTAATAATGTGTTTAAGTCTTTTAAATTATATAGATTGTTTCTCTAAAAATAGTTATTTATTGTATATTTATAATTTAAATGGGTGAGTATCAATATTTTTTCAAATATATACGTTTTTCGATAAAATATGCCTACTCGGGATGAACTTATCAATAATAGGCAATGGAGGTTGAAAGTTGGAATTGTACAAAGATGAAACTTATCAGATCACAAATATTCACACATCTTATTCTTCATTGGCTGACTCACCAAGATAAGAAGGTAACAAACTATTTTTTAGTTATTCTTTCATCTATTGCTCTTAGATTTCTCCGTTGTATTATATTTTGATAGATTTTCGATCTAACTTTTTTTTTTGGTAAAATTTATTTAGTCTACGCTACTCTTTGTTATGTGAATTATTTTGTGGAGTTTCAACGAATACAACACAAGGATCATAAGTTTATTTCACAAAATTTAACACAATTATTCCACGGAAAAAATTATATTCATTATTTTAGTTATATTCTTAATCCTTAATATAGTTTAAGGACATATAAGATTTTAGAGTTCTATCATTTCATATATCCGTACATATTATTTTTCATCAAAGTATTACTCAAATCGTAAATAAATAGCTTTTGTTATTTAAAAAAATAATCGGTTTAAAAATTGTATATTTTTGTCATTGAATTTTTAAAATTTAAAAGTAACTTTTCATATTTGAAGTAACCACACCTTTGCTCACGTTCTCCACAACTATTTATTTTCCTACCCATTTGCCCATGGAGTATATAGAGATATTAAAAACAAAAAAAATATGTTTGTTTTTCCAATATCTATCTATTTATAACTATTTTTGATAAATATGTGAACGAAAGTAAAAAAAAAAAGAAAAGAATCGTACACAATTGAAAAAAATTTCAGAAATACATATGTAAAATATTTAAATTTGTATTACTTTTATAGTATTAAACATTTCATGTGAAAAGTTGAAATTTGATTATTATTATTTCTATAAAAGAAATAAATAGCTTTAATAAAAAGATGAGACATATAGTAAATTAAAGGAATAGAAGATGATCGGTTCTTTTCATATTTTGGATTCTTAATTAATGATATTATATTTGATTAAATAAAAATTATCCTATTTTACATGATTGAACTTGAAAGGAGTGTGCTAAAGAGGTTACAATATATTTTGCAATAATTTGAATTATAGCTAAAACTAGAGTTATGATTTTCTTTAGTAGGTTAAATTATTTTCTTTTTAATTTAAAATGGCGTTCAAAGATATTACCTATAACTTTGTGTTCATTGTGTATTGAAAACCCTTTTTCTCTATGAGAATTTAGTTATTCCAAAAATTTACAAAGTCATAATAATTTTTTAATATCACGAAAATATTTTAATGATAATCATTTAATATTTTGTATTTTAAGAAAATTATAATTATAATTTTATGATTATTTATCAGTTTAATTAACTTTTGAAAAGAATTTGTATATGGTATAGAAAGAGGAAGCATCCTGATAAAATAGAGAAATGAATAACTATTACTATGCATTTATTATTAAAGGATATATTAATTTTATGAGGATACTTTTTTTTTCTTTGATTTTAAATTAATAGGTATAACTACTTTATCCTATTAATTTAAAAATAATATATTAATTATTTTTATAGAATTAGTTTAAAATTTTTAAAATCCTAATATTATCTGTGATTGTTAAGTTATATGTATTACTAAAGAATAAAATCTACATGATATTTATAAAAAAAGGTTAAATAAAACAAAAAATTTAATGTCGCGCTAGGTATGTTTCTGTTAGCAGATACCTAACTTTGAAAGTAATTAAACTTTGTTTTGATTATTTTAGTACATGGTAAATTTTTTGAATATTCATTTTTGGTACCAATGTTTCTGTTAGCAGATAGGGAGAAGTCCTTTAGTATTTATTTTGATTTGATGTTTCATTAAAATTTAATCTACTTATAGAAGGCATTTTGCAATAGATTGTTTTTCTGTTATTGGAGAAATTTTGTTGTTTTATTTTGCAGAAACAAGACATTCATATGGACTGCAACTCAGCCGGACTAAATTCCATAAATTTTGATCGACTTATATATCCCGATGCCAGAAAGGCCAATAGAATCACATCAACGTGGTTTATCTATTTAGTTGCCAACACTTCCATATATAACTCTACTTTATATGGAGTCATGTTGATAGACGTATGTTTGTACAATAATAATACAACACTCTTAATCAAGGATGAACGTACTCCAGATCTCTTATGAGTAAGTTGGAGGATGATGATGAACTTACAGTAGAGTTTATCATTTTTATGAAACGCGCCGTATAGTAGAATTGATCAGTTATTAATTTCCCATTTCGCTTTTAACAGTTCCTTTAATTAATTATATTTATAATCCCTACATATTGCCTAAACAATGAATGAATCTTTTTTAACAAAGAGCTAAGCAACTTTTACTAACGGTAGAATTGATGAGAGATATTTGTATAATGAAGAATGTTTTACATAGTTGAATTTTACAAGGTAAAATGTTTGGACATGCATAGTATAATATCACCTTTTTTTTTTTTTTTTACTGTAATTATATATATTTAATTTTTTTTTATTCTTGATTATACAAACCATGAGGTCTTTTTTTGTCGTTTCTAGAGAATATTAATGTTAGACATCCTTGCATAGTTTGGTTTTGACATGTCTAATACTTATAATTATCACTTTTCTCTATTGTAATTATATATTTAATATTATTTTTTTTAAATTCTAGATGATACAAATCATGGTTTATTTAACTCTCTTATTGATTAAGAAAAAAATTAAATTTCGTCATATAGTTCTCTTAATAACAAATTTGTGTTTAAAGTATTAAAGAAAGTCATATATAAATTAATCTTCTTTGTGTGGATTACATACACACATTTCTATTATTATTACGTAATAATTAAAAATGACCAGCTCTAAAAATTGTATCATATAAACAATTAAAAGAATATAGTTGATACCTCAATGAAAAATATGAAAGAAGAAAGAAAGAAAAAGAGAAATCTAATATTATATGCTATTGCACTTTCCATCCAAATAAACTATATGCATATAATTTATACAAAGTGTAAGCATATACTTTAATTTATTAGAAATGATGAACATTTATTTTCTAATCGGTTAAGAAAGAGAGCGGATGTTTCACCTTTCAGGTTTTATTGAAATAATAAAGCAAGACTAATGTGAAATTAATATATAGTACATAAATTAATGAATAAAAAAGAAAAAATTTAAACACAATAACGATAAAAGCCAAAAACAGGACAATATATATATAGATAGATAAAAAATAAAAAAGTGATGTGGCACTTCTCAATGACCAAAGATCCTATTTATCTTCTTTTTTTTTTTTTTTGACAATTTTTCAATTATTTTATTTTATAAAATCATCTTCTTAATTCATACCTCTTCAATTACATAAATTTAAATCTTAATTAATTTAGTAATGTCTATAACTCCTAACCTATCATATCCATAACCTTCAAATATTTAATATACAAATTTACAACTCCTTGAAATGACACTTATAAAAACCTATTTTGAGACATGTATAATAATTACCACAATAATATCGTAATAATAGGAACAATTGTATTAGTGTTATAAAAAATTATTCAACTCTTGGTACTATTTCTACATCTTCGTCGTTGCATACACGTATTCTTTTTAAAAAATTATTTCTTCTCACTAGTGATAATCTCTATGCGATAAATTATGTGATTTATTTTATTTTATTTTTATTGTAAAAGTAAAACCTCAACGACAGTGTTTCACTATAGCAACTTGATTTTCTCTTCTCGCAATGCATACTATAAGAACGAAAGTTCAAATATATATTTTTAATATTAATGGATCTTATGTGATACAAATATATAGTAAATGAATGCCAATACGAGATTCAAATATCGAAAAAAATTTCTCTAACTTTTGAATCTCGGGAATAAATATGTTCGAATGTAATTCAAGTATTTTTTTTCTCTCACCATGATTTAGCACAAATATATTTTGATTTGTTTATTTTTTATTATAGAGTCATTTATACAAAAAAAAAAAAAGTTATGTAATTTATGATCGAGTAGATTTAGTGTTGTTGGTTGAACCACTAATATTACTATAAGAATCATTGAATTTAGTATGAAACTATGATAATTAGATTATTACTTAACTGAAGCTTTTCATATCAATTTTTATGTTTTCATCTTTTTTATCAGCAATTTTAAATTGAAGATGCAGCATGAGATTTTTTAGCAATTTTTCTGAATAAATAATATCAGAATCGTAACTTAATTTGTATTTTTCTCTTTTATTATATCATTTATTAATTATTTTAAAATATATTTAATATCTTTTTATATCCGCGCGAAGCTCGGACAAGTGCACTAGTTATCTTAATACTTAAAAAAATGGCATTCTCCTTGAAATGAATAAGTATAAATAGTATGAAACACAAATTAAGACCGAAAGAGTATCTAATAACGTCATTTAGCGAAAGACGATGCACAAGCTTCTTCATCTTCTTCTTTTTTTTTTGGGAAAAATTACATGTAGTAAGGTAAAAATGTATTATGTATTTTAAATGAATCACAATTGTAGTTTAAATGAATCACAGTATATAGTTGTACTATAGCAAATCTCTCCTCTCTCAAACTCTCGCTCGTCTCTCTCTTCTCTCCTCTTTCCTCACTAGCTCTCTCCCCTTGTCTCGCTCACCTCTCTCCTCCATTGCTCCTCTCTCTCTCTTTCTTGTCCCCCGCATCTCTATCTCTCCAGAGATTTGCATCAAGCAAGGAGAACTCTCGTCTTTCTTTTTTAGTCTTTGATTTCATATTCAAACTCTTAGTATGTTTGATAGAATGTACAATACATGATATAAATGTTATACTTAATATAGTTATATTCTACCATTATTCTAATCATCGTGATTGACACCCATACCAAATTCTTTATGGGCAAACAAAAACATAACACCTAACTGACGCAATAACTAAGTGAACTACCATAGTTTAAGAAGCTCCACATAATTAAATAAGCCTCCAACTAAATAAATGAGAAGTGTGGAAGTCTAAACAAACATTCTCATAATTCGAAAGTCAGCGAACTAAACCTTTAAATAGAATTGTCTAAGAATAGAAACTAATGAATAGTAAATAAGGTATCTCAATGTCAGGAAGAAAGACATAAAAAACGAGAAAGAGTGGCAACTTGAATAGAAGAAACTCATCCTCAGATCTACAAGTAAATTCGGCTAAATACAGGGACACATGAACATATATGGATCACAGTCTACACTCAAAAGAAAGTGCGAGAGTAGCATCAGTACGAATACCATGCACTAGTAGGCATCATATGTCAGTTAAGATTAGTAACAAACATCTAATGACAATTAGGGGTGTACATAGGTCTGTTTGATTTGGTTTTTCATTAAAAAAAACTCAAACCAATTATGTCGATTTATTAAATCTAAAAACCAAATCAAACCACATAAAGTTGGATTTTTCGGTTTCGACTTTAGTCGGTTCTTTCGATTTTTTATTTTTTCGGTTTTTTACAACTATACGGTGTTTGAAAAAGAGATCAAATATATTTTCACTTACATGTGTGATAAGCTAAACTTTAAAAATATTAAATGAAAAGAAATATTCAGAAAGACGGTAAATTCACATGAGTACAAAATACTTTTATTGAAATATCAACGTTCATTATGTTAAATTAATAAGATTAAAGGCTACAATCAATCTGAATACAAAACAAAATATTTACAAAGTAAATTGTTAACTTCGAATTTGAAAAACTATAATAATATAATTGTAACTTTCGATCTTAATACAAAATAAAATATTTACAAAATTTAACAAGCCCAAATTTGAAATAATATATCTAAACATAAAACTATAAACTAACTAAAAATATATTAACAAAGTAGATTATAAATAAGATTTTTTATCTATTAATAAAATAAAATTATAATATATATATATATATATATATATATATATATATATGTTATGTCAAATTTTGATTTGGGTTCGATTTGACTTTTTTTCTTTTAATACCAAACCAAATCAAGAGTGATCGATTTTTTTTTCAACACCAAACCAGCCAAACCAAACCTTAAGAAATTCAGCGATATCCATATAAAACATAATGTTGTTACAATTTAATTCAACATAAAAGATTGGTTGTCTTTTAATTCAAAATTGCAATCATGTTGATATACAAAATGATTTTAATAATTAAGTTAGTATACTAGTTATGTTTTACTTAAGTTAGTATACTAGTTATGTTGTTATTTTGGTATGAAATACACTAACACAAACTACTAAGTACTTAACCAATTTAACGTTTGTTCTTTAATTTATCAATGCATATATATTAAATCAACCAAAAACCACAAAACATACAAACTACCAAGTTATTTAACTACATATACCACAAACACATACGTATACACCAAACAAATTTGGTGTCTATAAATTATCTCAAATATGTCAAATACACCAACACATCTACAAAAATAAAATAAAAGAAGCTCAATATCTACAGTACAATTTCTACACCATCACATTCGCCAATATATATATATATATATGTGTGTTAACAAAATGGTTTATACAGTATGATGTATTAATAGAAAAACGCTAACCATGTTGCTATATAAAATGGTTGTAACTATTAAGATAATATAAAATTTGGTTGTTATTTTGATATATGAAATACACCAATTTTAACTAATCACCAATTTAAACAAGATTATTATTTTAAACTTTCAATATATATACCTCAATTCAATCAAAAACCACATACGGATTGAAACTTTTGCTATATAGTGATTATTAAAGTGCTTATTTTATATACTTATGTTTTTTGCCCTTAATTATACGTCAAATATAAAGGATTGACATTGACTTGTAACATTTTAGTCATCTATAAAAAATATTCACACGGCTACAAAAAGTTGATAAAACTGATATGACAAGTGACAACGCTGTTTCATGCTATTTTTGTAGACTTATTTTTAGAGCTGCCAAAGCCAATTTTTATTCAAGAACTTCATATTTTTCGAACTCTTTTAAATTAAAAATTTGACGTTGTAAAAGATTAAACCATGAACCAACAAAAATAAACTAAGAAATTGAAATAAATAAATAAATAATCAGTCTTTATTTTTCAATTATATGTCCACTACTAGTCAAGTATCAGTACCACACCCTGCATAAAGTTGTTAAAATCATGAGCAGCATAATTTATTTGAAAAGACAACAGAGATTGGATGAAATTGATGCTAATAGAAATAAAGAAGGGATTGTTGTTCTTGAAGTGGAAGTACCTTAAGCTCAATAGGTTTCAAGTAGTTGTTAAAGTGATTATGGGTGTGTTTGGTAGGAAGGAAAATGTTTTCCTAGAAAATGTTTTACTGGAAAATAAGTTGATTTTTGACTTCTTTTCTCATGTTTGGTTGGTCAGTAGAAAATATTTTTCGGAAAAGATTTTTAGTGTTTGATTTATGAATGATTTTTTTTTTTTGAGAAATATCTTTTATTTTTACTAGGGTAGAAAATAATTTTTGAAATTGAAAATATTTTTTAAAAGCAAACTTAAAATTTTTTGGGGGTGGGGTGGGGGGGTAGGGGGTGGG